>NW_020665187.1:2699933-2749390 GCF_002925995.2 Terrapene triunguis | reverse complement strand
AAAATTGTGGTGCAATTTGTTTTGACCTGATATGTGATATACACGACAGCAGTTTGTCATAAATAGAATTTCAGCAATGTAAAGAGAGCTTTTTTTTACAAAAAAAATAAAGGTTTTAATACTTAAATTTAAGCGAGGGATAGAAAGAGATTTGATGTCTATTATTGTAGGAGTTAAAGTATTTTTTTTACATGGTTTAAGCAAGATTTGTTTTATTCTTTTAGTGGTAAAAATTGTCTGAAAATTCCATTTATATATATAATATATTAACCGACTGTTGTGTTTTGTTAGTAGGCTGGGGGAGTCCCTCTCTCTCTTGTGGGATTTGTGGGACTGGATGTTTTTGTGGGCGGGAGCGGGATACAAATGCAAGAAACAATGCGGGAGCGGGTGGGAGTGGGTATTGCGGGGTGGGATTAAAAAAATAGTCTAGTACATGGCTCTCCTGTTAGGAATATGCTGTATATGGTCCCTATCGGCCTTATGACAGCTGGGGAATAGCCAGGGGGCTGGGCTACTGTGGCCACACCTCCTCCCATTATTGGGACGTCCCCCTGCCTGCTAAACCCAGAGGTGAGAGTTCAGTCCTTGAGGGGGCCACTTAGGGATCTGGGGCAAAATCAGTACTTGGTCCTGCTAGTGAAGGCAGGGGGCTGGACTCAATGACCTTTCGGGGTCCCTTCCAGTTCTCTGAGATAGGTATATCTCCATATATTATGTCGTGGGGTTGGGGTGCAGAGCCAGCTCTGTGACTGTGGGGAAGGCACTGTGTGCTGGTGGGATTCCTTGGGGGGGAGGGGGGGGAGGGAGGTCCTACTGATTTGCAGCCAGTTTGCACAAGCATTGCTGCAGCAAAGCCGCTGCACAAGGCCAGCACAGGCCAGGCCGGGCCCTGCAGTGGGAGTGGTGCAGGTCTGATCGCTGCCTCCGTGCCCAATACCAAAGCAGGGAGATGGGCAGCTCCAGGCTCCTGTCCAAGCAAACAGCCCCGGTGGCCTTGTCGGAGCTGGGCTCCAAGGGGGGCGCTAGCAAATGCCGGCTCTCGGCGTATTCTAAATGCCCGGTGGTGATGAGGCCTCGAGTCAAGTTAAAGCCGCGGTTCCCCCACCTCAACGTGTTAAAGTGCCAGCATGAACCCACTAGCTCTCAGTTGAGTGCGGGCACCAGCCAGTGCCACATCCAGCCAGCAGGGGGTCTGTACCCTCCCCCCCCCCCCGCCCCAGGACCCCAGTCTGGTGCATGGGGGCACTCAGGGAGGCTACATGAGAGCAAACTGGCTGGAGACAGAAGACTGAAGGGCTGTGAGCTGGCTGCAGACGGGAGGACAGATAGCGAGCAGTGAGGGAGCTGGCTCCAGCAGGGAGGACAGGTAGCGAGCAGCGAGGGAGCTGGGGCAAAAAGATGAGGTTGTTATGAAGGCCAAAAGGATAACGGGTCCAAAAAGAATGAGAGCCATTAATGGACCTATCCTCCATGAACTTATCAGCCAAGATGGTCACGGACGCAACCCATGCTTTGGGTGTCCCTGAACCTCTGATGGCCACAAGCTGGGACTGGATCACTCAATAATTGCCCTGTTCTGTTCAGTCCTTCCGAAGCATCTGGCACCGGCTGCTGTCAGAAGACAGGATACCAGGCTAGATGGACCATTGGTCTGACCCAGTCTGGCTGTTCTTATGAGCTCTCAGACAATGCTGAGAATGCATACATAGATCTCAAAGCAGGTCAGTCTCACTGTCCTCGTTTCACAGACGAGGATACTGAAGCTCGGGGAGGGGAAGTGACTTATTCGCAGCCACAGAAAGAGAGCGAGCTGGGAATAGAGTCCCAGGGCAGTGTTCTAACCACTGGACCATGCTGTCTCTCCAGCTATAAGTTGTGTTACCGATTCTCTGGAGCAGTAGGCAATGTTGCAAGACTTCTTGCAGCAGTGAACTTCTAAGCTCACCCTAAGCCTGGTGGTCTCTTTAAGACCGTTTTAAGGTGAGTCATTTTAGTTAGCAGGCAAGTGCAATACAATATGGGGGGAGGGGGGAAGCAGAATTTGCCCCGGGCTGGTATGGCGATTTAACAAACGTAGCAGTGGTTTGGCTCTAAAACCAAAAGCCAACGTTTACTGCTGTTCTGCTTATGAAATGCCGGAGGGTTGGGGAGGGAGCATTTACCAAGCATTTATTAAGAACTGACATCATGCGCTTAATTAAATGAATCACAAATACCTAGGCCAGAGTGCTGCTAAGGGCAGGGGAGGAATGACAAAGGAGCACCGCGATCGCTTGGTAGCAGCTTGAGAAGCGGCTTTCGGCAGTTTCGTTTGACTTGAAAAGGCTATTTGGAGGCAACCCAGGTGGAGCTTTGTGCCAGTTCCACACAGCTCGGTGCATCTCCAGGGCACGTGTGGACTGCCCCACAACGGCCATTCCTCCTACGTGATCAGCTGTGTCTGTTGAGCGTACATCCCAGACCCTGGTCTGTTGCACCAGATGTTGATGTTCTACTTGTCTGCAGGCTGGGGCTGAAATGTCCACCTCCAGAATCCAAGATAAGCATCCTCTTCCAGCTTGTCCAAGATGTACCCAAGTCCCCACAGAGTCTTACTGGAGCTGCCTCAGGTCACAGCCAAAGGAAAGCTCTGGAATCATGTGCTAGCTGATGTTCTCAAGAAGAATGCTACCATCTTTTCAGTAACCTCAGGTGCTACCCTCTTCTGGGCCATCACAATGTCCCTTCTCTCAAAAGGACCCAGGAGAGGAAGAGAGGGAGTTGCTAGAGAGAAGCACAAAAGCTGAGTTCCTCTCTGGTGTAATGTCTACGCAGGACATGTGGGAGAGGCCAGCATCTGAACACCTTACTAGGGTATAAATACCTGAACTCTGGTGAACTGTGTTATCATGGTAGTGCCTGCTGGAGGCAATGGAGAAGGATACCATGGGCAGGAGTGGATGTGATGTCCCACTATCATTGGGAGACCTGCCAGGAGCTGATGGTGAGGAGGGGGGCCTGGGATCCCTACAAATCTGTGCCTAGTCTCTCGATCTCATCCAGGAAGAAGTCCAAGTCCTGTTTGGTGACCACGGGATTTGTGACAACCTGGCGGAAGAAGTTGACCTTGCTGCCAAGGGGTTGGTAGCCCACCATCATGGACCCTTTCTTCATCATCCGCTCCTTGATAGCTGGAGCCACCTAGGCGGAGCAGCACGTAATGTCAGCATCAGTCAGTGGTGCATATGGCCACCCAATTAGCCAGCTGTGATATGAACCTGTAACCCTTCTCCTGGGCTATAGAGTAGACCCCTCCAATGGTCAGCCCAACCCATCTAGCTAGCTCAGGGTTTTAGGCTTGTGTGGTGACTGTCCCCTTTAAGAAGGAGCAGGGTCCAGTGCACCTGTGATATGTCAGCCACCTTCCAGTTAGGCTTAAGAGAGGGCCCCATGAGCCAGGAGAGGAACCACAGTGGAGGTGTGGAGGAGCCCCTGAGGAGAGAGGAGCAGTGATGAGCTAGCAGGCGTTGCTTGGGAAAGAACTTCAGGCGACCCAGTGGAGAGAGCTGAATTGGGGAGGGGGCAGGAACAGGACTGTTGGGGAGGACCCTGATGGGTGGAAGGCCCAGGAAGTGGCCCCAAGGCAAAAGGGGAAGATCTAGCTTAGTCAGCGGGAGCTGAGCCCAGAAACAAGAGGGTGGATCCCCCCGAGCAGGCGTGGGACTCCCAGGGAACAGCTGGGGAGCTCTTTGGGCAAAGCCTTGAGGGAAGGGCTGTGGGAAGGGTGGTCATTCCCAGGCAGGGAGACCTGGAGCAGGCGCCAAAGGAAGTGGGGGCACAGTGCTGCTACTGATTCTCCAATGGGTGAGGCCCTGGGCTGGGGGAGGGGAAAATGACTATATGTGTTCACTATGGGAACTGGAGAAAGGTTTCACTGCAAGGTTGCGGGGGAATCACAGCATGGGTGTATGTGAAGACATTCTGCCCCGAGGCAGACGGACTACATTCCTTTCAAGGAAAAGGGAAACTGAGGCTGGGCGCACCTGTTGTGCTGTGGGTTGATGTCGGAAGGTGCCCCCAGCAGGGGTCACCATATAACAGCTTAGATTTTGAAAGGTATCAATGGGATTTGGGTGCGGGACTCCCTAAGAGATTCCCTGGGTGCTGGATGTCCAACTGTGCCAAGTGGCTTTGAAAATCCCTCTCACGGATAATGCCTGGAATGCTGGTGTCTAAGTGTGACAAGAGACATCAACTGGGGCCAATGGGACAAAGACCTAGGGCCTTGGATACAAAGAAACAGTGAAGTCTTAGTACATAGCAAGCTAGAGAAGCAGCCCACAGCCTGGCCTGGCTAGCAGAGAGAAGGCTGGGGTGCCACAGCCTGGGGGTTGGCAGGGGGACAGGACACACACTCACTCTCTCTCTCTCCATGAGTCTGGGTGGGTGTACTGGAGTTTACTACCATCTGGAGAGGCTGTATCTATCCATCAGAAAACAGGGGCTCCCCCCCACCCCACTCCCAGCATTCCCTGCACTCACCTTTCCCAGTCTCTCCCAGTAATTGGCACAGCCCTGCTTGCCCCGGAGGCTGGGCGGCACAAACCAGAAACACAGATTGATGAACTCGGGCTGGGGGAGGTAAAGGAGAAGGGGTCACCAGCAGGGATCTCTGTAAGTAAACAACCCGAGCACCCCGAAACCTCAGCTAATGGAGGTGCAGCCTCTGGAGACTGGACAGGGCCCAAGCCTGCTCCCCCCTCGCTTATGGCTCTAGGAACACCCACGGGGATTGGATTTCATTGCTGGTCAACTCACGTAACAAGGATAAGTAGCTGCTGCCCACCCACCCATCAGTAAGGGCTTTGGGAACTCATGATAAACTCTCCCCGATCCCTTGGAAAACGACAAGCTCCCGATGAGCCGTGGTGTAGCAATGGCTCCAGGTGGCCCATACCTCTATCACCAGCTGGAAACCTTCCCTTTTCTTTATCTCCTCAGCCAGGTACCTAGAGAAGATGAAGAGAACATCGTTGACCTTTTGTGGTGGGCATAAAGCAATGGTGGAGCTAGAGACGCCATCCATGTGTAAGGATCAGGGGGCATCACTAGAGCACCTCTTGGGGTTAGGGGTACCCCTGTATCCCCCACCCCTCACCTAGTGAACTCGAAGGCCCTGTCCACTCGCTTCTCCAGCCCCTCGGTCCCATTGGCCTTCCACATCAGCCACAGCTTGAGGCAGTCCACCTTGCGGCCACACTGGATGGTCTTGTCTCCCGTGTCGTAGGCCATTTCGTAGAACTTGTCGGTCTGGAAGAGGTAGGTGGCGTTGGCGCAGTGGCACCGCTGCAGCAGGCCCTGCAATGGGAGGGTCCAGCAAACACATCAGCATGTCCCGACCAGGGCCCCATGGGACGGCAGGGACAAAGCGTGCGCTAGGCAGGCCAGCAAGGGAGCACTGAGGGAGCTGGATTGGCTCTACATGTTCACAGAAACTCCACTTCCAACAACGCCCAGCAGGGGGTGCTGGAGGGAGTGGGGCAGGAGCGCTGGCAAGGAAGCTCCCAGCTACTCCATTCCCAGCCTCACCCAGCAGGGGGCGCTGTAGGGAATGGGGCAGGGCTATTGGCTGTGGGGGAGCTCCCTGTCACTTCGTTTGCAGCCTCTTCCAGCAGGAGGCATTGTAGGGAACAGCACATAAGCTGCATTCAGCACAGTGGGGTTACAATTGCCTGCCTCCGCAGGGGAGGGAACAGCAGCGAAGACCTACGGAGCTATCTCGAAGCAGGAAGGCAGAGCACTGCAAACCAGTCATCAGCATCTTGTGGGGGTTCCAAGCCACCGAATCCGCCCTGCAAGGGAAAGGGAGACTCAGTGAGACATTAACATCAGCTGGGCCAGGGAACGGGCTGGGGAGCGCAGGGCCGGCTGTGGGTGCACTGGGGCAGCGGACGGCCAGCTACAGGAGGTGTATGGAATGCGATATTCACCAGCAGGAACAGAGCTGCACACACTGATATTGACGTCACAATGTGCTAATTTCAGGGTCTTACGGGAACAGGCTGCCCGTGCTGGATCGGACAGGATCACGTGATGCAGGAAGAGATCATCTCCCGCTCTGGCTCAATACCTGTTCTCAGTGCGTCCTTGAAGTTCTTCACCCCAATGTAAAGTCCTGCGTAACCAGCCCCTCGCCTGATCTCAACGGCTCTGACCTCCACTACTCCCATGAAGCTGCGAGCGCGACCGCTAACCCTGTCCCCCGGTTTGGGGACAGTACCCACCTCTCTATCCCACGCAGGAGATGTCTGTGTCTTCTGGACAGCAGGGCACTCCCACCCCATGCGGCCTGCCAAGGAGGAACAGGGAGAGACAGCAGCGCTTTGAGTTCAGTCAGCAGCCAGTGGGGAGCTACATGTGGCTAAACCCGCTGAGACTGGGGCATGCTGCACCCTCAGCCAAGGGGAACCCATTTTCAAATGGTCCTTCTAGCCCAGTCTAGGGCCTCTTCTCTCACTGTGACATCTACGATCCCCTGCCTTTTGGCTGCTCTAAGGGGAGAGCCTGACCCTAAAGCCTCCTGCCTGGGTTTTGCATGAGGCCCAGCGCACGTGGAGAGAGGACGGTAGAGCTGGAGGAATGCAGCCGTTGGTTCCAACACCAAACTGGCCTATATGAATTGGCAAGTGACTTCCAGTCTGGGTGCTCGAGAGATGGCAGAAAAAAAAACTACTGTCCAAGTGGCCCAAGGGGTGGTGGGAAGGCACTGGAGGACTAGCGGCCCCCAAGCAGTGCATCCTCACTGCGGAGTGATAGCAGCAGACCAGTTGTGCTCACTTTGGCTTCAGCCGGTGCCCCAGTGGCGTTAGTAGCATCGCAGAACATGGGTGATGGTTTGTGTGTGTGGATGGAAGAGAGTTCACAGGATCCTTCACGCTACAACAGGAGTGAACTAGACAAGCTGTGTGGGGGTTAGGGATAGGGCTTGTCAATTACCAGCAATGCTGGGTCTGTTCAGCCAAGCTGTGGTAACCAAAGGGTCCCAGTGACCTCCTCATCTGCTCCCCTAGCCCCACCTCCCTTCCTGGACAGACATCGCACGTGCCCAGGGACGGAGCCCTTCCTAAATCTCTAGCGCCCGAGGGCACATCTCCCTGCCCCGCCCTCCTTGGGGGACTCACGTCCACGTGAAACCAGGCCCCGTGGCGCTCGCACAGGTCTGCCACGTCCACCAGTGGGTCGAAGGCTCCCAGAACAGTGGTGCCGCAGGTGGCGTTGACGAAGAAAGGACAAGCGCCCTGGAAAGGAAGAGGGGCAGTGGGTGGGGGGCGGTGTTACAGGGCAGGGGTGTTCCTAGCAGGCTGCTCCCTGCCCCACAGACCAGACCCCCTCACCCCACCTCAAACTCACCTCAGATTTTGCCTTGTTGATCTGTTTCTCCAGGTCTGCAGGGATCATTTTCCCCCTGAGGATGAGAGCATAAATTATCCCCAGGGGCGGACTCCGTGCAGGGAGCAGAGATGGATTCTTCTACCCAAGACCAGGCAGGTGGCTGAAGGGAAGCGTCTGTGGGAGCTGTTAGCTACCCTGCTCCCTGCTTAGGCCAGCAAGAGTCACTGATGGGACTCATGGAGGAGTGATGGCTTGTGGGAGCTCCCAGCCACTGCAGTCCAGCATCCTCCAGATACAGAGCCTGAAGGAAATGGGGCATGTGCCTTGGGTGTTGGGGCGCATTCAGCTACTCCAGTCCCAGCCTCTCCCAGAAGGGGGCGCTGGTTGCTGGGGCGCTTCCAGCTACCCAGCTCCCAGAAAGGAGAGCTGTAGAGAGCAGGGCAGAAGTCCTGGGCGCTGGGGTGCTTCCAGTGGCTGTCGTACCAGCCTCTCCCAGCTGTAGGGTGCTGTAGGAAGGGAAGGAGGTGCAGCCGAATGGAACCAGTGCCAGGTCTGGATAAAGGCCCCAAGCATTCCCAGCATGAGCTCTCACCTCTCATCCACTCCGACCAAGTAGATGTTGTCTGTGCCAATGCCCAGGAAAGCTGCCCCCTTCTGGATGGAGTAGTGGCACTGTGGGGGAAGGCGGAAGGGAGGGAATCAGTACAGACTCCTGCCAGGGTCCAGTCCCAAAGAAATCACAGGGCAGGAAGTGTCATTTAGAGGTGAGAGCTGCAGGATCCCTGGGAGTCAGGGCTGCTTTCACTGCATGCACCTTTTTGTCATGTATTGCAGGGGGGCTGGAACAATTTGTATGTGGGGGGGGGGCTGTGAGCCATTGAACCAAACTGTAAACCCTGGATAGGATGGAAACCACTTCAAGTGGGGGGTGTGGCAGCACCCCCCGCACCCCTAGTTCCAGCACCTCTGCTGTATCGTGTATTCTGTGATGCTTTAGCCCTGCTGCGTTATTCCCATGGGGGGACCCCTGCACGGGGTGGATGAAGAACTAATGCGCCTTAATTCTCCGACAGGGCCCCTCGTACTCTGGTAAGAGGCCCATTCAAAGGCGTGGACGGATTAGACAGATGTTGACGTTTATGGGATTTTTGGCCTTGTCCAAATTAGCAGGAAAATGCTACAGCAAGAAGCCATAGGCTGAAGTTCCTCGAACTGCAGCCTCCGTCCCGTTCCTCTCCTCCTCCCACAGCACCTCTCAGGCATTTACAAGTGCGGGACGGATCGCTGCTCTGATTGCCGGCTGAATCCAGGCCCTGGGCATCTTTCCAGGGGCGGAGAGCGACCCTCAGGCATTGCAACCCTTAACCCTGTGGTACACCCACTTGGCCTACCTCCATCCCACAATGCAATGCTTCCTGTTTGAAAAGGACCCCCGAAAGACCCCAGTCCCTGTGCTGGGCTGTGTGTATGGCACGCTGGCCAAACTGGGGAGGGGACTGTAGATGGCCTGGGTTAAGCCAAATGGCACAGACGCTGAGGGCAGAAGTGGGTCATGCTCTGGGCCTTGCTGATCCGTGGCTCTGATGGGGTGACACTGCAGCACCCCATCCTTAAGGGGAGACCAAGCCCAGCCCCCCTCTTCTCATGCTCCTGTCATGGCTACTGAAGGGGAAGCCCCGGGTTGCACCTCTTGCGAAGTAAACACCGCCAGCCTCGGCAGTGCCCAGATGCCCGTCCGCTTGCTGTCCGGGAATCGCTGGTACCGCGCCACGTTCATGGCGTATATATTGGAGAGGGAGCCTCCTGTAGGGAAACAAACCCACTGAGATCAGTGCAAGCCTGTCGCCCACTCCCCATGTGCTGCGGGACAGGCCGGGGCAGGAACAAGGACAGCTTTGGAGGGGAGGAAGGAGGCTTCAATCACTGCATCGAGAAGAAACTCGCCCTGGTGGAGTCCCCGCTACCACCAGCAGGGTACGGGAGGATGCTCACACTGCTGAGGCGAGGAAGTTGGCATCAGCAGGGCACTGTTGAGAGGAAGCTCACACTGGTGGAAGGAGGTTGTTATTGGCAGTGCACTGCCGGGAGGACGTTCACACTGACCGAGCACTGCTGGGAGGAAGGCCCAGGTGGCACTGGTATATCACCGTAAGAGCGTCAGGTTCTAGGACTCTGCATAACAAGGCAGAGCTTTTTTGCTGACTCACCTTAGTGCCGGGTGCCAGAACCCTGCAGAGAGAGACAGAGGTATTTCTGCTGCCTCCTTCTGTAAGGGAGGTCCTATCCGGTCCAAGCCATGACATAAAAGGGGCTGGAGGGTCTCTCTGAGGCAGAGGGAACGAAGGGTAGAGATCGGGGGAGTCCTGCAGAGAAGCACCCTAGGAAGAGCCAAGCTCAGGAGAAAGCTTTGGTCACAGGTTATGTTCTGTTGTTGTTTTTTAAGTGAACCGTAAAGGCAAACTGCAGGGAGGGCTGAGTCTGCCCCCTGCCCCCATGTCAGCCAAGGATGCCAGCTGCTAACCCTGCTCACACACTTCTTTCAGGGATCTCCTAGCCCTGCAGGACTCTGGCAGTTCTGAGCTGCATGGTATAGGAGCCAGATCCTGGGGAAACTGGTGCAGCTCAATCAGTGTCAACAGAGCTACCATGATTGACCCCAGCTGAGGGTCTAGTCCTGCACCTTCGCTTTGGATCTGTCGGGGGGGACATAAACCAGACCGGCAATGGGGAAGGAAGGACCCAGCACCCCAATCCCAGCAGGAAACCCGGTTCATGAAAGGGCAGTGATGCCCTGGGTGCCCCTGGCTTGACCCTCCCTCTGGCAGTATATCAGCCTCATGCACCTGGGCAGAATATCCCGTCTCCACTCCCCCAGCCAATCAGCTCCCGCAGCTTCTTCAGCACTACCTCCTCCATCAGCACAAACACGGGGGCGATCTCGTAGGTGTACCTGGGGGGGGACACAGACACACCTCAGTGAGGCACCCGGCCATTGTGGGAGGGGGCTTACCAGGAGGGTGTGAAACCTGCAGGGCGCTGGTCCATATTGCAGATTGCAGACCAGCTGGGCAGCGATGGGAGCTCTGATTCAAGAGTACGTGGGCGTGGGATAGCAGTGGGGGCTATGGGTCGGGATTATGGGGCATCAGCAGAGCTGTGTGTGGGGAGCCACACCCCCTCTACATCTAAAGAAGAGACACTGCAGCCTCTGGGACCCTCAGGGCAAAAATGAGGCCCCAGAACTTTCCCCCCCTTTGTGAATTTCACCCACCCCTCCCTGTCTTTTGGCAGCAAACAGCCCCGGCATTCTCTCTTTCCTGTGTCCTTAGCTGTCCTTGTGCCCCACCCCCAGCTAGATGCACTGCTGCCTGGGCAGCTCCAGGCAAAGGGTGCTCAGAGGCAGGGCAAGGACTTACTGGCTGGTGTTGAGCGTCTCTGTGATCATCCGTCCCACCAGGGCATGGGGATCCAGCCCCGAAAACAGCTGGTTAAAGAAACGAGGATGACCTGGGCGGCGGGGGGGAGAGAGAGAGAGAGCCTTTAACACAGGGAAAGAGCAGGAAACAGAGCTTGTGTCCTCATTAAACCTGGGCTAGATCCGACATCAGTCACCAGCTCAGCCCTACACTGGGCAGCCCCCAGGACCTGTGAGTCCACAGATACAGCCCCTACAATTTGAGCTAAAGGAGAATCTCTGTGAGCTATAGCAGTTTCAAGGCCGTTACTCTCTTTGGGCTGCAGCCGCTAGAGGGCGATAGCCACATTCACCTGGCTGGGCTCCAGGGACATAGACACCCTAGTTGGTACGTCACAGCTGCGCTGATATCCCTTACGGACGTAGTTCTGACCTAGCATTCAGGCCCTGCTCAGCGGAGGGCGAGCCTTGTTCTCCCTCTGACGCGCACACAGGCAGCTCTGAGCACAGCCAGTGGGAGGCGGGGGACCCGCTCCGAGGGCTGCACCAGGCCCAGCCGTCGGAGTCTCTCATCACCTACATGTTTTCACGCTGTAGTGGATGACGTCCCGGCAGTGCTCCAGCACCCTCTGCTGGGGCTCCCCACTGCTCCTCAGCTCCAGGTCCAGGATTTTCTGCAGGTCTTGGGGCTCCCTCCAGTCACAGACCTGAAGGGACAGAGACAATCCGTCAGAGCCTGCTGAGCTGGGAAAACAGCCCTTCCCTGGATGCTCCCTTCGCCAGGGGGCACAGGGCAAGCAGGGCCCACCTCAGCAGGGAGCCCCCGCCCAGCTGGGGGCAAGGCTGGTAGAAGATGCCCAGCTCGTGACCTCAGGAGCCTGTGCACATGTGTGAGGGGGGTTACTCCAGGCTGGGGGGAAGGAGTCGGGTCCTGTCTAAGCAGCAGCAGAGGGCAGCTCAGTTCTACGCACTCTCCTCCCCACCGTTAGCGCCGGTACTACCTCTCACCGTCCCTGGCAATGGAGGAGTCTGGAATGGTCACTCCCCCGACCCCAGGGTAGCCGTCCAGCCTTTGCTCAGTGCCCAGGACTGCGCATGTATTTCCCCTGGACTGAGCCCATAAACAGGGAAGGACGGGAGGGGAATGGGGTCCGAGCAGCACATCAGAAAGAGGCTCTCCCTGCGGCCGCAATCCCAGAACGTCTCCCTCCCGGGGCTCCCCAGGACCCTTGTGACAACACATGGAGCCCTTCCCCAGGCTCTTTCACACCACGGGGCCTCGTTTTTTCCCCTCTGCAAAGTGGGATGCTGCCGGCCTGCCTCCCAGAGCGAGGCCTCCAAGCTCAGTGCTCCAGCGTGTCCAGAGCTCTTGGAGATCCTCCCCTGGGAGAGGGGACAGCGGAGCACAGTGCCAGTAGCAGTCAGGGGAACAGACAGCACATGCCGAGCAAAGTCACTCCTCTGCTTGCGATCTAAGGCATGAGCGGGCCCAGTACGGTGTGGATGGGCGCTGGCGTGCAGCCTGTGGCCGCTCTCCTCTCTAGGCACCGGTGCGGTCCATTACGACGTACCATGCTCCTTGAGCTGAGTGGCCAGGCCGAATTGCAGGCTGTGAACTGCCGTCTCCATGAGCTCCCCTTTAATATTAAAGCCGAGGGTGCGATCGGCGCTGTTTTGTATACATGAGGTGGGGCCATAGGGCTCCTGGTCCAGCCCTTAGCCAGGTAGTCTGTGCCCGGCTGGCAGGGGGTGGCCAGACAGTCTGTGCCTTGGTGGCAGGAAGTGGCCACCTGGTCTGTGCCTATATTGTAGAGGGTGACCAGGCAATCTGTGCCCGGGTGGTGGGGCAGTCTGTGCCCAAGTAGCAGGGGGTGGCTGTTCAGTCTGTGCCCAGGCAGTAGGGGGCAACTTGTGCGTGGCTGCAGGGGGTGGCCTGTGACACTGGTTAAGGCCAGCTGGATCACTGCTCTGGTGGTGCCACGTTCCTGCCAATGGATTGGAAAAGCCGATGATCACCACCGCTCTGGGCAAAGGGCACCTGGAGACAGGGAGAGGGCCAATGATCACCACTGGCAGCAACTCGTCTTAGAAACAGACAGGAGCCCTTTGCAAAACACCTTTGTGGTAAGAGGGAAAACTCCCTCCCGTGCCCACGCTGAAGAGGGGCCAGCCACAGGCTACCCCATGGAAGGGGTGGAGCTTAGGCCAGCCACCCCTGCCCTCAGGAGCCCCACCTTTTCTGCGACATCTGTCCCTTTCCTGACAGCTTCCTCCAGGATGATCTGGAAAGCTTCCTGCAGGAACTCTTCGCCGGCCATCTTATCCAGGGCGGGGTGGGACAGGGGGTCTTCTGCCATCGTCAGCCGTTTCCCCCGAGAATGCCCCTGTACATCAGAACACACCAGACGTCTGTGAATCTCTGTGGAGACCTACACTTTCCTGGGAGAGAAGCGTGAAGCCTGGGGAGCTCTGGACATCATACCTGCAGTACAGGAACCTTCCCTATTCGCAGCCTGCTCCAGCACCTTCCCGAGGGCAGTGGGAGTCACAGACAACCCTACCTGCAGCATGATCCCCAGAGGGGTGGGTGATATGGACCCCTCTAGAATGACCAGCCCTTGCTGTAGGACTTGGTCATCTGCAGACACCACCCAGCGTTGACCATTCATGTCCAGGCAACATGGCCAGCCCAGATGCCGGGCACGTCACCCAAAGGTATGGCTGCAGCCTTCCTTGTCACATGTGGAGGACATTCCTCCGCAGATCAGGGGCCACAAACTCCTGGTGGGTTATAGGCCAAGGAGCATGAGCTCAAAGAGCTTGGAACTAAGGGTCATTCCCCTCCCCCCAGAGCTTCAAAGTCCTCTGTAGGCCCTGCCTCTACAGCTTCCCTCCTGCTGCCGGTGCACCTCCTAGGCCAGTATCCTCTTTCTCTTCTTCTTCACCGCCCACCCCACCCCCCGCTTCCCCTTATGCTTGGCTAATAATTGAAAAAATTGAACTGTGGTAGCATCTAGTCATGGCCCAGGACCCCGCTGTGCTAGGCGCTGTACAAACAGAGCAACATGACGGTCCCTGCCCCAAAGAGCTCCCTATCCAAGTACAAGACATGAGACGACAGGTGGATTCAGCCACACAGAGGGAGGACTACCAGGAGACAATGGGACAATAATGGTCAGCCTGGTAGGCAGCGATCTCAGCACCCCGGCTGCCTGCCTAGGACATCGTCTCCTTTCCTTCTGCACCACGCAACCCCCATCTCTGCTGTGAAACCCTTCCTAAAAAACCCCTTCTACTGTGAGTGCTCTTCAGTGATAATCTGATGCCCACCCTATTCCATAACCTCTGTACCACGGAGTCACCCCTCTGCATCTAAGCGACACTGCCTGTGCCCGATCCTGTCGGTCAGCCCTCGGGCCACAGTCCGATTCTTCCTTGCAGTTTTATGCCGTGCTGAGAACTCTTCCCGCCCACGACAAATAACTGTGCTGAGCTCTCTCCCATTGAAGCCCATGCGCCCCCCAAACAACCACTCTGGAAAAAAGCCACCCAGTGTCCTGTTACCTGTCCAGCACCGTGAAATCTGTGCCCAGATCACAGGGACAAAGTACAAAGGAAACGATCTGTTACTGACAAGTCACTCCACACAGCAGCTCTTAAAGGCACCCCTTGCTGCTTCCAAGAGATTTTCTATTTGCCAGACACAAATAGAGTCAAATTCACGTAGCCCCCTGCTGGGCTCAGTCCAAACAGGCCGGCTCCGAGGTACTGTACCTCTATGTGCTAAATGCTGTTTGCCACAGAAATGCCAGGGACAGCCCAGGCCAGAGCAATGCTGAGACATTACAGACTCCTTTGGGAAAAGGCAACAGAGGGTCCTGTGGCACCCTCAGATTCAGACTAACACGGCTACCCCTCTGTTCCTTTGGGAAAAGTGATCATTACGGATCATCTGGTGCTCAAGGAAGGGGGCAGGGTGCCCGGCCACCGATGGGAGCTTTCTGAACACCTTTCTTCTTTCCCTCCCAGCCCCTCTCTCTCATTCCCCCCTTCCTGTGGGTCAGGCGCAGTGGAGATGCAGCAGCTCCTTACCTGTCAGCTCCCAGAGGTGAAATGAACTAGGCAGCTCTGGCCAAAGTGCACTCTGTTGGCCTCAGTGCAGTCCACAGAGCCCTGCCCTCATATTCTCTGCAGAGGTGTGGCTAGCAAGGACTACAAGTCCCAGGGCGCGGCACCCCATCCGACCGCCAGACGAGGTGCAACAAGTAGCACCTACAAGCCCCCGCATGCAATGCACCAACTTAAGTCAAGAGGAAGCGCAGAGAGTGGAGACGGCTTTAGCAAGCAATGGATGTGCATACAAGGTTCACTTGTGTGCAGCCGAAAAAGCAACTACCCAGGGGTGCAAGAGAGAGCACCCTCTGCCCTAAACATTAATTTATGCCCTCAACATCCCAATATGGGCGAGAGAAAGGCTGGTCTTGTGATTAAGAGTCTGACCTGGGATTTAGGAGAGCTGGGTTCAGTTCTTGGTGCTACCACAGATTCCCTGTGTGAGTGGGGGCAAATTACATGAATCTGAGTGTGCCTCTGTAAAGGCGTACAAGATCTGTACAAGATCCCCTCTGTAAAATGCGGATGATAAAGTTTCCTTTCTCCTACCCTTGACTATTTAGACTGTATGCTCTTTGGACAGGGATATCAATCACCATGTGTTTATACAGTGCTTAGTATAATGGGGCGCCTTTAATACAATTAATAAATACATTCCCCAATTTAGCTGCACCAGCTAATCCTCTGCTAAATACTCGCTCAGTGCAAGTCACACTTGATCACTGAGTACCAGGTGAGTGCTACTTCCCCATTTGCACCAATTTTTCTTACACCTGATGTAATGGAATTGTTACGCCGACACCCCTGATTTCTGTCTGTCTCCTGCTCTGTGCATTCTCCAGCTAAAGCAAACCTTGCAACTCCCAGTGCAGAAATGGAACAAAACAGACCTTGTAGAGGATTTGCCACACTGGATCAAATGACTGGTTCATCCAGTGTGGCCTCACGAATCCTGCCAACAACTGCTACTTCAAAGAAAAGTTAATATAATCCCATCATGCACCTGGCCGATTGTGCAATGATGTACAGAGGCGGTAACAAAAAATGATGTTCCAATCCCAGACAGGCTTGCAGCTCACATTACAGCATGAGAGGTACTTGGCTCCTATCTGAGCCTGCCAAGCTATAAAAGTTATTACTGGATCTAAAAACCATCCACGCCTTCTTCCAACCCAGCCACAGCCGTTCTCCCGGGGAAATGCACAGGCTGATTAAGTGCTGCCTGAAGACTTGTTTCCATTTATTGGGGATTTAAATTTAGCAGTCGTTCGTTTCAGGAATGGAAATTCCAGCAATTTTTAGGAGGTTCCTAGTGTAACGAATACAACACTCGGTCTTCTTACCTCATTGATTCTCCACATTTCCCATGCTGAGCCCCCAAGTTACAAGAGGCAGAGGTTTCGGGCCTCCTCTCCCATGTAGCCTTAAAGATAGGATGGGTGGTCGTGCCCCCGGAACCCTGTTTGCACACGCCAGGTCTTAGCTTATGCACCTGAAATGCAAAGCTTGGACCTGAAAACCACCTTCAGGGTTGCTGAGATCTGGCCTGTTCAGTCTGATCCATTTGGTTTGGCCCAGTATTTGGCTCACTCAGATCCAAATCTCCCCCAAAATCTAGAGTGTTTGGATCCTGCAGGGCCCACGTCCGCTGGTTATTATAACGCATTATTTACAGCTTGCAGCACCACAGACACAAAGGAAGTCAAGGTCCCTGCCCTGAAGAGCTTTCCTTCTAGAAAGGATGGACGCCGCACTACAAAAGGAGGAGTGACCAAGGAGAGATTGAGAGAGCAAGGAGAAAGGAAAGCCTGCTCTTGAAAGAGCATAATCAGTGTCAGAGCCAGGGTTGGGGGGTGAAGGCAGGCAAAGGGCAATTGCCTCCCCACTTTTTAAACAGGGGACCCATGCCCCCCACTTTGAGAATATAGGCGCTCGGCAACAGGTCAGCATGGAGGTAACCTGGGATGCTACAGCTAGGACCAGGCAGTGGAGTGCAGGGGCAGGAGACAGGTGATGCCAGAAACCAGAGCCGTCTGCACAGTGGAGTCACCAGTGGGGAGCAGGAGCTGAGCACAGGTTGGGGGAGGCGGTGACCAGACAGGCCATGCAGGGAGTCACCCCTTGTTCCCCTGGGCCTCCCCAGCTCACCCCTGCCCTTTTGAGAATATAGGTGCTTGGTAGCAGGTCAGCACTGGGGAGCCGGGATGCTGCAGCCAGGACCAGGCAGGGGAGCACAGAAGCCAAAGCTTCTGGGAGCCGGAGGATGACGGGAGTTGGGTACCAGGGTTACCTGGACAGCAGAGTCACCCGCAGGGGGAGCAGGAGCCAAGCATAGGTAGTGGGGAAGGCAGGACCAGGACGGGCTCTGCAGGGAGTCACTCCCTATTCCCCTGGGCAGCCCCCAGCTGCTCCCCTCTTTTGGTTGCTGCTTGCCCCCCCCCCAACTTTTCTGGTCCTTCCAGCGCCACTGGAGAGCGCTCATTCCCAAAGAACATTACTTTGACCCCAATGGAGGAAAGGACATTAAACGTGTGCTTAACTCCCACAAGCTGTTACTCTCCTGAGTCAGGGTTTTAATTTGCGTCTTGAGCCAAACTTCTCTCCTGTTGATTCAGTATCACTTAACCCCAAGCTTTCTAAAATCAGGAGTGAGGTCCCCAAAATCATGAGATTTAAAAAAAAAAAATCATGATTTTAAGCCAAATAAAATAAAAATGGGCTTCTTTTTCTTTGCTTACTGGTTTCTGAGCCTGTAGCTCACATTGGCTTCACATTCTCACGCTCTTCTCTGCAACCATGAGGGTTAGAAACGTAATTTTAAAAAAAATGATAGCTGAGATGCTCTTCTAATCACAGGACTCCAGGACCTGGGGTTTTGAGGCACCAGATATTGTCAGACTTGCGATAAAATCATCAGAGTTGGCAGCACTGCTGACTGGTTGAGGGGGATATTTTCAAAGGTACCTAAGGGATTTCAGAGCACAAGCCCCAGTGATTTTCTATGCCACTTGTGCTCATGGGGCCCTGGGAAAAAATCTTCTCCTGTGTTTGTTAAAATAAACACGACTCTTGTTTATGATCAGCCTGAGAATAGTAAGGAGCATGAAACCTACAAGTTCTGAAAAGCGATTGGAAGGCAGAGAGGGATCTGAGTCACAGAGAGCATGTTACAATCACCATCCCTGGGTAAGACAAGGCCTTTCACTGTAAATCATTAAACTTTCCTTTCACAGTAATCTCATTTACTTGCAAAATGAACATCACCCTTTTACAGCCCCACTCCGCTCCAGGAACCCACCCCTAATTCATGAGAATCCACCGACCTTCCAAATGTGCTTTGCCCAACAGCCTGCTGCCTGCTTTCTGCGTGTGTATCCCCCTAAAGGAGGGGAAGGTGGGGAGGGGAAAGGAACTCTGGGGGAGCAGCACAGCCAGCACACCATGTCAGGATCAATTCCTGCACCCTGGCCTACGGATCCAAATGGGAAATTAACTACAGGTATTAGTCTACATGGTATCATCACAGGACTGGCCGGCACCAACAAGGGACAGATCCCTGCCAGACTTTTATGGAGAGCAAATAGGGATTTCAACAACAAGGCACACTTTATTTTAAGCCAGGGGGAATTTCTCACCTGCGACATCCCAGATCTGCAAGCTGTGAAAAGTCACGTGATTGTAGCGGCCATACAGGCTGCACTTGCCACTCCCTGCCACTAAGGGTCCCCATTGCTTCTGAAACAACTGTCAGTGACATGGGGCTGTGTACTGTACATTATTACAAGGGGTCTGTAGGTCAGGGAGTCATAGTAGTCTGTGTAGATCCCTGTTTCTCTTAGGAGCTTCGCAGGGAACAGTGAGTCCCTAAGCTGCAGCCTCCCCGCCCTAAAGTGGGGGGATTTTTCAATGCACAGGGAATGTTGGGCAAAAATCCCTTTGGATGCACGTTCTTTTAAAAGTGTGGTGCAAGGGGGGAGGGATAGCTCAGTGGTTTGAGCATTGGCCTGCTAAACCCAGGGTTGTGAGTTCAATCCTTGAGGGGGCCACTTAGGGATCTGGGGCAAAATCAGTACTTGGTCCTGCTAGTGAAGGCAGGGGGCTGGACTCGATGACCTTTCAAGGTCCCTTCCAGTTCTAGGAGATAGGATATCTCCATTTATTTATTTATTTAAGGATGGCCTCTTTGTTCTGGGTCTGTACAGCACTAGTGCCGTGGGATCCTGCTCCGTGACTAGAACTCCTGGGTGCTACCACAGTACAAATGTTCAATAATAATAATAATAATAATTAATAATTTAGCACTGGTGGAAAGTACCGCCCGGTACAGCAGGGGCAGCAGCAGGGTATGCTTTGCCCCAGCCCACTGCTCTCCGTTCATGTGCGTCCAGCCATCCTGATCACGGAAGGCAGTGTCTAGGACTGGGATGGGAGTTCTGTCTCCCTAGTCCATCCATTGCTTCACCCAGGGACTATTTACTCTCTGTTTGTTCAGTACCTAGCATAATTGAGATCTGCCTTAGTCCCGTAAGTGATGCCCTATAAGAGCGGCCATACTGGATCAGACCAACGGTCCATCTAGCCCAGTATCCTGTCTTCTGACAGTGGCCAATCTTCAGAGGGAATGATCAGAACAGGCAATCACTGAGTAATCCATCTGCTGTCCTCCACTCCCAGCTTCTGGCAGTCAGAGGCTAGGGGCACCCAGAGCATGGGGTTGCATCCCTGACCATCTTGGCTAATAGCCATTGAAGGACCTATCCTCCATGAACTTCTCTAATTCTTTTGTGAACCCTGTTATAGTTTTGGCCTTCACAAGATCCCCTGGCAGTGAATTCCACAGGTTGATTGTGCATTATGTGAAGAAGTACTTCCTTTTGTTTGTTTTAAACCTGCTGCCTTTAAATTTCATTGGGTGATCCCTGGTTCTCTGTGATTAATTATTAATTAATCATTAATTCATAAATAAGAGTATCAAGAAAGACACTAATTAGTGCCCTTTGTGCCGGAGGCTTTTGTGACATGAACACTGAGAGAGGCAATGTGTGCTGGACTGAAACTCAGGAAACCTGGGTTCTATTATTATTCCTGGCTCTGCCACTGGCCTGCTGGATCGCCTCGGGCAAGTCACTTCCCCTCTTTATGCCTTAGTTTCCCCATCTGTAAAATGGGAGTAATGATACTGACCTGCATTGTAAATTGTATTGAGATCTACTGATAGAAAGCACTCGATAAAAGCTAGGGATTATTATTATTACCTAAGAGAAGCTCTGAGACTCACCAAAATCATAACACACTGGACACCATGAGCCATTAGCTATCAGCACTTTCCATCAGATTTAAACCCAGACCCTGTCTCTGAGTGTCAAAAGACGGACGTTTTCAGGCTGCAAGACACTTTAAAAGCACTTTCCCCCTCCCCATCCACTCTTTCAACTTTCAAAACAGACCCAGCTAGCACCCGCTCTGAGGAGTGTGAGCTTACTTGTGAAGTATAAAAGTTCTGAAGCGAAGCCAACCTTGCACCAGTAGTACTGACATGCTGGCTCTGTCGAGCAAACTTGGTTCTACCCCCTGCACTGTCACACTGGTAAATTCTCAGAATGGAGAGGGGTAACTAGTGGTGTTCCCCAAGGGTCAGTCCTCGGACCAATCCTATTCAACTTATTTATAAATGATCTGGAGAAAGGGGTAAACAGTGAGGTGGCAAAGTTTGCAGATGATACTAAACTGCTCAAGATAGTTAAGACCAAAGCAGACTGTGATGAACCTCAAAAAGATCTCACAAAACTAAGTGATTGGGCAACAAAATGGCAAATGAAATTTAATGTGGATAAATGCAAAGTAATGCACATTGGAAAAAATAACCCCAACTGTACATACAATATGATGGGGGGTAATTTAGCTATAACAAGTCAGGAAAAAGATCTTGGAGTCATCGTGGATAGTTCTCTGAAGATGTCCGCGCAGTGTGCAGAGGCAGTCAAAAAAGCAAACAGGATGTTAGGGATCATTAAAAAGGGGATAGAGAATAAGACTGAGAATATATTATTGCCCTTATATAAATTGATGGTACGCCCACATCTCGAATACTGCGTACAGATGTGGTCTCCTCATCTTAAAAAAGATATACTGGCACTAGAAAAGGTTCAGAAAAGGGCAACTAAAATGATTAGGGGTTTGGAACGGGTCCCATATGAGGAGAGATTAAAGAGGCTAGGACTCTTCAGCTTGGAAAAGAGGAGACTAAGGGGGGACATGATAGAGGTATATAAAATCATGAGTGATGTGGAGAAAGTGAATAAGGAAAAGTTATTTACTTATTCCCATAATACAAGAACTAGGGGTCACCAAATGAAATTAATAGGCAGCAGGTTTAAAACAAATACAAGGAAGTTCTTCTTCACGCAGCACACAGTCAACTTGTGGAACTCCTTACCTGAGGAGGTTGTGAAGGCTAGGACTATAACAGCGTTTAAAAGAGAACTGGATAAATTCATGGAGGTTAAGTCCATTAATGGCTATTAGCCAGGATGGGTAAGGATTGGTGTCCCTAGCCTCTGTTTGTCAGAGGATGGAGATGGATGGCAGGAGAGAGATCACTTGATCATTGCCTGTTGGTCCACTCCCTCTGGGGCACCTGGCATTGGCCACTGTCGGTAGACAGGATACTGGGCTAGATGGACCTTTGGTCTGACCCGGTACGGCCGTTCTTATGTTCTAACAAGGCCAGACTCCTGTTGACTCGCTGCGTGACCCTAATCACATCACTCCTCTGTGCCTCAGTTTCTTCATCTGTAAATCAGGGATGATAACAACACAGCCCTACCTGGCAGAGGGGTTGTGGCTCTTCCTGGAGGTTTGCAAAGCCTTTTGAGATCTTCTTCAGGTGAAATAGACGCACATAGAGAACAGGAGTCACCAGAGGAAGAGCTGACTGGGGCGTTGGAGCTGCAAAGGATATTATGAGGGGGAAGTGACACAAGGGAAAGAAATCAGAACCAATAGCAAATCAGGGTGAAATTTTCCCAGTGCGCTCAGTGAATCAATGGTACGTCAGCGGGAGAAAAGTTAGGCCCGTGCTAATTACTGTGGAAAATGCAGGACTGGGAGCAACGTGCTGATTCAATGACCGATCTACCCTACCCCAACCTTACCCCCTGGCAGGAAGGGGTAAGAAAAGCCCCCCTTTTCCTTCTACACGCCAGCAGTACAACTCCATCTCCTGATCCCCCTTATTCCCAGGTTCTGGGGGGGTCCACAGAGGGATGCTACAAAGCCAACACCTGCTTCTCAGGGCACCGTAGATGGGAGCCCAGGACTGCTTCCCAGCCTTGCAGCACAGGGCTGCCAGATGGGGTATCTCCCAAATGTCTAGATTCCTCTCCACAGAGAGAGGGTATTTGTTTTCACCCCCTGATGGTGGGGAGGGGTTGGGGTGCAAAGGACCCCCCCCCAACGCCCTGGGGCTGCTCAGTGGGATCAGGTGCCCCAGTTCACCACTGATGGGAGTGGGGCATAATCCCCTGTGTATATTTGATGGGGGGAAAGCTAAATCCCCCTAATTCCCAGCTGTGTATATTGGGGTGGGGCCAGGGATAGCCCCTCCCATTGGGGTGTATATTGGGGTGGGGCCAGGAAGAGCCCCTCCCACTGGGGGTGTATATTGGAGTAGGGCCAGGGAGAGCCCACTCCCCGGGGGGGGTGTATATTGGGGTGGGGCCAGGGAGAGCCCCTCCCACTGGGGGTGTATATTGGGGTGGGGCCAGGGAGAGCCCCTCCCCCAAGGGTTTATATTGGGGCCAAGGAGAGGCCTCAGGATCTCCCACCCCACTACTCATGGTTACCCTGGTAACAGCCCCCTCCCTCCCGCTCACTTACCTGCACCAAGATGGCGGCAGGGGTGGCCTCAGGAGCGGCCGTGCGCACGCGCCGGCCCCGCCCGGGCGGACTGGACGTGACCCCTGTGCCAAGCGCTTCCGGTTCCGGGGTAGCGGCGGCGGCCGAGAGGGTTCGGGCCGCTGTTTGTAAACTTGTCTCCCGGGGGAGAGCGCGGAGGCAACGGCGGAGCCCGGAGCCCGCAGCGGCCGAGCCAGGTACGGACCCCGCAGCCGACGGGCCGCGGGCCCTGGGGGCCAACGGGCCCCACCCCTCAGGGGGCCGGGGCCGGGGCCGGCTCGGCCTTGCACCCCCCCGCGCCTCGGCCTTGCGCGCATGCGCTTGCACGCTCGCGCCGGGGCCCTTGCACGCTCGGGGGGCTGTGGCTTGCACACTTGTGGGCGTTGGGCCTTGCCCGCCCCCCACGCGCTTGTGTGCACACTCGTGCTCAGGCCTTGCACGCTCAGACACAAGCACAGGTTGCCACGTTGCCCTCTTGGGTCCCAGCCGTGGGCTAGCTGCGTGCTTGCACACCCATGCTGTGGTTTTGCACACTTGCCCACAGGCTGGGGCTGTTGCACGAGCATGCTGCAGAGGCACTTGAATTTAGCTTGCAACAAGCTGGGTGCTTGCGCACACTTACCCAGTGTGTGCTCTGGGATGCTACACTGAGCACCTATTGTGGTGCCTGCTTCCTCCAATTCATGCACCGGACCTCACTTGTGCTGCCCTGTGTGTCTGCACTCATAGTAGTTCACACCAAGGTGTGTGGTGATCTTCCGGCAAATCGCAAACTTGCTCACTCACTCCACTTGTGCATGCATGGACAGGAATGACAATCCACAGTTATGCTCATTACTGCTTGCTCATTCGCAGCCTCGCTGTACTTCCATGCAGCATCATGGAGCAGACAGATGGCACTACAGAGTTTCAGATTTTATGCTTCCTGTTTCTAAGAATAGAAAGTTACGATGTCTAAACACTTTCTCCTGAACTGCGAAATAATAATGTCAGAGAGCACCCAGTGCAGCCTTTCTGTACATGCCGGTATTCGAAGAAGGAAGGGGCGTGTTTGAACACAAGGTGGCAGTCAGGATTCCCGGGTTCTCTTCCCAGCTTTGGGATGGGAGCGTGGCCTAGAGGTTAGGGCAGATCACTGAGAGTCAGAACTCCTGGATTCTCCTCTCGGTGTGACCTGGGGCCAGTCACTTTACCTCTCTGTCTGTCTCCCCATCTGCAAAATGTTGTTGTCAAGGCTAACTTTGCACAGGGCTTAGAGAAGCTCGTAAACAGTATAGAGAGAGTATTCTGTCTTTTCTCACCTTCCAGCAAAACCTCTGCTAATATTAGGGCTGGTCTACACTGGGGGGGATCAGTCTAAGATACGCAACTTCAGCTATGCTATTTGCGTAGCTGAAGTCAAAGTATCTTAGTTCGACTTACCTGGCCATCCTCACGGCGGCAAGTCGACCGCCGCGGCTCCCCCGTCGACTCTGCTTACTCCTCCTGCCGAGGTGGAGTATGGGCGTCGATTCGGGGATCGATTTATCGCATCTAGATGAGATGCGATTAATCGATCCCCGATAGATCGATTACTATCCGCCGATCCGGCGGGTAGTGTAGACGTGGCCTTAAGCAATGAATTTTGCCTGGGTTCTCTTTGAATGAAGGTGCTTTGGCACACTGATATAGAAGTTTCTTTCTCTAGCCGTCCCTCATCAATTGGTTCAGTTATGCTTCTTTTTTTTTTTTTTTTTTTTACTCACAGGCTCAGACTAAACCAGAGAAGTGTCTGCAGCGATATCGAGGCACGGAGATCAACTCCCTTTATCCAGGATCCATCCAGAAGCAGGGCTAGGGTTGGGATGACTCCTCTGTAAAAGCGGTGCAGTCAGTTACCTTCCCGTCTAGCTTCTCCAGCTCTCGGCAGTGCTTGGGGAAGACGCCCTTAGAACGCCACACACAATTCCAGGCTCTCAGAATCCAGAAAGATGTCGGCAAAGTGGAGGGTACTGGACAAGACCAGCAAAAAATGATTAACTGAAAAAAAAAAAATCTTTCTAATCGTAAAATTCCTTCCCGGGAGAGAATTAAGGCTAAAGAATTGTTACAATCCGTTTGTTGAGGACAGACAGACAAGATGGCTCAGGTAATGAGCCCCAATTTTCCCATCTGTAACAGGAATGCAACGTCACAGGGAGGTGACTGTCAAGCTGAATGGGTTGCAGAGCCCTTGGTGACCAACAGTGATAACGGGTAGAAGTCGATACTTAATGCAAACAATATAGTTCTGATCAAACGACGTATCGGTTAAATTAAACAGGAGGTTAAGCATATGCAACCAACATGGTTGCACACATACCACCACAAAACTGGAATGCTTGCTCCCAAAACACTGCACTTCTTAAGCTCAAGGGAACTCTCCCGTTAGCTACCAGTAATATTAATTTATAAACCCTCTTTGTAGACCTCCAGCCACCAGAGGGTGGTGTAGTTGCACACGTGGCTGAATATGTCCGATTCATTCTGTTAGAGGGCACTGGCATGTTTGGACAGTGGCTGGTTAGGTTATGGCTGGCTAAGCTCAGCTCAACCCTGCACCTTTCATGGTTGTTTGTCTCGTCTTTTAGGCGAGTCTCCTGGCCTGCGAGGGCCTCTCTGGGGTGTGCCTCGTGCCAACTGTTGCCAGCAAGAAGATGATGCCAAAACAGAGCTCCAAGCAGACAGAGAATGGAGAGAGAGGGAACAGCCCGAACATGCTGGTATGGGGGGAGCTATTACAGGTGTTATCTCTACCCTGATCCTGCCCCATCCCCATACCTACCGTCATTGACGTGACTAGAAAGGGGTGTCTAAATGTAACAGCTCAGGGCATCTCCAGAGGGTTCTGGGGGCAAGGGGCTCTGGAAATGCACACAGGGAAAGAACTGACCCCTGTTTTCTCTCCTTAAGGGTCTCCGCCAGGAGAGCGAGAAATCTCGCAGCCGTAAAGAGGAAGAGCCGGCAGAAGCATCACAGCCAAAAAAGACCATTAAAAAGGCAGGTAATCGTCCGTCATATGGTCAGGGAGGAGCGGGGCAGACGGGGCTGCCTTATGAAGTCTTACCACGCTCAGGGCCAACCCTTCTTCCTGAGCGAGCTGTTGGCATTGCTGCCTGTATCTCAGACAGCAGCGGATTTCAGGCGTTTGGCTCCAAACACTCACACAGCTCAGGCATCCGGCTCCTCGCCATTGCACTGCTCAGCCTTGAGGGCCCAGCACCTTTCAGCCAAGAAATGGATTCACAGGCTCCAAGAGTGACACTGGGGTAAAGGTGGTGGTGGGGGTTGGACACGATACCCCCAAACCAAAATGTGAACTCACGTCCTGTGGCAGGTACTAGTTCTCCCTGCAGTACTGAGCCCGTCTCACCTGCAAGAAGATCTCTGCTAAAATGGGAAGAGTGGGTAAAGCAATGGGACTTGGGGCTGGTCCACACTAAGCCCCCAGTTCGAACTAAGATACGCCACTTCAGCTACATGAATAACGTAGCTGAAGTCGAAGTCTCTTAGTTCGAACTTAAAGGTACTTACCGCGGGTCCACACGCGGCAGGCAGGCTCCCCCGTCGACTCCGCCTACTCCTCTCGCGGAGCAGGATTACCGGCGTCGACGGTGAACACTTCCGGGATCGATTTATCGCGTCTAGACAAGACGCGATAAATCGATCCCAGAAGATCGATTGCTTGCCGCCGAACCAGCGGGTAAGTATAGACGTACCCTTTGAATCAGAACTCCTGAGTTCTGTCCTTGGACCTGCCATAGGCCTGCTGCATGGCCACAAACATATCCTTTAACCTCTCGATGTCTTCATCTTCCGTCGTCCCTTCTAGGAGGATTGGGAGGCTAAACTATTTATATTGTAGCAGTAATAATGGTACCTCCCTCTTACGTAGAGCTTTTCATCAGGAGATCTCAAAGTGCTTCACAATCTTTAACGCAGTGGCTAGGGGCCCCGAAGTCCTGTTGTGCTAGGCACCGCACAGACACATGACAAAAATGGTCCCTGCTTGAAGCATTCACAAGAGTGCTTGGACGTCACCAAATGGAAGGGGGTAGGGAGGGGTGAATACCTCTCCCAGTACCTGACCCTAGAGCAGTGTTATGTGCTCGCTGTGCCGTGCGCTGGAACGGTGAGGGTCTGTCTGTGCTTCGCAGGTGATGGTGATTGAGCAGAACGGCTCCTTCCAGCTGAGAATCCCCAAGAACTTTATTTGCGAGCATTGCTACGGAGCCTTTCGGAGCAGCTACCATCTCAAGAGACACATCCTCATCCATACTGGTAAAGAGCCAGGAGAGCGAGGGTCTTGCTTTGCCCATGGCTGGTGTGAGCCTTCTGGCTCAGAAGCAGAACAGGGGGTGACGCATTGAGAGGCTGATCCGTAACTCCAGCTGCGTCTGTAACTTGAACTGTGCTCCAGTGGGGATGGGGGCTCTGTTGATCAAACCGCTCGGCTCTTTAAGCAGAAAGGTTGCAAGAGGGCACTAGGGTCCTAGCGATGTTTAAATGAGAACATGTACCTGCCTGGATAATAGGTCTTGGGTGCAGAGTTTGCGAATGCTGCCTTTAAAGGTGGTGCGTTCATTGCATTGCGTTCTAGCTCCTACCACTGGATCTGACGAGGAGGAAGCTGCTGTTGCCGTATGAGCCGCTCCTTGCTGAGAGCCTGGATCATGATGGTGGAAGATCCCTGCTCTTCTGTCCCTATCCCCCTGCCTCTCTCTTTGCTTTTCTGCTGCTTCGTCCCGAACAGTCCCGGCTCGCGGCGAGAGCTGTGAGCTGTAGAATAGGGTGGGGCTGTGACACCAGAGAAAAGGGGGGGGATCAAACAGGCTGTGCAGAGGGGATGATGGGCGGGATTAAATCCGTCCCTACCCTGGTGAGTTTTCAAGGGAAACTCCCATGTGGTGCAGCGACGAAGCGCCGCGGCCACAAGATCAGATGGTTACTCAGCTGTGGGGCATGCACCTCTTGATCAGTTAATGCCGACCAGCCTGGTGAAGGATCTTTCTGAACGGGGAGAAGGCAGCGGCTTTGCAGATGGGTTAAGAAGCTGCCCACGTATAAGGGGCAGCACAGAGGAAGGCGCTGAGACAGGACTAGGAAAGGGAAATGAAGAGGAGGGGGGGTTCGAAGTGGCATTATTGATCGGGTAAGTGGGGAGGGGGGCACAGTAGGAGACCAGGGCGGAGATGCAAGCCAGCCAGACTGGCGTGGGGGTCTAGGGCAAAGTTGGGTCGTGCAGGGCAGTGGGGATTCGGAACCAGGTGGTGGCATGAGGCTCCGTGCCACCACTGGGGTGGACGGGGAGTGTGGGGGGGGGGGGCAGTGGGCAGTACAAGCCTCCCTATCACAGCCCCTTCTGCTCTTCCCCAGGTGAGAAGCCGTTCGAGTGTGATCTGTGTGACATGCGCTTCATCCAGAAGTACCACCTGGAGCGCCACAAGCGCGTGCACAGCGGCGAAAAGCCCTACCAGTGCGAGCGCTGCATGCAGGTAACCCCCATCCTGGCCAGGCATGCCACAGAGCGAGGGGCGGGGTCGCTTTGCTGCAGACACTCCCCCGCCCACGCCCTGCAAGGGTTACTCCTGAAGCGGCTGGGCGTGGGGAGGAGATGCCCCTTCCTGGGACAAGGCATCAGCCCAGGCTCTGTGCTGGGGTCACTGCTGGGCTCCGTGGTTTCCTAGAGCAGGACAGCGGGATTATCACGGGGAGCTAGCGCACTCAGATGTGTGCGCGCACAGTGGGGGAAGCCACTTCCTTCCTATCGGAACCACGGTCCTCCTACGAACAGATCAGGCGGCCCGGGATGGCTCCCCCAAAACAGAGGCGCCCCCAGTCGGTAGCCACGCATGGAAAACGTTGGCCCAGCTGTCTTGCAGAGTCGGTGTCAGAGCTGGGTTAGACTCTGGGCTCTCACCCAGCAGAGCAGTGCAGAACTGCCAGCTGCTCAACCACGTGGGGCTGTGTCTTCTCTCTAGACACCGACTCGCTCAGCTGAGCAGCGTGGCTGGGCGCTGGGCAGGTTCTTGGTTACGGTCCAGCCCCTTGTGCTGTTCAAACAGTGCAAAAGAGGTTGGCTTCTGGCTGAAAACAGCCAGTGGGGAATTCCCATGACAGACGTTAGGGACCCAACCAGTGGGAATTAAAAGCTGGTGTAGGGAGTGGGGATGGGACATGGCCGTGCTAATTCTCCATTGCCTAAGTCAGTGATTTTCAAACTTTTCTTTCTGGCAACCCAGTTGAAGAAAATTGATGCCCGCAACTCAATGGAGCTGGGGATGGGGCGGTTGGGGTGTGGGAGGGGCTCAGGGCTGGGGCAGAGGGTTGGGGTGCAGGGGTGAGGGCTGCAGAGTGGGGCCAGGAATGAGGGGTTCAGGGTGTGGGAGGGTGCTCTGGGCTGTGGCAGGGGGTTGGGGTACATGAGGGGGTGAGGGCTCTGGGCTGGGGGTACAGGCTCTGGGGTGGGGCTAGGGATGAGGAGTTTGGGGTGCAGGAAGGGGCTCTGGGTTTGGGGGGGGCTCACAGCTGGGACAGGGGGTTGGGGCACAGGCTTACCTCCGACCGCTCCCGGTCAGCGGCACAGTGCGGGTGCTAAGGCAGCCTTCCCACCTGTCCTGGCACGGCGGACTGCGCTGCACCCCAGAAGCCGGCAGCAGCAGATCCGGCTCCTAGGCGGAGGCGTGCAAGTGGCTCTTACCTGCAGGCACCACCGCCCCCACAGCTCCCATTGGCCAGTTCCCGGCCTATGGGAGTGTGGAGCCGGTGCTCAGGGCAGGGGCAGAGCCCAGTGGCCCCCCCCTCCTCCCCCAGCCTAGGAGATGGACCTGCTGCTGGCCGCTTCTGGGGTGCAGTGTGGTGTTGGAACAGGTAGGGACTAGCCTGCCTTAGCCGGGCAGCACCGCCGACAGGACTTTTAGCGGCCCGATCGGCGGTGCTGACCAGAGCCACCGCGACCCATGGTCTGAAAACCAATGGTCTGAGTGACCCTAGGTCAGTTATGTAAGCAAGAGCAGCCCTCAGACTACTATAACTTGGGCTGGGGTCAGCACACCGCTCCCTGTGCTGAGCAGAGAATCTAGCCCTGCCTTGCTGCTCTAGGAGTCTCCTAGCTCCGAAGGGCGCTCCTGCCCTTCCCATAACAGACTCCAGCAGCACACACTGCCCTGCGTTGGTGCTTTTCTTATTGGCTGGATTTGATGGCGCAATAACGCTCTTCTCCATCTCTCGCAGAGCTTCTCCAGGACAGATCGGCTGCTTAGACACAAACGAATGTGCCAGGGCTGCCAGACCAAAACCCCTGACTCGCAGCTGCTGCTTTAGGAGCCAGGGCGAAGCGGCGGAGAAGCTAGGACGTGGACAGGATTTTCAGTTTTCTGTGTCTGGTTTTGCCTGCTCCTGCTCCCCCGGCCAAGGGGGGGACCGAGCTGAGGACTCTCCTAGACTCTCAGATGGGGTCCTGACACTGTAAATAAGATGAGGATGATCTGGAATCTCTACCCAACCAGCAGAAGCCACAGGCAACTGTGTATAAACCTTCTTTTCCATTGGTTTGTTTTTGAAGTATCACCATTTGCCTCTCAGGAAAGGCTTCGGGGGACACCAGGGCAAAGCTCGCTACACTCCCCTCAAACTCGTAACACTTGCCATCACCTGATCGACCAGCTCCCGCCCAGGTAGAGCTCACAGGTATGAAATACAGCGGGGTGGAAATCAACCGTGTTGTTCTTTTGACTCTTTTTTTAACTAGTCTCACCGGAAGAGACCAACAAAGCAGTGGATTATAAGCGGCAGCTGTGGAGGATTTTGGTTCAGGCGTGAAATGCAGGAACTCATCTCAGCCGAGAGCTTGGTTATGAGGTCTGCGGAGCCTTTATTTCTAGGGCGTCTGATTTTTGTAACCGAGTTTCCTCCTGCTCTTTCCACCTCAAGAAACGAGCGGGGGACGTTGGAGGGGGAGGGAGGAGAGCGCACTGGTGGAGGGGGGAGGGGAGCGGTTGCGGGGACTCAGTTGAAATTCTTGTGACACCCAGCAGCTGGTGCGATCAGTGTCCTATGAAATGGTGTGGTGTGAGCTGCTGCTGTATATATCGCCCGGGTGAACCCGCGTGGCATTGTCTGGACGTGTCTCTTAGCAACACTCAAACCCCTGATGACAGGCAGTGCTTCGGGGTATACAGCCCATGGCTGTGGGGACCGGCTTCTGCCAGAGGCTGCCCTCCTTCCCTGGCCCCAGTGTGGGTGTATGTGAGGATGCTTGGGGTGATCCCATTACCGCACGTCCCTGTTCCCCCTGGAATTCAGATCCTAGTCTGGTTCATGGCAGCAGCCCATAATCTGGCTTTCTCAAACGCTGCCGGGTTTGGGTCACACTCGGGAAGGCTTTCAGTTGCTTTGTCGTTTGGGATAAGATCCACCCCTTTGTGTTTGACCCCGAGGGCCAGCCAGGAATGGATCTTTGCAGTGTCTGTTCTGGATTTGGGGGGAATTTAACCCACTCTCGGATTTCACTTCCATTAAATCGGTGCCCTGTCTACTTGGGGGTGGAAACCACTTAAATAAACTGTGACCTTCTCTCTGGCAACTGTCCCGTGGCCCAGGAGCAACTGCGCAGTTCAGGGGGAGCTAGAAACAGCTCAAGGGATCTGCAGGGAAAGGCAGTTAAACTTCCTCCTGTGGAAGAAACAGAAACCATGAGCATGAGGGAGGGGGTGAGGCTCCCCAGCCACTCTCAGGAGCCCTGATTGTTGCAGGCCAGAAAAAGACTGTTACCAAAGCGTCGACTCTGCCTCCCCAAATCCCCCTCTTGGCTCCCAACGCACGGTCATGCCCTGCCTCTAAAAACTCAGGCCCAGCTACTGTCAGCTAAAGATCAGACCTTTCCCGGCTGGGAACAAATGTGTAGGGAAGGAAGAGGCTGTTCATGTCGACGCATTGGCTCCCACTCCCCTTGCAGCGACAGCAGTATATTGGATACTTCCTGCTCAGTGCTCTTCTGAGAGCCCCACCCAGATGTCCCTGGTTGCATAGCCTAGGTCTAGCTTGGCTTCTCGCTGTCTAGCTAAGCTTGGTCTCTGTGCACAGCAGCTGGCATCACTGCAGCTCAGGATCTCCTGTTTCTGCTCCAAGATGTCACTCGGTGTCCTGGTAATTGTTCTGGGGCAGGGGGGAGCAGGGCACAGGGGAAGGTTACACAGGGCAGCGAGAATCTGGACTCGGCTTTCTGAGCATCAGTGACACTGGAGCAAAGCGCCCTTGGGAAATGACCCCAATGCTCTTTAAAATGTCAGTGGCTCTGTCACTTAGTTCAAATCATGCGGCCCCCCGTTGCCCTCCGTGTAGCTAGCTACGTACCGAAATAAAATCCTTTCTGTAGCAGCTTCTCCCAGCAGCAGAGCGCACGCCGCACTGGTGCAGCCTGGCCTTGTCCGGCGAAGGTAGATACTGCCGACGTTTAGCTTAGGCCAGCAGGGACGCTGCTAACGTTAGCAAGGTGATCTTCTGTCTCTTTATCTCGCTGCTACATTCCTTTGGGTCTCCAGGTCCCTTCAGACTCCCTTCCTCCACGGGTGCTGCTCCTCATCCTCTTCTCTTCTTCCTCCCCCTCACCCCCCCAAAAAAAACCACCAAGATAGAAACCCGTCCCGATTTCCATCTTGGGTTTTTGTTTTTTTTCCCCCTTCATCCATATATCTCTGAGACACACTCTGCCAGGGGAGATTTGCAACGCATCCTGCTGCCAGATTCTGCTCTACCTTCCCCCGGCCCTCAAAGATGGGACTGAAAGCCAGTTTCCAAAGAGAACAGAGTTCTGTGTCTCATCCACAGCCCCCCGCACAGGACGGGGCAGCCTGGCTTGGCCTGACACATCCTTGGTTGGTTCTTTTGTAGAATTTCGACAGCAGTGTGCTCTCTGCAGCTGCATGCTGGATACACCGGTATGAATGCTTTACTCGAGCGATGCCCTTCATCCAAATCTCTCCCCGGCGGAGTACCGCGTCCGCATATGCACTGCGGTCTCCTTTGGGGAACGGCTAGAGTAGAACCTGGTAGCATGAATTGTCTTTCCCAGGTGCCAAACACTACCCTTCCCGCTGAATCCATCGTGAGCTGAGAGTTCAGGGCACCTGAGCTCCTTAGACCCTGAAATCACAACGGTCCAACTTCCTGCTTGCCTCTAACATGCTTTGTTGCCGCAGAGATTTGGAAGAGGTTAAATGGGCATCCTCCGCCTCTTGGCCTGCCCACGCTGTCAGACAAACGCAGGCTCCGCTTGTAACCGCACAGGATGGAAGAGCGGCGTGTTCGTTACGACGCTACGTGATCAGCTCCTGCTGCCTGTTAGAGGCCAAGGCTCCTCTTTGAGACCATTTCGGAATGGTTCATTTTCAGTGCTGTTTGCGTGATTCTCTGCCAGGCCTTTGCAGCCTCGACTTAGAATTGTTCCTTTTCAGTCTCCCTGCCCGAGAAAATCACACCCTGTTGTATGTCTGGAGCTTCTGGGTGTTGTCTGGTATCAAAGCACAGGCTGCTGGCGCCTGTGAGGTCTGTTAGGCTGCGGCATAGTCTCCTCAAGGAAGCGCTGAAAGCCCCATTGATTCTGTCACTCAGAATCACACTAGGCAAAGTGTCTGTGGCTCTGTTGTGGGGAGCAATGGGATGGGTGACTGGCTAGCTTCTCAGCTGGGAGTTCCATGTTGCCAGCGCCTGGGTTGGCATAGCAGGGAAGGAGACGTTCAGGACGGTTCCACCACAGGCTCGTGGCCTAAGCTGTCCTGGGCTGGAGAGGGGACGGCTGTTTGAACGATGCTGGGCCTTGCAACCTGGCAGTGGGGCGTAAGGTCGAGGGAGTGTTGTATGGAAGCAGCTTCCAGGCAAACCACTGGTGATTACCATTCTAGCTGGTCCCATCGGGTCAAAGCCGATTGAGAAGGAGAGACGAGTCACTTTTGCACGAGTCTTTCCCTGCTCTCTCTCTTTCACCGATGATGGAATTTAAAGGAACTCTCAACTTTTCCTGCCCCTCAGAGAAGCGAAGACTCTTTCTACCTTTTGACCCTTTTTATTTGGTAAAAGGAGATTCCCTGCCTCCCACGCCCCCATGTTGTGGTGAAGGGAGCTGAAACCAGCAGTGACATGCAGCTTTATCTAGCCCCTTATCGCGTCAAAACATCAGCATCGCTGATCATCAGCACAGCTGTGGGACTAGTATCTGGCTCCCGCGGAGAGTTGGCCTGTCGTTCTGTTGGGCCCCCAGAAATCCTGGCTTTTTAAAAGCTACCTCGTTGACTCTGTCTCACGTCTGTAGAACTGGCTTTCATGGGTGGGGTCAACACTGAAAGCCTGGAGGTGGCATCACTGTTAACGTGAAGTATCTTGGCCTGGAGAATGTCACCAGAAAAGCCTTTAATCCTAGACTTAAGATTCTCTTCCGAACAGGCCTGATCTGCTGTCCAGCCCTGGCTCCTTGTGCCCCGTGGCAATAATGGCTGAAATGGGATGTCCCGTTGTGTGTTTGGTGTCACTATTTATTCTCCTGTCCCCACCCAACGAGTAAGGCAATCGACGAAGTCAGAAGGTCATGGGTTCTAGTCCCAGCTCTGACACCGACTTTGCCCAAAGTACTGCTCAGTATCGGTGTCCTCCCTGCGCTAATTATACTGACTCGCTTTTGCAGAGAGAAGTATGAAGTTTTACTATTGGAACACGAATCTTCTGTGTAAAACTGCTGACGGTGGATCCTGGGGCGTTTGCTGTGACGTGAACATTGGTTGGCAGCCTGTTACAATCTGGCAGTACTTCTGCCCAGCACAAGGGGGCAGTACAAGCTATCCTGTAGGACTACTGGCAAAAGGGTGTTGGCAAACGGTTGGTTCGGTTAAACCAGAGGCTGGTTTAGAGGACAAACTAACTCACTCTTGGTTTTGAACTTTCATAGCGGATGGAACACCTGTGGTCTGGGGCAGGGACCCCTAAATTATGGGTGGGAACCTCGCTGCTCAGAACGTCTGAGGGCCTGAAGCTGCCTGGGTTCAGTGTTGCAGAGTTTTGATGCGTGTGTGATCTGTGTGGCTGGGGTTTTTTCTCAAAAGCTGTTTTTTGGCCTGGTGGTGAGGAGCTCCTGCAGAGCTGCTGGTGTCACTGCTGCTACAGACGGTCCTTTTCCTTGGGTAGCTGATGCGTGCACACCGTGTGCTATACAAAGGGTTCATCTGTCTAGCTGACACTGCAGGTTGCCAGTGCACGATAGAAGCTGCAGCTGTCTTGATGCCTGAAGGTCAAATTGTTTGCAGCTGGGGCTGCCTTGTTCTAAACCATCTCGGCAGAGGTATTTCGATTCCCGGTAAAAAGTACAGATCTAAGAGGCTTATTGGAGTCACGTACGGCTCGTGCTCTGCAAACCCCCTCAGCTGATGCATGGAAAAAGTGTTCAATTTTATATCTATAAATTAGTGACTTACGATGATTTGAACATTTGTTTTTTATTTTTAAATGCTCTTAGAAGTAACCTGTCATGACATTCCAAAGTGAATTAAGATCAATCGAATTAAGACCACGTGAATTCTGAAAAAGAGCATTCACACAGGGATTTAATGCAGTTTAACTAATTCACTATAAATTCACGCCTTTAATTAGGATTAATTTTCCTTAGTGTCCCCTTATACACAAGCCCTTGAGGAGCTATACCCAGGGATAAAGAGTAATGTTGACAGAGATGTTTCATGACTATGAGTTTATTTAGATGCTGCTAGCTGGTTTGCAGCCGAAATCGCATGAGAAAGGTGGGGGCAGTGAAACTGACAAGGAACACAACTGAAACTGACTAGAAACAAAAGTTTCCCTGTCTGAGCTGGGTGCAAAAGGGCAATCTGGCTAGCACCAGCGCTCCAAAATACATCTACTGAAAACGTGTCAGTTCTAGTAACACCCACAAGACGATGTTTAAAATTGGCTTTTAACTTGCTGTAGCAAAGAGGTGTGTCAGCACCACATCTGTGCTGGGGAGTGTAAGTTAAAACAATACAACCCTCCAGTGTAAACATATTATTCTGGTGCAATTCGGAGCTTTCCCTGCTTTCAAGCTAGGGTAAACCATGCTCTTGCAAGCCCCTTACTGTCACGGCATGGCTGCACCAGTGGGAATGCACCACCGTAATGCAGCTATCCCCAGCCCCTCCATGGCTGAAAAGCAGATGAGTAGCGGCGTCAGGCTGGCTGGTTCTCTGGAGCGGGGTGCAAATGGGCACTTCGTTTCCTTGTGCACCCATGTCAAGCTAATTTTTCCTGTAGCATCCGTATCCACATGAGCCCGCGTCTGGTGGCGGGGTGGGGGGGAAGGGGACAGTGTCTGACTGTGTGTTTCAGAGATGGGACCCTGCTCTCTAGTGTGCATGCATAACAAGCTCACCAGACTCCGGTCTGATTTGTGCTCAGCTGTCTTCTCAGGTGAGGCCTGTATCTGGAACGGCCCAGGGAAGAGGCTAGCTGTATTAATGTGCATCATTGCCCTTGAGTCAAGGAGTGTATGAACAAGAAGGGGATGGCAGAACGAACTCAGTCGCACTGTGGCGTGACACTGATCCCTGAAGGCTGGCGGGAAGTGGCCCCCAGTTGTCCCAGAACTACTGTTTTGACAGATGGACCAAGAACTCTCCTGTGTTAGTGAATCCGAGCTGAGTGATATCTGGAAAGTCCCATGGCTTATTTGTCTTTTTTTTTTTTTTTTTTAAAATATTTTTTTTTCGATTGGGGGGGAGGGGGGGGGGGGAGCGTGTGTTACTGAGGCGATAAATGAGAATCACTTTTAAACTGTAGTTTTTATAAGATGTTATAAACTTGTATCTTTTTACCATTAGTGTGGTGTCTGTTCCTTTGTGACCTATTTAGAGTATTTAAATAAAATCTTGTGGTTTTTTTTCTTTTCTAAACTCTACTCTGCTTCTTATCTCAGTTCACTCTAGGGCCTCGGATTCTGGCCTGAGCAGTAGTGCAGGAAAAAAATTAAAAGCCCGTATAGCATAAACGGTTAAGGTTTATGAAAAAGGGGAGTAGTGGTTTTGGGGAACTTTGGCTCTTTCGAGGGCCCTTGCTTTGAGAGAGCAAATACTCCATGTTCTGGACATCAGACCCCGTGTTGGATGCCTGCAATCACTATAATCATACTAGAAAATGTTGTAGCAAATGGGCTCCTTGGTGTTACCATAATACAGCTAACAACTAACACAATCTTGGCCTCTGAGCTTCAGCAAACCAAGAACTTCTCCCAAGTAGCTAAAGGGTCAAACATCTGCTGTCACCATGGTAACTGTGGATTTTAATTAACCCATGGAACTTTCTGTCACAAGATGCGGCGGAGGATTTTTAGCTTCCTTTTTAAAAGGGTCAGGGTCAGTTAATGTGAATACTAATTGTGGTTACAGGAGCTCGGACGGTTGATAGTGCGTACCAGCCCTCCTCGGGGCTTAGGACGTGAGGTGCGTGGCTGGGGATTAGAAGACAGTTGCTGGTTCTTTGGCATGTCGTTGGCTAGTTATCTATGAGAGGGTCTGACATGTCCTCCGGGGGCCGTAATCACTATCAGTCAGGAGCATTGGTGTAATGCATTGTGGCAATTTCTGTTTAATCGTCACCTTGCGTTTGTCAGCGGTGTAACAGGATGTGGCCATAAGTGCTGTGTGTGACTGGGTGGCGTTGCCCGTTGATTCTCTCTGACTGCCGGCTCTGCAAGGGGAAAGTTTTGCTCCCTGACTTCCACCACTGCAGCCTCTGTCCCACGGAGCCCTCCCTGCCCCCCTGCTGACAGGGCTTCTGAGCTGGGCCCTTCGCTCTCCCATGGGCTGTGGAGCAGCAGCTGGGGCTGGCTCTCCTGGTGCTGTGTGGTTCCCCCCCCCCACACACACACACACACCCTTTGTGGGAGTTGACGCTTGTTTGTGTCAGGAAAGCAGACGCGGTTGCAGGGAGGTTCCGCTTTTGAGCATGGGAAGCTGCCAAAATGAGGAAATGCACACAACGTCCTTCCAGACTTTCTCTTATCACCAAACCCCACATGGGCACCCCTCTAGGGCTGGGAACAATCCCACACCTGTTCATTTCAACCCCAGGGCCCTATTAGCTGCACACAGGTACCAGTTTTCCTGGCACTAACCCAGCTTCCCCCCTCCTAGCCCGGGGAGAGAGGTTTTTCTACTACTGCCCTTAAGCCAGTGGGCCTGAACCTTTAGCTTCAAGCAGGCTAGAGGCACTAGGGCTTAGTTCAGTCCTTGCACTCCGGGGAAGGGTGTGGTCGCTGCAGGTGCAGGAGATGTGGAGTAGCCCTAGACACCTTCCTCCGAAAGGACAGCCGATGAGAGCACAGGGCAGGGGCCTGGGGAGAGGCGGGCTGGTTGCCTCGTACACAGGGGGTGTAAGGGTGCGAGCAACTGATTCTCAAGCGTGACCCCCCCCCCGCCCACTTCCTTGCAACCACTAACGAACAGCTAATTAGTAAGAAGGGAGCAAGTATTCCTCCTGCCCACAGGCCCACCCACACTTTGCCCTGACTCTGTGTGCGTGAAAACACTGGCTTCAGTTAGTGATGGAGGGGAGAGAGAGAGAGGCTTGACCTGCTTTACGCCTGGGCCAAATGCATCCCTGCGAATTTCCCCCAGCCTGCCTGTATTTTGCTCCCTTCATTGTATCTTCCTGGGTCTGCGAGGAAATGAGGCGTCAGGGGCAGCGCACGATAAAACATCACGCAAGAGCTGAGCCGGCTGCTCCCCCAGCCCTTTATTCCTCTCGGTATTCACCCAGCAACGTGGGGGAGGCAGTTCCTTGTCGGGGGGGACGGGGGACCATTATTTGAGAGCCTCGAGGGTGCTGGTGGTGATAAAGAGGAGAGGCTCCCAGCAGTTGTTAAGCAGCCAGTTCCCAGTGGGGTTTTACTGGCTTTGTGCTGGCAGGAGGGACTACGCCTGCTGCTTCTCTTCTGGTGCTGAATGGCCCTGCTCCAATTACCCCCCCGCCCCGGTGGTTGGCCATGAGTTTCCCGTGCCCTGGAGAGAAGCCCCCCAAAAGTGGAGCTTTGGTGCTCCGTAGCCCGGCCCTTCCTGCTAGTCTCTGACCCCAGAGCTCTCCTGCTGGGCGTGGGCAGCAGCTCGTGCTGTCCTGGTGCTGGGGGTCGCTGACTGATGCGCTGTGGGGGGCAGAGAAGCAGCAGGCTCTGGGACTTAGTGCTGCAAGGGGAGGACAGGGTGGGGGTACTTAAGCAGGGAGGCTTCAGGCTGGGAAGAGCCCCAGGGCTGCATCCTGCTCCTCCAGTAAGAAGTGGGGGCACCTGGCAGCACAAGCAGGCACGTCCCCGTGGGCCTATTTGGCAGCGGGTAGCAGTGTGGGATTCCGCCGAGCAGCGGGCCCTCTGCCTGCGCCTTCCCTTCCAGGAGAGCTCGGGGGGGCTGCCGTAGCGAGCGTGGCACCTGGGGGCCCGTGCTGTTGGTAGCTGGGCTGGCGCCGGGGCGGCCATCCATGCTGCCTCAGTCCTCGTTGTACCTGGGGTTGATGACGGTGGTGGTGGCACTCTGGTACAGTGGGTTGTTGACCTGGGAGGGCAGAGAGGTTGCTGGAATCAAAGGGGAGGCGGGGGGGGCTCAGGGAACCTGGGGTCTGTTCCCGCTGACCTAGGACAAGTAGCTGTATCTGGGCCTGGTCCAGAGAGGAGGAGACTGTCCCACTCCAGCATGATCGCAGCCAGCAGCGAACTGGGCCGGGCGCTGGAACGTCCTCACCCACCCCGGCATGAGACGCAGGGAATACAGGCTGCAGCACATGGGGAAGGAGGTAGGGAGCCTTCGGGCCCGGGGAAGCCGTCCAGTTCAGCCGGGGTGCTGGGACTGGATGGCCGCGGCGTGAGGGAGCTCGCTGGCTCCCATCTGGTCCCAAGCCTCAGCCCACTTCCTCCGACAGGCCCTGTGTCAGTACCTGGCAGCGGCCAAGGGCTGAACGGGCCAGGCAAGGGGGAAAGCCTGAGCGGGGAGGGAAGGGGCTGCCAGTGGGGGGGAGCAGACAGCAGGGGTGGGGCCCTGACCTCGTTCCCCTTGGCCCGCTCCCGCTCCTTCTCGAAGCGCATGTACTCCCGCCGGTCCAGGATCTCCACGGAGATGCGGTAGGCGATGATGACCAGCAGCCCGATGACCACGATGCCCAGGACCAAGCCCAGCACAATCATGGAGGTCTGGTCAGTGACAGCTACGAGGAGGGGAGGAAGAGCCCGGGCCTGAGTGAAGCCTGCAGCAGCACCCCCCAACCCCACCCCGGCAGCCCGCACAGCTGCACCCCCCCCCCCCAGCTCTGGGGATGCGTCTCAGGGTTCTGGGGAGGTTACCTGCAGGGCTAACTCCCCCTCTCTGGTCTCACTGCCCCCCCTGCCGACTGCTTGGCCTCCCCCTTTCTGGCCCACACTGGGCCCCTCTCTCCCTGCTGCTCGCCCTTCCTGGGGCATAGTGCCCAGCCCCTAGCCTGCCCCATGTCACCCCCTCTACCCAAGCCCCCGCCCAACCCCAACTGGTACTCATTGTCCCTGGCTCCCCCGCCCCCTCCAAGTGCTCACCGTCCTTGTCTTTCACCTTCAGGGCAACTTTGCCCCCCTCCATGCCCTCAATCAGGAAGATCAGGATCCGCTCGTCGTCCGTCTTCTCCTTGCACCACTGCTCATTCACGGTGGCCTCGGGCACCACTGTGGCCACGGTGTGGTTGCACGCGATGCTGCAGTTCTGGCTCAGCGGGCCCATCCTGAAGGCCTGGCAGTCGGCACAGTCCCTGCCAGTGAGACGGCTGCTGTCAGCGGGCCCCTCCGGGGTCCCCCCTGCTTGCACTGTCCTGTCCACCATCCCGAGCCGGCCCCTCCCACATACACACCCTGTCCTGAGCCACCCCGTCTGCTCCCAGCCCCTGCCACCACTCGCTGCCGCCCCGCCCCAACCTGCCGCCTTCTGCCAGCCCCCTGCCAGCCTGACCCACCCCACCTGGCCTTAGGGGTGCTTAGCTTTCGTCCCGACCGCTGCCCTTTGCCCCCTGCTCACCGGTGCTCCTCGCAGGGGGTCCGGCAGCTCGTGCACCGGCTGCAGAGCCGGTCGAAGTAGCCCGGCTGGCACTGGCACTTGTTGCAGACGCAGCGCCCGTGCCCGCTGCACTCCACGCCGTCCTGCAAGCACGCGCGGGTGTCCAGGCTGCAGTCACAGGCGCCGCCCGTGTAGCCCTCGTCGCACAGGCAACTCCCACACTGGCACCGACCCTGGCCTGCGGAAGGGGAGGGGGGCAGGGTGCCGTCAGCCTGGGCGAGCACCTGCTCCCTGCTGGGAGCCAACCTGGACCCCCAACCCGTCCCCTCGCTCCATCCCTCCTTCGCCTTGCACATGCCCGTCAGCCATCCTCCACCCCTTCACTCCTCCCTCCATTATCCCAGTGGGCGAGGCAGGCGCTATTGAAGCTCGTAAGTCCCCCAGCACCTGCCCAGCCCCTCGGGGCCGCCCTCACCTGCGCAGAGCTGCCCGTCGTGCCGCTCGCAGCTGGTGTCGTCGCACTCGCAGTGCTGCCCTCGCACGTTGCTGTTACACTGGCACTGCCCGCACACGCACTGCCCCTTCCCGCTGCACGTGGGGCCCGTGCCGTTCCGGCCCCGGCACCCCGCCTCCAGGTCCGTGGCCTCCGCCAGCTCGCACTCACACAGCTTGCCCACGCGGCCAGGGCTGCAGCTGCAAGGTGTGGGGGGGGGGGTCGGGGGAAACGGGGGGGGGGGCCCTCTACCCCCCCCCCCCCCGCCACTGGCCCAAGCTGCTTGCAGCCCCACCAACACACACACACACACACACAGCCTAGCTGCCCCCTCCTGCCCCCTGGCTTCTGGGCTGCCCGCAGTGCTCCTCCCCAATCAGCTGAGATGCCCCCAACTCCCTGTAGCCTGGCCCAAGACCAGCCCCCCACTAGGCCAGGCTCCCTTCCCCCCCATCCTGCTGAGCAGTCTGTTCCCCTTTCCCTGATCTGCCTCCCGCATCCCCCTGCCCTGATCTGCCACCCATCCCCCTGCGCCGGTATGCCCCCTGTCCTGCCCCCCGCCCCCCCAGCGTCTGGGCAGGGCTTTACCTGCAGACCCCGCAGGTGAGGGTGCCGTGGCCCCCGCTGCAGTGGGTGGCGTTGGGCTCAGGCTGGCCGCAGGGGCAGTCGCACAGCGTCTGCAGCTCCACACGCACCTCCTCGGTGAAGCCCAGCACCCGGAGCGCGAAGGTGTGCGGCCCCTCCAGGCAGGCGTCGGCCTGCACCGTCACCGTGAAACTCACCTGGGGGAGACGGGCACGTGGGGGAGGGGTAAACACGCCTGCTCCGGCCACCAGGCCCAGAGCAAAGACACCCCCTCCCCACGCCCCACTGAGCTGGCCAATCCCCTCCCCGGGCTCCCCAGCCCCTCTCCCCCTCACCACCCAGTCTGCCCCTCCCCTCACTGGGTTCCCCAGACCTACTCCCCCCCAAGCCAGCCTGCCCCCTCCCCTCAGAGGGCCCCCAGCTTCCCTTCCCACACTGAGCTGGCCTGCCCCCTCCCCTCTCCAGGCTCCCCATCCCCTCTCCCCTTCCCCCCCCAGCCTGCCCCTTCCCTCACCAGTCTCCCCAGCCCCCTCCGCTCCCTGGGCTCCCCTAGCCCTCCTCCCCCCATTGAGCTGGCTGTCCTCTCTCCCCACTGGGACAAGCTACCCAGTCCCCCGCAGTGGGTCAGGCTGTCCTAACACTGCCCAGGAAGACCCCGGCCTCCAAGCCTGGCAGCCCAACTGAGGGACTGGGCTGGGTTGCCCTCCCCCACCCCGGGGTGTCAGGGTGTGGGAGGGGAGCCAGGCCATGGGGGCAGCTCAGCCGGGGATCCCCAGAACCTGGCAGGGGTGAAGGGGGGGGAGCTCACCAGCTGGTTGATGTGGACGCCGGAGCAGACCCCCCCGTGGCCCCCGAGGGAGTGGTTGGCGCCCTCGCAGTGCGACTCGTAGGCCACGCTCACGCCGGGCGGGAGCTGGAAGTGCTCCAGGTTCACCGTGGACGACAGGCTCTGGGGGGAGAGGGGCACAGGGACAGTCCAGGAGTCGCGGGAGTGTGGGGGGGTGCGAGGCCTCGGGTGCGGGCTGCAGGGACCCTCCTTGGCTCACTCACCACACCTGCCCCTGCAGCTTCCAGCCAGCCCACGCCCACCCCGGCTCCTACCGCCCACCCCGGCTCCTACCGCCCACCCAGCCCCTCCAAGCCCCCACCCGCCCTCCTGGGTCCCAGGCCCCACTGCTCTGACCACTAGGCCACACTCCCACCCAGCCCCTCCACCTCCCCCCCAAGTGTCAAGGAACCCTGCATGGGGTGCCCAGGCCAGAGGGGGCCTTGCAGGGATATGCTGGTTGCTGGGGGAGGTGCTGGAGGAGTACTGGGGGGGGCCCTGCAGGGATCCCTCAAAACCTTCAGCCCCACCCCCATTACATGCCATCATCCCCTTCCCCCCCCCCCAGCTGCCCCTCCCTCTCACATTGTAGGCATCAGAGATGAGCTGCACCACGTTGCTGGAATCCTCCTTCAGCTCCCCCACCACCGACTTGGGGATCAGCCTGCTCAGCTCCTGGAGGGGGGTAGAGGCCGGGTGAGTGAGTGAGCCCCCCCTCCGCCCCCCCCAGCTCTGCCCCCAGCCTGCCCCCGCCCTCACCTGGTAGACGGGCAGCGTGGAGCCAGTGACAGCGAAGATGGGCTGGATGTTAGAGGCTGAGAGCACCTGGGCCAAGTGCCCAACCGAGGGGTAATCCTGCAACGAGAGGCAGCGCCCACCGGTCACCACACAGCACCGCCAGCCCAGGGGGGCGTCCAAGCAGGAGTCGAACCCAGGAGTCCGGGCTCTGACCCCCTCCTCCCTCCCAGCACCGGGAACGGAACCCGGGGGCGGCCGGGCCTGAGGAGTTAGCCGAGGCACTCAGACCCCATCGCGAGAGAGGCCAGGGAGGCCAAGTGAGGTACCCGGAGAAGGGCAAACAGCCCCGGGCTTTAAACAGGGAATTACAGCCCAGTCAGCATAACTTGGACCCTTGGAAAGCAGCTAGCCTCAACTATGAAACAAGTGATTTGTAAGCGGCTAGGGGATAACAGCCAGCCCGGATCTGTCAAGAACAAATCCACCTCAGTTCCTTCTGTGACAGAGTTGCTGGTCTAGTGGATGGGGGAAGCTGTCAACATGCCGTCGCTTGGTTTTCATACGGCTTCTCACACAGTCTCACATGCACACTAGGGAGATGGCGGGCGACGTGAAATTACTATAAGGTGGGTGTACAAGCCCGGCCTCCAACAGTAGCTCTGGATGGCTTGCCGTCAAACAGGGTGGGCAGAGCTGCGGGGGTCCCGCAGGGGTAAGTCCTGGGTCCAGTACTAGTCAATATTTTCACTAGTGCCTTGGCTAAGGGAGTGGAGAGGCGGCGTATGAGATTTGCAGCGGACACCAAGGTGGGAGGGGTTGCAAGCACTTCGGAGGACAGGATTCGAATTCAAAATGACCTTGACACATGGGAGGACGGGTCTGAAATCAACAAGAGGCAATTCAGTAAAGACAAGTGCAAAGCGCTTTGCTTAGGAAGGAAACATCAAATGCGCGAATCCAACCGGGGTGGGGAGTCGCTGCTGAAAATTAATGTGGGGGTTAGCAGGGATCACGAACTCAATACGAGTGTAGTAAGAGGTACCTTAGTTCCCACTGCTGAAACCACTAGCTGACACTCCCTCCCCAGACCCAGGCATAGAAGCCTGGCATCCGGGCAGCCGTCCCTGGGCTCCGACTGCACCCCTCTCTTTTACAGGGCATGCGCATTGCCCCCCGTCCTCATCCCAGCCTCCCCCAGCTGGGTGCAGGGTGCTGCAGGGACCGTCCCGATTGCCCCCCGAGGGGCACCGAACGGGGGGGAGACCTACGTAGATGTGGCTCTTGCTGTAGAGGCCGTCAGTGTCGAGGTGGCACTGGTTGTCATTCGGGAGGTAGATGCCACCCAGCTTGCCATCCCCTGCCGTGTGGAAGACATCATCTGACGTGAAGACCAGCAGACGTGTCACGTTCCGCCAGCCAATCTGCTCCTGGTGGGGCGGGGAATGGGGGGGGGTGAGCAGGTACAGTGGCCACCCACTGGTCCCTCCAGCCTGCACGCCCCCTGCAGCTACCCAGACCCCTGCCCCGGTATGCCCCCCATCCGTCTGCCCCCATCCGTCTGCCCCGGTATGCCCCCCATCCGTCTGCCCCCATCCCCCTGCCCTGATTTGCCCTGATCTCCCCCCCCATCCGTCTGCCCCCATCCCCCTGCGCCGGTATGCCCCCTGTCCTGTCTCCCGCCCCCCCTCAGCATCTGGGCAGGGCTTTACCTGCCGACCCTGCAGCAGTGGGCACTTTTTCTCACATACCCCTTGCAGCCATGTACACCTGCACACCCACGTGCGCACGCACAGACGTGTGAGCGCCTGCCCCCCCACCGCTATGCACACCCTCTAATGTGCACTTGTGCTCACAGAACCCGTGCGTGCACACCCACCATGTGCACAGTCACCCTTTGAGCACACACGTGCACGCGCACACAGAGCCAATCACACATGAGCGCTCACACCCAGCCACGCGCACACCAACATTAATGCACACCCTGGCATCAATGCACACGTACACACCCGTGTGTGTGTGTGTGTGCACCCAGAGACAGACACACACACTCCCTGGCAGTGAAGTGCATGTTCCCACCCATTTGCACACACACAGAGTCATGCACACCTCCTGGCAGCGATGTGCATGTACACACCCATTTGCACACTTGTGCACTCACACAGCCGTGCACATACTGGGAGCCAATGAAAAGGCAGGGAATGCCCAACAGCCGGCCGCCCCCTCCCCAACACACGCCCCCCCACCACCACCCAGAGCCCGTGGCTACTGTCCCCACCTACACCCAGCCCCCGCCAGCGGCTCACCTCACACACAGCCGCCTGCATGATGGCGTCGAAGCCGCCCTCAGGCGAGTCCAGGTTGCCCGAGATGCGCTGCTGGCTCACGCGGCTCTCGAACTCGCTGGCGTTGTCGGTGAGCGGCAGCACGTGGCGGAAGCTGACGGGCGAGTCACACTGCTCGTAGCGGTCGGGGCAGGGGTTCCGCAGCTTGGCGGGCACCGTGCTGACGTAGGGCAGGACCGTCTTGTCCACGAAGGAGCCGAAGCCTGACGGGGCAGAGGCGGTGCTGGGTTCAGGCGCCAGCCCCACAGTCGCCACAGGGGGACCCCATCCTTGCCAGATGGTCCCCAGTCCCCCTCCCTTCCCTGAAGCCCTCATCCTCCTCCCCTCTCAGAACCAGGAATGGAACCCAGGAGTCCGGGCTCCCAGCCCCTACCTGCTCTAACCATTAGACCCACCATCCCCCACCCTGTACCATCTGCCCTGCCTTCGCCCACTGCTGCCCTCCAGCCCCATGGAGCAATGACTATGGGGCCAGGTTCCCACAGCTCGTGGCTCCATCCGCGCTCCATGGGGGGGAGCAAAGCGTGAGGAAGGGGTGGGGGGGATATCACCCCACAGGGAGTGGGGGGGGCAGAGTCTGAGGAGAGCAGGGTGACATCACCCCATGGGGGGGCAAAGCATGAGGAGAGTGGGGGAGGGCATTGCCCCTCGAGGGGTTGGGGGGGGTGGAGCATGAGGAGAATGGGGGGCATCGCCCCATGGGGGGGCTGGGGGGTGGAGCACAAGGAGAGCAGGGGGGCATCGCCCCTCTGGGGGGTGCTGCCTCGTACCAATCTTCACTGACTTGGTGATGTTCCTGAGTGCGGCCAGCAGGTCATTGCCGAGCTTCTTGATGTTCTCCAGGTCGTCCTTCATGGAGTAGGACAGGTCCATCAGGTAGTAGACGTCCACGGGGTAGCCCTCGGCCCGCTTGAACCGCACCGAGAAGCTGTGCTGCTCTCCTAGGGGGTGTGGAGGGAGCCAAGGACCTGGCTCAGCAGGGAATCATGCTGCAAGGCCAGGGGCTTGGGGGGAGACCCTTCATCCACCCTCCATCCATCCCCCACCCCTTCATCCGCCTCCATCCAGCCATCCACCTACCTACCACCTCCTCCCCATCCTCCCGCCCATCCATCCACGTACCCATCCATCCCTCCATCCATCCCCCACCCCTTCATCCCCTCACCTATCCATCCCCCCCAGCCATCCACCTACCTCCCACCTCCTCCCCATCCTCCCATCCACCCACCCCACCCCTCCATCCATCCACTCCTCTCCTCCACCCCTCTAACCACCAACCCACTCCTCCACCCATCCATCCGCCCCACCCCTCTACCTACCCATCACCCCCTCCATCCATCCACCACCCCTCTATCCACCCATCTATCCATCCCCATCCATCCCCCTCTATCCAGCCATGTATCCTCCATTCCCATCCACCAACCCATCTACCCACCCACCTCTCTAGTCACCCACCCAGCCCCCTTCATCCCCCTACCCACTCATCCACCCACCCCCATACATACCCCTCTGTCTCCCCACCCACCCCCATACATACCTGTCCATCCATCCCCTCAATCTATCCATCCATCCCACATCCCTCTGTCTCTCCCTATCTCCCCAGCGCTTGTATTTCTAGGCACACACCCTCTGCTTCAGCATCAGCAGCCCCAGGCAGGGGATTTGGGAGGCCGGAGAAGACCCAGCTCCCCAGCTGGGCCCCAGCACCACGCTTCCCCCCAGCCTGGCATGGGGCCCGGTTCCAACCACAAGCCTCCCCCCTCCAGTGGGACCCACCGGGTCGGAGCCACAGGGCGATCTTTTGGGGTGCCAGCTGGGTCACCGTCTCCTGCTCGGCACTGTCGCTCAGGGGCGCGTCCTCCAGGACTTGGTGCCGGCCCCGGGGCTCAACCACCTCCTCCAGGGCACAGCCGCGCCGGAGCAGCTCCTCCCGCGTGGCGCAGCGCGTGGCATCCGACTCGCCCGCCTTGGTGAAGTTCTGGAGGGGGGAGGGGGAGTCAGCCCACAAGCCTGAGCAGCCGGGGGGCACCTCCCCCCAATTCTGTTCCCCCCAACATGCTGCCCCCCGCCGAGATCCCTTCCCATCCCCATGGGCCAACACCACCCAGGGCACCTGCTGGGTAAGCCCAGCTCCCTCACCCACACTGGGGCCCACTGGCAGAGCAGCGGGGGGCACCCACCTGATGCTTTGCCCTAGCAGGGGGTGCTCCCCATGGTCAGTTCCAAGCCCCCGGGGATGGGGTGCTATCAGGAGACACCCCCCCACACTGCTGGCCACCCCTTCCCCCCCCCCCGGGACGTGCAAGACGTGCTGCTGGCGTCGATTATCTCATCTGTTTCTCATTGATGGTTTCCTGTTGCAGAGAAGGTGACAAACCGCAGCGTGAGCAGTGGGGGATGGGACGTCTGGGGGTTGGGGGGCTTTCACCATCGTGCCCCCCCCAAGCCCTTCGCAAATGGCCCCCACAGACACAGCTGGACTGGGTCCCCCCATCCCTCCGCACATTCCTCATCCCCCTGAGCTATGGGAGCGCTCCCCTGGCCAGCACTGGTAGTAGGTCTTTTATCCTCTCTGTTGCACTGACCCATCTCTCCAAGCAGTTACACAGGTGCACAGCCCAGCTGCATGGCTGGGAGGCATGGGTGTAGCAGGCGGGGGGGACTGAGAGCCGTTTCTGCCGCCCCACCCCAGGGAGGGGCCACTGGGGTTCCACGCTGCCCCCTCTCAAGTCTGGCAAATAGGAGCCTTAATCCTGCACGGGTGTGACTCCCCTGCAAGGGGAGCTGGTGGGCAAGACGGGGGACAGTGCCCCATTCCCATCCTCGCCAGCAGCTCCTCCACTCAGCCCAGCCCCAGCCGTGCCCAGGGGAGGGGGCAGGGAAGGGCTTGGTCTGCTTGGCCCAGTGGCTGGTGCCCATGGTTGTCTGTGCCAGGAGGCAGAGGGACCCACAGGGATCCATACTCCATGGGCACAGCCCAGGCTGCACAGACAGCTGGGAATCCCCCCACCCCCCGCCAGACCCCGTGGTACGAGCTCCCGAGAGCGCAAAGCCGCCGGTTTCACTGCAGGACAGAGCAGCACCAAACCGAACAACCACAATAGGGGCTTGGGAGGCAGGACGCCTGGGTTCTATCCCCAGCTCAGGGAGGCGAATGGGTCTGGTGGGTTAGAGCAGGAGGGGCTGGGACCCAGGACTCCAGGCTTCTATCCCCGGCTTGGGGAGGTTCTAGTGGGTTACCATAGGGGGGGTTGAGAGGCAGGACACCTGGGTTCTATCCTCAGCTCAGGGAGGGGAATAGGTCTGGTGGGGTGGGGTTGGGTAGGGTGGGTTTCCTTGGACCTCGCCAAGTCGCCCCCCCCAGGTGCCTCAGTTTCCCCCACACGCATTCTCCCCCTGGGTGCCTGGCTGTGCTGTCTGCGCTGCACCTCGAGCCCCTCAGCCGGAAGGGGCAAGAGACGGGGCTGGTGCTGTTAAGTTACACGACCCCCTCGCGCTCTGAGATTCCCCCGCCCCCCCCCCCCGGCTTCCCGCCTTGCTGGGTAGCAGGATGTGGTGAGCTGCTGTCACACGCCACCTGGGACCCCCCCAGCTGGGATAACGCACCAGAGAGGATTTCCGC
>NW_020665187.1:2687277-2689933 GCF_002925995.2 Terrapene triunguis | reverse complement strand
GAGTGGGGTGTAGGGAGTTAGAGCTGGGAGTCAGGACTCCTGGGTTCCATCCCTGGCTCTGGGTGGGGGTGGGGTCCAATCAGTTAGAGCGGGGGAGGAGTGGGGGGGAAGTTGGGAGCCAGGGCTCCTGTAAGCCAACAACACCGCTGGAAGAGAAACCCAGTGACAAACAACAACCTCGATGCTTCAGCCCACAGCGTGACAGGAGGCCAGCAACGCCCTGGGAAAGGGCCCCTGGCTTCAAGGGAACAAATTTCCAACCCTGCTGAGAGCCCCCTGGCCCAACCCACCGGGCACTGAACCGGGCACAACCAGAGCTAAAAGACAAGATGCTCCAGAGGGAGCGAAAAATCCAAAACTCACTGGTTAGAGGCTGCAACAACTCATCTGCGGCTCAGGCAGCAGGCGGGGAGTCGGATATCACACTCCCCAGTGGGGTACAACACCCAAACTGCACCCTAGGGCACGACACAAAGGCCCAGACGTCCACATGAGCGTGCACCAACATGGGACATTGCCCGCATTGACTCCCCCTGGTTTTTAAGCCTCTGGGCCGATCCACACACAGGCTCGGCAGCAAAAGGGGAGAATTCAAAGCGACTCTGCCGTTTCGGGGTGTGGGTGCTTCCCTTCGGAATCAGAGCAGCTAAAGCTGGTGGAGTGAAAGGCAGTTTGTTCCTGACCTGAGCTCAGGTCGGTCTGGGTACAGGCCTTCCCACCCAGACTAGCCTGGAAATAATGGAACCGCTTTGAATTTACACCAGACCAGCTCAGAATGAGCATCACAGATTTCCCCTCCTGAGGCCGGAGGTCTCTGGGGTGTGAATTGACTCAGCCGGGAACCGAAGGCTGAGAAACCTGAAATTTAACAAAGAACGCTTTTCTCCACAGCATTCATTGGGTGTTGGAGTTTCACAGGGGCGAAAAGACAGCTAAGGGTTTTAAACAGAGCGAATACAAATCTCTCCCCCCCCGCAGCATTTGCAGTCAGTGTCTGAGCCCATCTGTCCACCAGCTCCCTAGCCTACCTTAGCGTTTCCCAGGGGAGAAAAACATTGACGTTTCTAACATGAAAACGAACAGCAAGGCCAGTTCTGCCTCTCACAGACCCTCCCCAGAGCTTGCACATTCAATATCAAGCTAAAAGCCCGTTGCTGGTCACCTTTCTATGGGCCTCACGGCATGGCAGTGCTGGGGTGGGGGTGGGGGGAGTCAAAGCCTTTGGGTCACACAGGTTCTTGGAGGAGGTATCCTGATTGCACGGGGATCTGTCTGCCCTGGGACCTCCCAGCGTCGTGCGCTGCACCCGGGTAAGACAGGGCTTGACACAGCAGTGCACACCCATGTGCAAATCCCGCATTGCACTAGTGCAACGCCTGCACGCTGAGAGTTTTCCCTGGTGCAGCGACATGAATGGACAGAGAATGGAGCTGGCGGGAGGGCAAATCCGAGCTCCTCTCCCCCAAGTGGGGAAATATCACCCCAGCCCCTGGGGCAAACTGGAGAGGATTTAGCAGGCTCACACTGAGCGGGAGTTGAGGCCGATTTTGCTCCAGCCCTGGCTTTAGCTCAGCCGATGCAGGGCTGGCTGGCGGGACGTCCCAGGCCTCTGCTCTGGAGTCAGGTTAGTCCAGCTCAACGGGCCTTGGAATCTACGCTCAACCTTCGTCCCGTGGGGACTCAGCTCCCAGACCTCAGGGGCGCCCACCCCAGCCCCAGCTGCAGCGGGTCCCAGCCTCGCTACTTTCTGATGCCAAGTGCAACGGCTGACTCCGGTCGCAGAGCTCAAAGCTGGGTGGAGAACCCTGCCCCGCGGACAAGTGCTGGGAGACAACCCCCCTCCCTGCCCCCCGGGGGGGGGGATCCCAGCTGTGCTTGCAAAGCAGCACAGGAGGGGCTCTGGATACTAAGGAGATGAGTGCATTAGAAAAGAAAGAAAGAAAGAAAGAGGTGTATATTGGGATGGATTGGTAGAGAAAGAAAGGTAGAAAGAGATAGCTAGAAGATACAAAAAGAGAAAGCTAGATTCGTTCTGTGAAAGAAAGAGGCTGCGGATCGGGCGTTCACCTTTCATGCTCTCACAGTATAAGAGCGAGGGAACATTCAACAAAACGTAAAAGGCAGGAGGGTTTGCAAATGGGAGAATTTCGTCCGTACGGGGAACATGCACCGTGACACTGGGCGGGATGGAACGTGCCGGGGTTCAGAACCCACCTCGTGCAGGGCAGGAGCAGCCGCTACCTGAGGGGTCAGGTAGAAGTCCCATTGGGGGAATCTAGCCGCTGGCTCCAGGCTGTCAGATCTGGGCCACTGGACACAGATCAGCCTCACGCCGCCCCCACCCCGCTGACGCCCCCGACCCGCCCAGCCCGGGACAGCTGCTTGAGTCAGCACTCACAGCTGAGAGCCCCCAGCGCCCAGGCTGTTGGTTCCAGAAGTGGGATAGCAAACAAGGCCACTCACCGGCTGGAATGAAGCCCCCGGGAAGGAGGGATCCCAACGTCCTGGGGACCGGCCAGCCCTGGGGAGCCGTGCAGCTGCGCTAGCCCGAGTCCTTCCTCCTTCAGAGGCAGCTGTGCGCTGGCTGCTATTTGCATGAATCTTTTGTGATAGGAAACCAAAGTCGAGCAGTGGAAATGGTTTAAGGTGGAGGGGG
>NW_020665187.1:2687072-2687267 GCF_002925995.2 Terrapene triunguis | reverse complement strand
CAGGACTGAGGGGCGTCGGCAGGGCTGGGAGGGGAGCCCAGGGCTGGGCCAGTGGTCAGGACTGAGACACATCATGCACCATGACACCCCGGGGCACTGACCCCGCAGCCTCTGGATTCAGAAGCGAAACCCTTGGTGGGGCACCAGTACGGCAACAGCTGTCTCATGAAACTCTTCCCTGGCCCAGCCACTGGG
>NW_020665187.1:2685044-2687062 GCF_002925995.2 Terrapene triunguis | reverse complement strand
GGCTGGTGGACGTGACACTGCATGTGGGGAGGGAGGGATCAGGTGACAATATTGTCTCCCAGGCAAGGATTGGAGTGGAGGGTTTGGGGGACAAGACTGGCCCTAGGGGACATCTGGGGGGGATCAAAGGGGGGTCCAGAGCTGAGGTGCTGTCTGCTTTGGTCCATAGGGGGTGCTGTAGAGCCGCTGGGGCCCAAAGGGACTGGGCGATGTGCAAAGGACCCCCCCAGTGCCACCCCCTGGGGGTGGCGTTCCAGGCTGCTGTGCAAAGGGGCTAGGCTGCTCCCCTCACCCCCGGCAGGGAGCCGGGTCCCAGCTGGCAGTGCCCATTTCCTAGGGGCACAGGGGGTGGGGGATGTTCCCCATGGATACATCATGGAGCAGCCTTGTTGGGGGGGGGGGCTGAGCCCCTGGGAGGGTGGCAGCTCCCTCTGTCCCCCTGTGACCCCAACAGCTCCTGCCCTCCGATCCCCACCCCCCATCTTTGGTCTCTAGTGTTGTGTGTTCCCAAAATCATCAGCACCAAGGGGTGAGGTTGGGGAGGGGGATTGTGGGGGCTGGGTCAGGACTGAGGGGGAGGGTTATGGGGAGATGGGTTAGTCAGGGTTAGGGGCAGGGCCAGGAGATTATGGGGAGCAGCATTGGGGGTTATGGGTAGGGAATGAGGAGGGGGGGTCACGGGGGCAGGGTTGGAACTGGAGGTTATGGGAAGGGGGGGGTCAAGAGCGAAAGACGCCCCAACTACACCAAACCTGAACAGCATCAAAAGCAAAACCAGATACAGCCCTGCAGCCCGGCCCCCTGCCTCTGGGGGCCCCCCCATCCCAGCAGAGCCCCCAGGAGATGCAACAGGGACCCCTCGTCCCCCACCGCCGAGGAGTGATCCCAAACCATTAGCACGTTATACAACAAAAACATAAAATAAAATAAACCTCCCAAACTTGGACCTCATCCCCGCACCCCGAGATCCGCGTCCCCCGAAACCTGCAGGACGCTGGGTGGGGAGCAGCATCCCCCCCTCCCTCCCACTCAGCCTCCTTTCCCAACACGCCCAGGGGTTCCTGGGCTTTCCACGGGCTGGGGGGGCTGCTCCGTCCCCCGCCTCTCGCCCAGCAATCCCCAGCTTCAGAGATCTGCAGCAGTGGTCCGGGATGCCTGGGTTCCAGCAGGGAACATCAGTTTAGGAGGCAGGGTCTTGACTGATCTTGAGTCGGGAATCTGGAGGCAGCATCGTTGGGGATGTGGAGGGGGGGGCACCCCGACATCCCAGCCCAGGCTCACTTCCAAGTCTCTCTCTCTCTCTGGCTCCAGGGCGCCCCCCGCTGGACGGGCAATTGCACTGCTGGGGCAGAGTGGGGGGCTCTGCTGAACCCCTCCAGGTCCATTTCCAGGGATCTGCCCCCCACCCCAGGCAGGGAGCTCTCTGGCCGGGCCTTGCCCGCCCCTGGATTTTTGGCTTGGAGTCAGACTTTGGCAAACAAAAAAGCTTGGGGGTGGGGGGCTCCAGACTGCCCCCCCCCGAGAGAAGGTTAAGGCAAGAGCTACACCTCTGAGGCAGCATACAGACAATCTCCATTAGCTGCCCCCCAGCCCATGCCCGCCCCCCAGCAATGGGGGGGGCAGAGTGAAGGCAGCTGTGGCTTGTTCGAACCAGCTCGGTGTTGGACAGGGGGTGGGGTGCCTGAGGATGGGGCTTCTCCCAGTCCCCACTCCCCAGGGTGCTAGGGGGTCTCCTCGGGGCTCTTGCTCTCGGCCGGGCTCTCCTCGGAGCTGGGGGGCTCTGCCGACGGGGGCGGCTGCGACGAGTCGTCCTCAAACATTTCAGGGTTTTCCAGCATCTCCCGGATGAGGGGGGGCATGGGGCCAGGGATCTCCATCTTCAGGGTGATGGCTCGCTCTGCGCCTGCGATGGGGGTGGGGAGAAAGGAGCAGTGAGCTGGCACTGCAGGAGGCTGTGAGCTTCCCCGCAGCAGTGCCCTGTCAGTACCAGATGGGAGACAGGTGTGGTTAGCTTCCCC
>NW_020665187.1:2656258-2685034 GCF_002925995.2 Terrapene triunguis | reverse complement strand
CCCCCAGTAGTGCCCTGTCAGTACCAGATGGGAGACAGGTGCGGTTAGCTTCCCCGCAGCAGTGCCCTGTCCGTACCAGATGGAAGAGTGGTGCTGGGAGCTTCCCCCCAGTAGTGCCCTATCAGTACCCCAAGGGACATTGGTGCCGTGAGCCTCCACCCCAGCAGTGCCAGGAGGCACCAGCGCTGTGAGCTTCCCCCCAGCAGTGCCCAGCTGACAGCCCACACCTTTGGTGCTGATGCCTCGCAGATCGGTGATTTTCATCAGCATGCGGGGGAACATGTACGGCTTGTTGGGTCTGCGGCGGCGGGCGTAGATTTTCAAAGCTTCCAGCAAGGGCTCCTGCAGCTTGTCCACCTTCTCCGGCTCCTCCAGGTCCATCCGATCTGGGGGGGGCACACACATGTTGGTTGTCACAGCCCCATACCCAGCCCCCTTGACCCCCCACAGCCAGCGCTCCCCACAGCGCCCATTGCTGGGAGAGGCCAGGCTGGCGTAGCTGGGAGCGCCTGCCATGGCCAGTGCTCCTGCCCCACCCCCTACAGCGCCCCCTGCTGGGAGAGGCCAGGGCTGCAGCAGCTGTGATGGCGTCGGTGTGCCCAGCCCCCCTTCCTGGGTGCCGGGGGAGGCGGTGGTGGCCCGGGGCCGGCCGGTACCTCCGCAGATGAGGCAGATGGCGCTGAGCAGCCCGGTCTCGGTGTCGTCCATCTCCAGGGGCAGCAGCTGCCCGGCGAAGGCGAACACCAGGTCGGTGAGGGGCCCGAAGCCGGCGTTGTGCATCTGGGTGCGGTTCAGGGTCAACCCGTCCGAGAAGGTCATGGTGTCCTGCTCCGGCGTGTAGCGCGTACAGATCCGCAGCATCTGCCAGGGACGGGATGTGGGGTGAGCGCCGAGACCCGCTGGGCCAGCCCCTCCCCACACAGGCTGGGCAGGGGCCCAGGGGTCTCACCGAGCCACAGCCCGAGGAAGGGGAGAGGAAGAGAGAAGAGGCTCTAGGCAGCTGAGTCCCCCACTAAACCCCCAGGCTGCTCCTCACCAGGATGTCCAGGCAGGCCGCCTTGAGCAGGGTGATCTGGTCGGCGATGCTGAGGGTGGTGAAACCCGGCAGGCGCTTGGCAAACTCCACAATCTTGATGATGCACTTGGTGGCCAGTTCGCTGAACTTGTCCCATAGGCCCAGGTCCAGCTGCACCCGGTGATCGGCACTGGAGTTCTGGGGGAGGGAACGGGGGTGGTGGTGGTTAGTGCTGCACTGTGGGGCCTAGGCGAGGATCGTCCCCTACAGTCTGCAACTAAGAGCCACGGGGAGATTACCCAGCTGGGGCCGGGCATGGAACCTGGGTGCCTCGACCCCCTCTCCCCGCCGGAGCCAGCCACAGAACCTGGGTGCCCCGACCCCCTCTCCCTGCCAGGGCCAGGCATGGAACCCGGGTGCCTTGACCCCCTCTCCCTGCCGGAGCCAGCCACAGAACCTGGATGTTTAAGGGGCACTGGTGCCACCTGGTGGCCAATGTGCAGAATCCCAGCTCTGCACTCCTTGGGGATTGTGCAGTCAGGGGTGCCAGGCAGCCTGGCTGAGAACAGCTCCCCCTAGTGACAGCAGTGGGCAGCCCGGGGTGGTAGAAGGCGGTTCTGTTATTCCCACAGGCTGAGCCCTGGGACCCGAAGGCCGGTGACGGAAGCAAGGGAGGCAGAAGGGGGTTCCCGGGTGGGCTGGGGGAGACGGGCTGTGCCACGGGCAGGGGGCTCACCGTGGTGTATTTGCCCAGCTGGCACAGCGAGGGGAAGGTTTCCTGGTGGGCCTTGCTGACTTTCTGGATCAACTCCTCCAGCTCGGGAGTCATTTCGTAGCTGTCCACCACCAGCTCCTCCTTCACGTCCTTCTTCTTCTTGTTCCTGTCGTTCCGCACGGCTGCCGGAGAGGGGGGGTGTTGGTCAGGACACGGCACCGTGTGACCGGCCCTGGCCCCGGCTCAGAGTCAGTGAGGCTAGGCTGATCTGTACCAGGTGGGGCTCTGGCCTGACTCCAGTGGAAATACGCCCACCTACACCATGTGGGGATCTGGCACCCCTGACTCCAACCCAGCGACACTGGGGTTGGGGATGGAAGGGTCGCATGACTAGGAAGCTGCTATTGTTGCCGGTCACTTTTCGGATCACATGCTTTGGGCATTCCCTCTCAGCTGGGCCGAGGCAGTGGGGGCTAGTGGCAGGGGCAGCCGTGGGGGCCGCAGGAGACCTGGGTTCTATTCTTGGCTCTGCTGGTTGACCGTGGGCAACTCACTGCTGTCTGTGTGCCTCGGTTTCCCCATGTGCTCTATTTAGACAGTGCACTCTGTGAGGCGGGGGTATTTCTTGCATTGCCATGGTGAGGGAGCATTTGGTGCATGCCCCAGCCCCTGGCCGGGGGGAGCGAATCCTGTCTCTGCAGAGGGAAACATTCCCCCCACCCCGGGGCCAATGCTGGTAACCTAGGTTTATACACTGTGGCGCTCTATCCCCCCTCGCAGCAGTTAATGCATGCAATCGGCACAGTCCTCAGTTCAGACAGCAGAGCCCTGGGCTTTTACATCCAGTGGTTCCGGGTTCGAGCCCCACCCAGGGGGGTATTTTTGCCAGGTTAGCTCCTGAAAGCTGCTTCCAGCCGCAGAGCCAGTGGCCCGGAGCGGGGTTATTCAGCAGGGGTGAAAAGCAGAGCCAGCAGGGAGGCCCAGCAAGCACCTGCCCACAGCAACCCGCCAGCCCCCTGCCCTAGCGACGGGCGCCCCTTGAGGCACATTCCCATCCGTGGCCCTGGGGGCAGCCGGCGAGATGATGGCTTGCGTGGCATGGACGCAGAGCCACCGAGGCTCAGCTCCGGGCAGCGGGTTAGAGGCAGGAGGTGCCGTTACAACCCTCCGAGTCAAAACACGGCCTCTGCCACTCGGCTGGGACCTAGGCCCACCGCCTGGCCACTCACGCTGGGCCCACAGGGGTCGGAGCTGGTCTGGTCTGGGTGTCGCCTCCCCCGAGCCAGGCTGCACTGGGCCAGTGTCCCCATGTCCCCCCCTGCAGGTTCTACACCCCTCGCCCATCCTGCCCCCCGGAGGCGGCTCTGCCAGCCCAGCTGGGCCCTGCCCGCCGCGCTTCCCAGCCTTCATTTGGGAAACACTGAGGCCTGTGCTCAGCCCAAGGAAAACAGGAAGCAGCAGACAGCGAGGCCAGATAAAGCGTGTGTGTGTGTGGGGGGGGGGGTACTCAGATAAATGGGAGTGGGGGGGTGACATGGCATTGGCTGCCCCCCCCGACTCTCCCCCTTCGCCCACAGCATATGCCCAGGGAGCCCACCATGCCAAAGCCTGCTGGCTGCTGGCTTGTGCCAGCTGCCCCCCTTGGGCCTGCCTGGTACCCCAATAGCTCCTGCCTTCACAGTGCCCCAGCTGGCTAGACCCCTGTGGCATGTGTCCTGGGGGTAGGCTGGAACCCGATTGGCCGTCCAGCTTCTAACATTGGCAACGGGCAGCTGGGAGCCCAGTCTGATTGGCTACCCGGATCCTAATGTGGGTTAATGACCAATGGAAATGGATCCCGGTTGGCCACTTGGCTTCTATTGCAGGCTAAAGCCCAATGGAAATGGATTCTGGTTGGCTGTCCGGCTTCGACCATGTGTTGGTGCCCAGCACCAATGGATTCTGATTGGCCACCTTGCTTAGCACACGGGTCAGTGCCTGACGTGGCTGCACCGGATTGGCTGCCCAGTGTCTCCTGTGAAGGATGGGGCTTCCCGGTTCTCCCTCTGCCCCACTGCGGCCGCTCCGGCCCCGCTCCCCGGGGAGCCCCGGGCTTGCCCGGTCTCTTGCTGCACCTGTCCAGGCGGGCCCATTGCAAAGTACTTTGAGCCTTGACCCCTCGCTTGACCGCCCAGCTTGGCCTCCAGGTGGCAGGGGGAAGGAGGGAGATGAACTAGGCTGCAGCCAGGGGGACAGAGACAGCCCCATGCCTGGGGGGGGGTTGGTTCATCCCTGCCATCCCCAAACCAGGGCACCAGCAGTCCTGAGGCCCAGCGAGCCCGGCAGGGCGCCCCCCCCCCTGCTCCCGCCCGGGGCCCAGCGTTCCCATTGCGTGTGCATTCTCCCGGCCCGCCCTGTGGCCGCACGTTTCCAGGCTGCACTTCCTGCTCACCCCAGCACGGAGCGCCAGGGGGAATCTGGCAACAGGATACGCGAGCCGGCAGGATATCCACTTATAGCCTCGGCCAGCACAATGCCGGCAGGGAGGGGCTGCCAGCAGAGCCGCCCCCCCTCACCAGACACCCCACTGCCTTGGGGATCCAGCCCTATCCCCCCCCGATGCACAACAGCCCGGGCTGCCATGGCTTGGGGGAGGGGAGAGCTGCTCAGCCCTCCCACCCCATCTACTGGCACCTTCAGCCCATCGAAAGCCAGGGTGACGTGTGGCGGTGGGGTGGGGGGTGTTTGAAGAATCAGGTGAGACAGCCGAAGACAGTGGGGGGTGCAGGCGGGGGGTGGCAGGGAAGGGCAGTTCAGAGAGGCGGCAGGTCCCCCACATCTGGGACCTGTGCCAGTCTTCCCATGCAGTGCTGTTCACATGCCCACCAGCTGTTGGAATGGGGGGGAGGAGGGAACCCCTTGATTTCTCTTCGGGGGATCCTGGAGCCCATTCAGTTCTAGCTGAGCCAGCGCTGGGGGTGGGAGGGTTGCCCAGGATACCCAGCCCTGCCCAATCCTGGCCCAATTCCCACAGACCACCCACTTCCTGTCTCCTTCGAGACATCTCTCCCTCACCCCCCAAAATCCCTCCGCCCTTAAAGCGACAGGGGCCTGGAAATCAATGGCCAGGGCTGAGACAGACATTCCTAATTACGGGCTCTTAAAGAGACAGTGATTAATGGGGGCCCCACCCCGGCCGGCTCGTGAGGACATGCCTTAGCAGTCGGGAGTAAAAGCAACAGCCGCCGAGAGGCACTCTGTCTCCAGATGGACCATCCGGCTGACAGCACTCTTAAAGGGGCAGCCGCCCTCTTCCAAGCCTTCCTCCAGCTCCCGTGTGACGGGCGGCAGGGGTGAGTGCGAGAGATCATCACCACAGGGGCATGGTTACAGCCTCGAAGCCCTCTTTGCCAAGGGGCCAGAACCAAAGGGATTTGGACCCCCGTGAGATTCGGATCCAATTCTGGCCCCTGTGTCCTGTTCTCACCTGGTTCCGGCTACTCTGGCCCAAGAACTACCCGTGTTGGAAGCATGTCCTAGCGTGTCCTCGCCATGGGCGCCAGCCTTGCATGAGACAGGCCTCAAACCAGAGCCTGGATCCAACCTCCCCCGCCACAGATCTGAACTGGGCCAAACTCGAACCCTGGATCCAAATGATCCGAAGCCAGGCCTGGATGTCAGGTCCTAGCCCCAGCACAGCTGGTCAAACTAGCCCCTGAGGGCGCCAGACTCGGGCAAAGATCTCACCAAACACTATGGGGCTCTGCGCAGCACGCTCCCTTCCCCAAACACATGTGGGGCTGGGAGCTTCCCGCTCCCACACCTCTGCACCAGTGACTTTCCAGTCTTGTGGCACAGCAGTGCAGTGGGGCAGGGCCCTGCAGGGGTAGAGGACTTGTGGGGGGGAACAGGTGCATTTGGGCCCGTCTCTCTGCATGGGAGCAAGCATGGGGCATTGCCCCAGCTGGATCCAATCTTCCATGCGATCCCGCTGCAGGTAGATTCCTCCCTCACCCCCTGGCCTCCAGCTCCCCATCTCCGTTGCCCCCACCCTCCCGCTGCTCCTGGCGCCTCACCTTCTTTAGACATGCCGACCTCAAAGCACTTCTGGAGCCGACAGTACTGGCAGCGGTTGCGGGTCACCTTGTTGATCTGGCAGTTCTTGTCACGGTGGCACGTGTACACCATGTTTTTCTGGATGCTTCGGCGAAAGAATCCCTGGGGGTGGGCGGGAGAGACAGGGACATGCAGGTGATGGGGGGGTGGGTCAGAGGTAGGGATGTGCGGGGGCGGGGGGAGAAGAAGAGGCGGGGAAGGGGTTACCCCATGCTCCCTACAGCTCTGAGCAGGTGTCTTGGCAAAGCTGCACCCCCAAACGCAAACAGAACCCCCCTCTCCAGCACACCCCGCCCCCCACCTGGCATGCTGGAGCACCAGTCGCTGCAGCAGATCAGAGCAATAGTCCATCCAGCCCAGTGCGCCGGGTCTGACACTGGGGAGGCTGGAGAGTCAACCCCCTCCTCACGGGCAATCATGGACTGACCCCTGGCATTTAGGAGCTAGCTTGTGCCATCAGCAGGAGAATGTATAGGCCTTCTGGCTGGGATCTGCAAAGGGAGTGGGGTGCCCAAATGCAATGCGCCCAACCACCTTGGGCCCCTTTGCACATCCTGGCCTCCAATGCAATTCACTATTCATGTAATTGCCTTGCCTTTCTCTAAATCCTATTGAATTGTAGAGGTGTAGGGCTGGAAGGGACCTCAAGAGGTCACCCAGTCCCTCTCCCTGCACTGAGGCAGCACGTATATCTAAGCCATCCCTGACAGATCCTATTGCATAAGAACATCCAGTGGTGGTGAGTTCCACAGTGCCATCATTTTGAAAACGCCCTGGGATCAGTTTTAAATGGGCCAGGTGTCCCCCTTGGCCTTCACGCCCCACAAATTGTCTCTATCCTGGTCATTCTCTTAGGGCTTGTCTACACGGGGAAATTGACTGGAATAATAATGACACCTAGCTCGTTTCATCAGCAAATCTCAAAGCACTTTAAAAAGGGGGTGCCTATCGCTAGCCCCATTTTACAGGTGGGGAAACTGAGACACAAAGAGAGGCAGTGACTGGTCACCCAACAGAGCCAGGACTAGAACCCAGGGGTCCCAAGCCCTAACCCAGCACTCAGGTGTTCAGACTATGCTGCTATTCCAGAATAGTGACCCCCTGGACACTCTATTTTGGACTCAAAGCCACTATTCCTGCAAAATAATGACTGCACTTCCAAAAGTCTGTTCCCCTCTGTTTGCATTGTGAGCCCTTTGGGGGAGGGACTGTCCCTGGCACAACGGGGCCCTGATCTCAGCTGAGGTCTGTGCAGCGCCTGGCACAATAGGACCCCATCTTGTCATAGCAACCATACCACAAGCTCTCCCCATTGTCTGCTCTCTGGTACCCAGGTCTTTCGGTGGTTAGTTTAAGACCTCTCAGTGCAGGTCAGAAGGGACCCTCGGCTCCTCTAGTCTGACCTCCTGGACAGCACAGGCCATTCCATTTCACGCCGAAACCCCTGGACACCGAGTCTCTTGGGCTAGACTGAAGCATTTCCCCAGGAGACTGAACTGGTGCGTGCCACCCGCAGAGAACAGGAGAGACCGAGGTGCCCGAGGCCCCGGCAACGGCAGGGAACTGATTAGGGGTCATGTGCCTGGATGATTCCAGCCGGCGAGCCGCCCCCCCATGCTGCAGAGGAAGGTGGAAACCCCCATGGTCCCTGCCAGTCTGACCTGGGGGGAAATTCCTGCCCAACCCCGAATCTGGCCGTCGGTGGGACCCTGAGCAAGACCCACCCGCCCGGCAGCTGGGGAAGAAGCCCCCGTGTGACCAGCAAAGACCCTGGGCAGCAGGCGATTCTGGCTGCCCCGAGGGGTGCCCAACGGAGAGCCAGGCTCCAGAGGGGCAAAGCAAGGAGTTGGCGGAGCCCCAAGCCGTGCTGCTGGCCCCAAGGGTGGGGGTCCCCGTTACCTTGCAGCCTTCGCAGGAGCTGACGCCGTAGTGGTAGCCAGAGGACTTATCGTTGCAGACGAAGCAGGGCTTGTAGACGCGGGGGGGCGGGGGCGGCGAGGGCGAGCTGGGCACCATCTCCTCCGAACTCGTGCTCTGGGTCTCCACGGCTGAAGAGAGAGGGAACGGCAGGGTAAACCCCAAGGGCAGCAGGATCAAGGCGATCGGGGACGGCCCTGCCAGCGTGGGGGGGCTGGTAAAATCCCCCCAACTTCTGTCAGGAGCCTTCTCTGAGTCCTGGTGTTGGGGGCTTCCCATCCTGGGGGGGGGGAGGTGTCCTGCGGGGTCAGGATGGGCCCCAAGGAACATGCTACTGTGGGAGACCTCCGGCCTAGGGCTGCCAGGGCCACTTGCTAGGAATTTAGCACTGGCCAAATTAACCAGAGGGGAACAAATCCTTCCACAACCTGTCCCAATGCCAGAGCCTGCCCCCCAATCCTCTGCCCTGCCAGGCCAGAGCCAGCCGCCCCCCCCATCCCCCTGCTCTCCCCCAAGGCCAGAGCCAGCCCCCCAGCCCCCTACTTTCCCCCTTGCCAGAACCAGCCCCCACAATCTCTCTGCTCCCTGCAGGCCAGAGCGAGCCCCCCATCCCCCTGCCCTCCACCCCAGGCCAGAGGCAGACCCCCACCCCCTGCTCCCCCAGCCAGCCAGGCGCCCCCAGGCCGGGCTGCAAACTGTTTTCAATTCTATCTTTCAGCACAGAGCGAATTTCCTGTAGCCGGGCTCTAAATGCCACATTCCAGTCCAAACAGGTTGGAATTGTTACCAGAGCCGTGTAACCTAATCCCCCTTCCCCCAGGCCCATGGCGGCGGGGCGGGGAGGGGGGCAAGGGGATGGAGGGGGCACACCCATACCCCACGGGGACTGCGGGCTTATCCCTCCACAGAGGGCCCAGCATTGTGTGTCCTGCCTCTTGCCTTTTGGCTGCTTTATCCCCACCCTAGCCCCGGGAAGCCTGCACTCAGAGCAGCGGAGTCCCAAAACCCCCGTCAGTCCAGGTAGACCCCCGCGATGGAACGGGGAGGGGGCGGGCGCTGCCTAGGTTTGGACAGTCTCCAAAGCCAGGAGGAGGGGGGCCAGCAGGGTGTGCATCTCACGTTCATTTTTCTTAAAAAAGGAAAACAATAGCAACCCTACAACGTTGGGCCTCTGAGCAACCCTACAATAACGAAACAGCGTGTGGAGCCCTCTAGCCCTGAGCAGCTCTAAAATAACAAATCTGTGTGTACAGACTGGTGCTAAGAAGCAACCCTACAGCAACATACTAGTACACCCAGCTCCAGCACTCACAAGAGACCCAACAATAACAAACCAGCATGGCAGAGTATGCAACTTCCAAGCAATCTTTCTTCCCTCTGGGTTTTGGGGGACAAAGGGGGGGGGGGTGTTTCTACAGAATTTAAGTGTAAGTTGCCAGCCCTTCAAGTTATATCAATAACCTTCCAAACACGACGACAAGCCACTGCCTGAGTCTGCAGCCAGCCAGCCCAAAGCAGTAACTCAAACTGCTCCCTTTTGATGTGATGTTAACTCTGGAACTTATTGATGAAACAGCCCGAGAAATACCACAGGTGCAGAGTTTCCAGGCAACTCCCAGAGTTCAGCAGCATCCCACAGGATACATGAAAACCAGGAACTTTCTAGGGGAGACATTTTAAACTGATAGCATATTTCATTCACTGCTTTGTTTCTCTTGTGCAAATTGTGGTGTGAGTGGCGACTAGCCCCTATATATTACGGGCGAGGAGCAGAGCTGTTGATGTGTGCAATGCTGCCCTCTACTGGACACAGTCAGAACTGCCCAGCTGTGTCATAGGCCCTGTACTGTTATTGGCTGAGGGGGATGCTCCTATAGCTCAAGCAGTAGAAGCCAGCGTTATACTAGAACAGGATTAGGTTATTTCCCTGCTGCTCTCCATGAGGTCTTTAGTGATAAATCAGGCTAGACGGTGAGCCCTCTAGAGAGAAGGGTTTTCCACTGGGCACTGTTCAGCCCACCCAGCAAAAGGATGAGACTCGGGGAAGCAGCCACATGAGTTGGTGGCCAAGCAACAGACTGGGCCCCAGGACACCTAGGTTCTGCTGCTGACCTGGTGTCCATGCATCTTTCCAGTCTCATCCTGAAACGCACAGAGATACATACCCCAGCCATTTGCTTCTGGCTGACAGATGGGACCCTTCCCCACCCTCACCCCCTTCCCCAGGCTCCCTCCTCGGTGCCCTGCCCCGCCAATGGGCACTACCCTACTTCAGCTCTGCACCCTCTCTGGCTGCCTTCCTTGGCTCCAGCCCCCTGCTCAGATCCTTTCCCCCTCCCCTGGATATCAGCTCCCCATCTACCACCTGACTAATTCCTCCTGTTCCCAGGATGCGGGCTCTGGCTCTTCCCCAGCTCCCCACCCAGCGCCGGTGCTTCCATTTAGGCGACCTAGGGCGCCAGGATTTGAGGGGGCGGCAATTCGGCGGCGGGGGGGTCTTTCTGCGCTCCGGGTCTTCGGCGGCAATTCTGTGGCGGGTCCTTCACTCGTTCTGGGACCCACCGCCGAAGTGCCCCGAAGACCGGGAGCGCGGAAGGACCCCCGCCTAGGGCGCCAAAAACCCTGGCGCCGCTCCTGTCCCCACCCAACACCCCAGACACTGCCCTTGCCCAGTGCTGGGAGCGTACAGCCGGGCTAGAGATGGCGTAGGTGGCACACACACTCCTGGGATCCCCTCTTCTATCGCCACCACCCTCAGCAGGGTGCGCCACAAGGGGCACACCCTTGCTTGCCTCACTTCTCCCAGCCCCACTTAGTGCTGCCAGGAAGGCAGAGCTGCCCCCGAGCTGGGCCCTGCTGCCCTGGACTGCTGGTCCCATGCAGGGCACAGATTGCATGGGCAGGGGAGCAGCACCCTCCGCTGGCACTTGCTGCCCAGAAACCTTTGCAAGCTCAGGCAGAAATCCTCAGCGGCCAGGAACCAGAGATCTCAAAGTGACACTCCAACAACACCACTAGCATTGGTGACCCTGTGCAGCGTGCGCAGCACCTTGCACACCAGGGCCCCGATCACGGCTGGGGCCTCTCGGCATGACTGTAGCAGCGGTTATAATACTGGGGTGTGGATCTCAGGGCCTTGCTGATCAGCTTCCCATGGCGGGAGAAAGCAGTAACACAGAGAACTGGGTACTTTACTTAGTGCAACTTGCATATGCTTCCTTCGCCAGGCCTGGAACAGAGGCAGTGACAAACGGCACACATGCAATCCCCTCTGTAATAAATCTCAGCCCCAACCCCAAAGCCCAGTTCCCAGGGAGCAAGTCTGCCTCAAGAATAATTAACCCTGGTTAGAGAGATTAGGGCAGGGAGCAAACCGGGCCGCAGCCAAAGTTTACTAAGGAGGGGGCCTAGATCGAAGGTTTCCATGGGCTCCCGGATGCCATGGTGGCCACCCCAGCCCCTGCAGGTCCCACTAGCTCTCCTGCCCCCCATGCATGTGCGCAGTTCACAGGGAATGACACATGGAGGCAGAAACATCAGCCCCTCCCCCCCCACACACACATACAATATTTCCATTGTGGGGAACACTAGCCCTCCATACCACCCAGTTCTGCCGTCCCTGGGCACGGCTGAGCCTGGCATAGCACAGAGAGCAGACCCAGCTGCAGGGTGTGGGGTGCTGCCTCTGCCATCTGTGGCCAGGGGGCAGCCTCCTTGCACCCTGGGCGCAAACTGTCTCTTGTTGCTTGCAACAGCTCCCTGGTGGGTGCATGTGCATCCCCCCCAAAACTAAACAATAGGGTGTCTCTTCCAAGGCGGAGCACTGCCCGCAGGCTAAGAACTAGCACAACTATGCGACAGCACCACCTGTTGACTCCCACCATAACAGCAATAAGGAACAGGCCTGTTTCTTTCTGCCCCAGCTTCTGCCAAACAGAACTAGGGCCTCCCACCAAAACCTCAGCTCTGAGCCCCCAAGTTCCATGGGGGTTCAGATCTAGGGGCAAAGCTGGCGGCTGGCCCCATGGACCGAACCAATGCCCCTGCATTTAATTGCCTGAAAACCCTCGGGGTCCCACACTCCATGCCCCTCTCCCGCACCCCTTGATCTCACCCCGGGGGAGCAGCCTTTTGCCCTGGCTGATGCATGGGGGAGCTCCTGACTCCAGCATCCCTGTCCCTTCCCCCCAAGGGAGACAATCTCATCTCCATGACAGACAGGCCAAGTGGACGATTAGAGGCTCATGAATTTTAACCCTCTGCATTTTTTCCCTTCTTTACAATAAGACAATAGGGGATTTGAGACCTCGCCCTGTGACTCCCCTCCCGCCTGGGAGATCAGCAGAGAGACAAAGGAGGGGAGGGTAAGGTGATTATATCTCAATTGCAGCCTTTTATTTACCTGAAAGTAACCCATAAACACACAGGGAGGCGCCTTTGAGAGGCATGGGAATGTGTGTGTGTATCTCTACATCAGTGGAGTTGATTGTGAGTCTGCAAGAGAGTGTGTCTGTGTGGATCGTTGTTTGTGTGGGTGCAGAGACGGGAGAGCATGTGTGTGCTTGACTGAGTGCGTGTGCACAGCCCCGGGTGAGAATGTTTGGCTTTAATTCTGGGTGCACCGTCCCCGGTGAGCACGTCTCAATTTGATTCTGGGTGTGCACAGTCCCCGGTGAGCGCGTCTCGATTTGATTCTGGGTGTGCACCGTCCCCGGTGAGCGCGTCTCGATTTGATTCTGGGCCCTCTTCCCCACCAGCAGCCCCAGCTCCCAGAGATCTGTCTCCATGGGACAGGGAAGGCCCCTCCCTCACCAGCATCTGACCCATGGGACCCAACTCCTGCCTAGAAACCCAACCCATGCAATATTCCAGAAGCCACCCGCAGGCCCCTGGGCAGGGACAATCCTCAGCTGACCCCAGGAATTAGAGTGCTAGAGGGCAGATGCCTTGGGGTCCGGGTGGGGTTAGACAGCAGTTCCCAGGCTACATGGGTGGGATCACAAATCCAATGTGAATGGGATCTTGTCCCATGCAGGCATGTGTGAGTGCCCCCCCCCCCCATCTTGCTATGAAGACTGGGGACTGAGAGCTCAGACCTCACTGGCCACCTGGCTTCCAGGGGGTCCAAGGCTAAGCTGCAGACAGGGGTCACCAACCCACAGATCAGAGCCCTCCTGCCCCCAGTTGCCATCTTTTGCTACGCAGGCAAGAGGGGGTATGGGGCTGGGCTCCTAGTGATCATTACAGCCCCCCCACCCCAGCCCTTGAAGGGGCATGTGCGTGGACGAGGCCTGGTCCCCCACCCCAGGGATGGGTTCAAAGCCACCATAGTGTTGCCCTGGCAATTAATTGATCTTTGATTATTAGCAGGTAAATATGCCCAATGGTCTGTGATGGGATGTAAGATAGGGTGGGATCTGAGTTACTACAGAGAATTCTTTCCTGGGTGTCTGGCTGGTGAGTCTTGCCCACATGCTGATCACCATATTTGGGGTCGGGAAGGAATTTTCCTCCAGGGCAGATTGGCAGAAGCCCCGGAGGTTTTTCACCTTCCTCTGCCGCATGGGGCACGGGTCACTTGCTGGAGGATTCTCTGCACCTTGAGGTCTTTAAACCACGATTTGAGGACTTCAGTAGCTCAGACATAGGTCAGGGGTTTGTTACAGGAGTGGGTAGGTGAGATTCTGTGGCCTGCGTTGTGCAGGAGGTCAGACTAGAAGATCATAATGGTCCCTTCTGACCTTAAAGTCTATGAGTCTCTGAGTCCTCTGGCTGAGACACCAGCACCACGAAGCAGGTCTCTGGGAAGCAGGGGGCCCAGTGCTCTGTGACAGGCCTGCTGAAAGGTGCTGGGGGAGGGCCCCATTCCCCAGGGACACGGCTGGATTCTGAGGGGGCCCCCTGAGACAATGAATCCATCCCGCCCTTGCCCCCAAATCCATTCCCACAAACCAACCCGGATCAGCCTAGTCTGCCCAATCCCATGAGCCATCAGAGCTGGCAGAGATACCCAGGCCTGGCCGTGGGCAACAGAGAGGGCTGGTTCCCACGGAGGGGCACCCCTCTGGAAAACCAGTCTAGGAGCTCCCTAATCCCTTTCCCCAGTACTGCGCCCCTGCATACCAGTCCCCCCAAAATTCCATCCCCTGACACAGCTCCCCTGGATACTGCTCCTCCCATATACCACTCCCCAGTCCCCCCCCCCCGCATACCGGTCTCCCCAAATACCATCCCCCGACACAGCTCCCCTAGCTACTGCTCCTCCCAGATAGCACCCCTCAGTGCCACCCCCTGCATACCAGTCCCCCCAAAAGACTGTCCCCCAACCCAGCTCTGCTCCTCCCAGATATCTCCCCCCCCCCGCTCTCAAAATAAACCCCTCCCCCAGCAGGCTTGGCAGAACCGGCTCACCCATTTCATCAACAACCAACTGAGCCACAAAATTCCTGGCCTCCTGATTGCGTTTTACAGCCTCGTTCCTTCCTGCCTGGAGCAGCGGAGTGGTGGGAGAGGGTGCGTGAGGCAGAAAGAAAGAAAGAAAGAAAGAAAGAAAGTGTGGCGGAGAGAGAGAGGGAGATAGCTTTCCAACTGGTTGCTCGGATGAGCACTCCTAAACCATGGTGATGCTCAAACCCTCAGCCACGGCCAGGGCCCCCCAGCCACCCTGTGGCTGCAGCCCCGAAGCCAGGCTGACAAGGCTACAGCATCATTAGCAGAGATAAACCCGGAGCCCTGCAACAGGTGGGAGCAGAGGGGAGGAAATAAATCCAGCGTCAGGACAGTTCGCGCTGTGCCCAGGGCCTCCCACCTCCGCGGAGAGGGGAAGAGCCGGGCGGGCCATAAATCCCCTCTGCACTGCCAGCCGCCTGATGCTCCGCGCCTTTCATCACGGGTCGAACAAACCCACACACGTTCCCGGCCCTTGCTGGGGGCCATTCTGCCTCCAAGCAGGTGGAATAGGGCTGCCAGCTCACAGAGCTAGCTCATCTCAGGCCCGGGGCTAGAGACGGGGGGCAGGATCCCCACTGCTTGTGGGACTCCCAGCCCACCAGATTCACGGCACCGAGAAGCAGCAGGTGGAGTTCTGGCTGCTGGGTTCTAATCCTGGACTTGGGTGGGGAGTATGGCCTAGTGGATTCCTGGATTCTAACCAAAGATCTCGGCAGAGAGCACGGCCTAGTGTGTGGAGCCCAAGGCTGGGCTCCAGGACTCCTGGGTTCTGATCCCGGATTTGAGTGAGCCGTGTGGCAATGGAGAACACAGTTGGGATTTGTGAATCTAGGCAAGTGTGTCTGCTAGGTAAAGCAGGGGCCAGGGAATAAGGACGTCCAGGCTCTAGTCTGAGTTCTCGGAGGGAGTAGGGTGGTTAAAGAACCCAGGAGTCCTGACTCACTCTATTTCCAGCTGTCACTGATTCTGATCAGTGTGATCCTAGGCAAACCACTACATCCCCGAAGACTAATACGATTAACGTGAAGTTCTCTGCCAGTGTCTGTTATTAGACAGAGTCAAAACTACATCCACTGATCCAAAGACACACCTTCCCCCCCGCCCCCCCAAATGCTGGGAGCAGGGACCATCTCTGATTCCACAGGACATTCCTCCCAGAGGACCTGTTACAACCACAAGCAATCCTTAGATGCAGCCGCCTCTGGGGAGGAACACAGTAGCCGGTTACCAGCAGTGCTGCGTGATGATTTTAGGGAGGGACCGTGCAGGAGAATCTCTTCTCATTGGAGAGATTGCCCAAGTGGGGACCTGGTCACCAAGCCCTTGGATTAAGACCCTTCGTCTCAGGGGCAGGGCACAGGGGAGATTTTAATGAGCAATGCCCAGACGTAGGCTGGGAGACTCACTCTGACCCGTGTGTATGTTATACCTCGCGGTGCTAGAAAAGGAGCAGCTCTTCCTGCAGCCGGCACCACCGATCCCGACGCGCTGGCTGGCGGTGGCGTGGGGGGGTGTCCTTCAGCTATTTACCAAAGGCAAATTTGGTCTATAAAGAAAGCCCCAGGGATCCTGCTGCCACTGACATAAATGGGGAAAAGTCCAGGAGGAGAAGAGAGGTATGTATGTGGAGGGGGGAGAAAGAGTGGGTGCGTATAATTATAGATAGATAGAGGGGATATATGGGGATAGATAGATAGATGGGGTGTATGGGGATAGATAGATAGATAGATAGATAGATAGATAGATAGATAGATAGATAGAGGGGGTATATGGGGATAGATAGATAGATAGATAGATAGATAGATAGATAGATAGATAGAGGGGGTATAGATAGATAGATGGGGTGTATGGGGATAGATAGATAGATAGATAGATAGATAGATAGATAGATAGATAGATAGATGACTTGCAAGCAGCGGTCTGAGCCCATACAGTTGCCGTTGTGTTAATTTCAAATCCAAAGCCTTGTCTACAGGGCAAAACAGCACCAGATTAAAATTGAAACCGATTTAGGCTTTGTGTACACAAGAGATTTTCTCAGTATGACTGAAGGCACCGGTAACACTACCCTGGTCTAGCACCCCAAACCCCATCCCCGAGGAACTCCTGGCCTTGGTCCACACTAGGAAGTTGTAGTGGTTGAATCCTACCGGTCTAGTTACACACACACACACACACACACACACACACACACACACACACACACACACACACACACACACACACACACACACACACACACACACACACAGGATCAGTGCCGGTGTGGCTCATTCCCAGATGGGAAGGGGAATATAACTGCATCCGCCCAAGGGGTTGTATTGGTGTCACTTTCAGTAAAAAATCAGCCCTCCAACCAACACAGTTATACGGGTACAAACACGGTGCACCGAGCAGGCATCCACCTAGCCGGTCACACTGATTTTACATAGCTGGTGTATTTGTGGCCCACGAAAGCTTATGCTCTAATAAATTTGTTAGTCTTTAAGGTGCCACAAGTACTCCTGTTCTTTTATCTTTCCTGTGTAGACAAGGTCTCAGATTAAGAGCAGTTTACTGTGGTTTAGCTTAAATAGGTTCAAAACCAAAACCATGGGAAGTTATGAGATAAGCTAAGGGACGGGGAGGGGGGGGGGATTGAAACCACTATAGTTATCCCAGTCTAACACCCGATATAGCTTATGTCGCTTTGGAAGTGATTTAAACTGAGTCACAGAAAAGCCACTCTTAGTCTGGACTAAGGCTACGTCTACACGACGGGCAGTCCAGTGACCCAGCTGCAGTGATGCTGCTGTAGCCCCACAGGGCCGCCCAGAGGATTCAGGGGGCCTTGGGCAAAGCAATTTCGGGGGCCCCTTCCATAAAAAAAAGTTGCAATACTATAGAATACTATATTCTCGTGGGGGCCCCTGAGGGGCCCGGGGCAAATTGCCCAATTTTCCCCCCCCCCGGGCGGCCCTGTAGCCCCACAGCGTAGATGCTTCCTACATCGACAGAAGGGATGCATTCGTTGATGGAGGCAAGCCGCTTCCCTGAGCGATGGAGGGCTGCCAACCCTCCAGGATTGTCCCAGAGTCTCCAGGAATTAAAGGTGAATCTTTCATTTAAAGATTATGTCATGTGATGAAACCTCCAGGAATTCGTCCAACCAAGATTGGCAACCCTAAGCTCCCTGCGCTGCAGTGGCAAGGTCAGGAGAATTCTCCCGTCACCCACGCTGCATCTACACCGGGAACTAGGTTGACTTAACTACAGGCTCTGGGGGGGTGAAGTTTTTCACACCGAGCGATGTAGCTAGGTTGATCTATATTTCAAAGGTAGACCATGCCTAAGAGTGTCCACATAGGGAGTTAAACTGGGGTAGCCAGAGCCCTTTATCCCAGGATGATGATTTAGTATAACTTCCCACGTGGGCAAGCCCAGAGAAGGAAATTGCCCAAACCGTTGGTTCCTTGATGGGGAATAAACAAAAATCTAGTAGCAGTGTCTCTCCTTCTCTAGGGCTTCCAGGCCCAACATAAGATGCTAGCTCCTGCTCCCCGGACAGACAACAGCGCTTTGCATTTCTATGGAGACTCTCAGCAGCTCCTCAGTTCTTTATCGCCTCCTCAGCCCCCAGAAGCAGTATCCTAGACAATTGGCTATTGGAGGAGAGAGGGATCCTGATCTGAATTAAATTAGCTGTTACCACTTAAGAAAGAGACCGGGTAGTCCTCATGGATAGTTCTCTGAAAATATCGGCTCAATGTGCAGCAGTAGTCAGGAACCATTAGGAAAGGGATCGAGAAAATATCATAATGCCACTATATAAATCCCTGGTGCACCCACATCTTGAATACTGTGTGCAGTGCTGGTCATCCCATTTCAAAAAAGGTATATTAGAATTGGGAAAAGTACAGAGAAGGCCAGCAAAAATGATTAGGGGGATGGAACAACTTCTATATGAGGAGAGATTAAAAAAACGTGGATTGTTCAACTTGGAAAAGAGACGACTAAGGGGGGATGTGATAAAGGGCTATAAAATCATGAATGGTGTGGAGAAAGTGAATAAGGAAGTGGTATTTACCCCTTCACATAACACAGAAAACAGGGATCAGCCGATAAAATTAATAGGCAGCAGGTTGCAGACAAACATAAAGAAGCACTTCTTCACACAATGCACAGTTAACCTGTGGAACTCCTTGCCAGGGGATATTGTGAAGGCCAAAAGTATAACTGAGATAAAAAAAGAATTAGCTAAGTGGATGGAGGACAGGTCCATCAACGGCTATTAACCAAGATGGTCAGGCTCATAATCCCATGATCTGGGTGTCCCTAAACCTCTGTTGGCCGGATGCTGGGACTGGACAGAGGATGGATCACTTGATCATGTCCTGTGCTGTTCAGTCCCTCTGAAGCATCTGGCTCTGGCCATTGTGAATACTGGGCTAGACGGACTATTGGTCTGACCCACTATGGCCGTTCTTATGTGCTTATGAATGACCCAGCCCAGTGACGTGTAATGGGGACCACAATGTGACTCGTGCTCCGTTCCGGGGCATCTGCCTGGATCCTGGATCCCTTTTAGGGCATCAGTCCTAGATGGGGCCCTGCTGTGAGGAGTATAAAGGGGAGTTTGTACTGAGGCGGCTGGACACAGATAGGACCCTGGGGTTCTCTCTGGGTCTGTCTACATGGCAGCTGCTACAGCCGCACAGCTACGCCGCTGCAAATGTGCCACTTAAGCACCGTGATGTAGACACTTCCCACGTCGTTAGGCTGATTGAACTACAGAACTTAGGCCATGAAATTCTTCACAGTCCTGAGCAATGTAGCTAGCTAGGGCGACCAGGCCTCTGGCTCTCTAGCTCCCAGCCTGGGCTAGGTCTTCACCAGATCAGCTACCCCAGCAAACGCTCCTAGCACGCAGCTTCTGCTGGCCAAAACATGCTTTTGCCGGTATAGGAATAATAAGGCAAAATAAAGCCGTGTGGTGCTTTCCCGGTACAGGAATACCTATGTACTTATATGTGGAGGCAGCCTACAGTTGCACTGCCAGAAGTCTGTACTGCGCTCTGGCCTAAGCTACACCTACCTAAGCGCTCTGACACCAGTAGAACCGTGTCTACACTGGGGCTTAAGAAATGTCATTAAAAATCACCCCCCTCTCCAACACTGCTGCACCAGCAAAGGTTTTCGGTCAGAGCTGGCCCTGGGCTGCTCCGTGGCACTGCATGGTCTCCCTGAGACGTGGTCTTCGCCCGTGTAACTGCACGTGGCCCACGGAGCAGATGCCCCCGTGTTTTCAATCCGAACCGCTCTGGTACATGATGGAAGATGCTCTCATCTCCCCGCCCAGGATCACTCCTGTGTCTCTGCAGCAGCTGGATAAAAGGACTGGTTGCTGTTCAAACACCGTGGCAGTGGTTAAAGCAGGGCCAGGCAATGTCAGGGAGTCAAAGCGTGGAAGAGGGCTTTGCATTCCCGTCAGGTGGCTGCCGCATGCCAGCAGGTGCAGCGAGCAGCAACCTGCCAGAGTGATTAATAACTCTGATCCTTTGCCCTTTGATCTGAAAGCGCTCCGCGGACACTTGTTAATTAAGCCTCAGGGAGGCAGAGCGGGGGTTTCCTAGACGAGGAAACTGAGGCGCAGCGCAGGGAAGTGACTGGCTTAAGATCACACAGCTAATACATGGAGCAGCCGGGAAGAGAATCCAGGAGTCCTGATTCCCAGCTGTAATCCCAAAGATCACACAGCACCCAAAGCTGCGAATAGAATCCAGGAGGCCTGACTCCCTTCCCCTGCTCTATCCACTGATATCAATCCTCCCAGAGCTGGGGAGGGAACACAGGAGCCCTGCCTCCCAATGCCTGCGCTCACTGGGCCAGGAGGGGAAAGGCCAATTCCTCTGCCAAAGGGAGGTTCATGGTGGTTCTAGTGGAGCTCAGTGCTCCACCGACCAGCCTCATGTTCAGATGCAAAAACCAGATCCAGGCAAAAGCTTAGGCTGGGCAAAGCCATGGGGTAAAGCAATGGGGCAGTATGGCCTAATGGCTGTAGCACTAGACTGGGAGTCAGGATAGACCTAGGTTCTAGTCCCAGCTCTGCTGTGTGACCTTGAGTAAGTTGCTTCCCTGTGCCTCGGTTTCCACAGCTATACAATGGGGATAATATACTGATCTCCTTTGTGAACCAATGTAAAATCTGTTTATTCTACTCTGGATGATCAAAGCGCCAGCCCTGGATTTGGCCCACCCAACAGTGTGGGTGGCCAAGAGCTGCCCCCTGCACCCCACCAGCTCCCAATACATGGATAGCAAAGGGGAGAGGGGCAATCCTGTCCCCTACACCCCATTATATTTCAACCCCTCTCCCCACACACAAGCTCAGCTCTGGGGCCCTTTTTGGTCCCTCCCCCTGGCACTGCAAGGGGCTCAGCAATGGCACGGGCACCCAGACACCACTCTCCCAATTGCACCTCCTCAGCTGGCCCCTCGCCAACCTTATCGTTGATATTACTGAGATCGGGGCCCCGTTGTGCCAGGCGCTGCACAGACACAGAGTGAGAGCCAGCCCCTGACCCCAAAGAGTTCACAGTCTAGATGGAGGGTGGCGGGGGAAACTGAGGCACAGAGACTTGCCCAAGGTGAGTGGCAGAGCTAGGAATAGAATCCTAGTGTCGGGACTCCCCAGCCACTAGACTGCCCTGCCCTACCCTCCTCCTAGAGACCAGGCAGTCAAGTCCCAAGGTCTGTAACTGACCTAGCACTGCCAGGGGCTTCGTTTCCCCTTAGCGGGGAGTCAGGACTTTGGGATCTGGGAGCGGAGAAGAGCCCCTTGGTGCAGCCCTCCCAGCCAGGGCAGGGTGGGTCCCTGCTACATCGCTTTGACCTAAAGCACCTGGGCTCCTGGCCCTTCCCCTGGGGGAACAATGAGCCAGCCAGATCCAGCTCCCTGCTGCGGAATGATGGGGCTCCCCGCCCTTTCCCCTGGGGGGACGACGTGCCTATCAGATCCAGCTCCAGGCCGCAGCGCAATGGGGCTCGCAGCCTTTCCCCTGGGGGAGAGTCGTTCTCTGGCTGGATCAATCCCCCTGCCACAACGTTTCTCCACTTTTCCTATTCCACCCCCTGTAACGCATCCCTCTGCCCCTTGGCGTTCACCCCCGTCCCGCCGCCTACCCCACGCATCCAGCCCCCTCTCTCTCCCCTCATTGCATGTCCATCCCTTTGGCCCCAGGATCCAGGGCAGAGTGCAACATTTCTCCCCCCCACCCCCATCAGCTTTCCTGCCCTCCCGCCCCTCCCCCACGCCCAGCCCAGCCCTTCCTCCCCATCCATTGGGTGAGAGAGAGAAAGGGGCCCAGCTCCTGGCTTATCAGATCTGGAGCCTGCTGGTAACTTTACAAGAGGCTGGGACAGGCTCCTGGCCCTCTGAGGCCACCAGCTATCGGGCCTGTCATTTCCTGGAGAGAATCACATTACAACCCTAACTTAATCCCTTCCTAATAGCTTCTGTACACAACACGCCAACCCTCCCAGGAGCCCTGGGGTGGGGGCTTGGGGGGGGTTACTTTGGGGAAGGGGTGGCTTGAACCACCCCACCTGCTCCCCTAAATCCTCAACCCCAGAGGGAGAACGCTGGGCGCTCCGCTCCCCTGGGGATGTGTGTGGGATGGAGGGACACGCAGACGGACGGAGCCTGTCACCCCATTCCCCAACCATCTGACAGCCCCACCTGCAGACCCAGCGCCGGGAGCCAGGAAGGGCCCGGGCCCCGCGAATCCTGGGGCGTAGCACTCAGAGGCAGCCAGAGCTGCTGCGGCCCCAGGCTGTTTTACACGGGGCTGCCTGGGGAGGCGCCGATGGGCTCCTGTGACTCAATCTCCTCCCCCCCCGCCCCCCCCCCCCCCCTTGGGCTTGCAATCGTCTCTCTGCCAAAGCCACGTGGGCACCTGACGCACGGCGCTCCCCTTCCCCCCCCACGCCCCACTGCCATGGCCCCGCTGCCAGCCTGTTCCCATAATGCTGGGTCATTTCCTCTCAGCGCAGCAGGTGCCCCTCCACCACCCACCAAGCAGCCAATCAGAGAGGGGCCGGGGGTGGCGTCACACCAGGGCAGGGTCCCTCGCTAGTCAATTGCATCCTGCCCGCCGCCGCATGCCCGCGTCAGAGCGGGCACCAGCAGGAGGGTGTGGGCAGGAGAGCCAAGCCGCTGGCAGGAAACGCTCAGCGCAGAAGGGGCAGCTGCCGAGCTAACGGGGGCTGCGCCCGCTGGACTGGAGGGGGCAGGACGGCAGGTGCTGTGCCCAGCTCGGCCCTGCCATGTCTCTGCTCCCCCTTCGCTGCACCCCAGCTCAGCCCTGCAGCAACCCCTCCCCCCATGCTGCAACCCAGCTCAGCTGCCTGGCATCCCCTCTCTTCCTTCAGCCCTGCGCTGCTTTCCCATCCCAGCACCGCTCTGAACTCTCTCGGAGGAGCAGCCAGTGGGTCGGATGGGAATTTGGGCTGCCTGACCTGTTCAGTCCTTGGCCTCTCCGCCCGTCAGCGGGGCTGCTTAATGCCAGTTGCTACGGTGGTGTTGGTAGCCCGGGGCCTGTGTGTGCAGATCTGGGCTGGGACTCCCACTGCAACGCTGGTCTTCCACAGGACACCAACCCACCTTGTGGCTTGTGCCTTTTGCTCGCTTCTGGATTGCCACCAGCGATGCCAGCACAGGGGGGCTGCCTAGCCCGCTCCTGGACTAGCTGGGGGCGTGGCGGGCCGAAGGGCAGGGGTGGTCTTGCCCTCCAGCAAGGGAACATTTAGGGGCACACACCACTGGCGACCAGTTCTCTTATCTGGGCTCATTTGTGGCCCCACAGCTCTACCTTTCACCCAGTACACCCCGTGCTCACAGGAGGCTGCAAAGCTCTTGACTGGCATCTGCACAACCTGGCACAACCACGCCAGCATCAGCAGCAACCCACGGCCCTACTGAATCCTTTAATACAAGGTCCCTGGGCAGGCTCCTGAGGGAGCTGTCACGGGGCCAGCTCTCCCACAAGCCTGGTTCTGATGGCCCAGCCCACTTGTTCTTGCTGGGCCCAGCTAAGGGTCCTTCTCCCAGTCCTCCCGCTGCCTGCCCCGGGGGGGGGAGTTTGGGGGGGGTTGAGATTTTTTTTTTTAAAGCCTAAATTGCTGAAATTGAGGAAATTCCTGCCCTAGCCTCGCACAGCTTCAAACAGGCCATTTATAACCGGCCGTAAAATGTTTGCAGCTGGGTCGCTATATAAGCCATTTGTCTCAGTAACTGCATTCCTGACACTTTACAAAGGGAGTAATCCACACACGGCCCCCCCCCCCCCCCCCCCCCCCCCCCCCGCACACTCAGACACACACCACAGCCAAACACCCACACATGCCCGCAGCCTCAAGCAAAGACACACAGCCCAGCCCGGGGCAGGGCTCACCCAGAACCGCACCCCCACCCCATGCCTGGGCACACCCATGCAAACCGACACAAACACACACAAACAAATGCATGCTCCTCTGCTGTCTAGGAGACACACACTCACCCACACCCACACCCCTGATCAATCACTACAGCAGCTCTTCCTTGCCCAGGAGGTGCCACAGGCTACCAGGCTGGGAAGCTTAGTAGCCACTGCTTTTGCCAGCCCAGCCCCAAATTGCCTCCTGATCCCTTTGACAACAGCCGCTCCGGGGCCACCCTGGTGACCTCGCTCACTGTGGTTTCCATGACATATGGGTCAGCGGAATAGGGGGGGTTGGGGAGAACTACCCCAAAAGTTGCCCTCAGGAAGATTGCTGCCAAGGCAGGGGGGCATGGGGGCGAGATGGCAGGAAATCAAAATAGGACTCTTCCACCTAGGGTCTGGATGGGGCCCTGGGGCCCGGTCGCTGATCTCAATGGGGCCATGCTGATGTAAGACCTACACCCATGAGCCTTGTGTACCCTGCTGCCTGAGGGGTGGGGGTGGCCCCTGCTCCCCCAGTGTGCACAGAGCAGGGGCCACCCCCCTACCCGGCCTGATTGCCCCTGCTATGCCCCTTGTGGGGTGAGTGCAGTCAAGCAGAGTGGGAATTCTTGTCTGGCAGCCCCTCCTTCCCAGGTGGGGATGCCAGCTCCAGGGTGGGGACAACCCGGCTGGCCTGGCTCCATTGGGGGAGATTAGCAGCTAGGCCCTGAGCCAGAGGAGTTGCCAGCCCAGAGATGAGGACAGACAGAGGTGTGTCCTGGCTCAGGAAGGGGAGGGGTGAGCAAAGAGAGGTTCGGTTCGGAGGGCCAGTCCAGGTGCTGCTTCTCCAAACTACCTGGGGGTCGGCTGAGGCTGGGTCGGCCTCACGTGAAACCTGGGGCAAGGAGAGGGGGGATTCTGGCATCGGGTTGCCAGCCGGAGCCCATGGGCAGAGAGGTCGCTGGGGTAGAGGGAGGGATGTTAACGCAAGGGGGTGGGCGCTCATTCCAGGCAAATGAGGTGAATGTTTTAGGTGTCCCATGCAGCCAGTGCCAAGGAGCGACTCATTACACCAAGGATGGGGGAGACCTGGGGTTCTGTTCCCAGCTGTGCCAGTGACCTGCTGTGTGACCCGGGGCAAGTCCCTTTGCCTCAGTTTCCCTTCGCCTCTGCAGACTGGGAGCTCTTTGGGGCAGGGACTGGCTCTGTTGCAGCACCTGGCACAAGGGGGCCCTGATTTCAGCCGCGGCGTCTAGCTGCTACTATTCTAAACAACCACAGGAACATGCATGTTCCGGGTCCACCCGACCCGGATCCCTGATTCCCACCGTGGTGAAAGCAGATGGCAGAGGTAACTCTCCAGGCTGGGTGGGCACTGGGCGAGCACTCCGCCTTGGTTGTTCTCTGGGGCACCCTGCACCAGGTCTGGACAGAACCATTCCGGCACATCTGCATGCAGCTGTCCTGCTGGACTGCTGGGTCGTTTCCCACCCTCCTGCCACAGAGTGGGGAGGAGACCCCAAGCTGGCAGCAGGTGTGGTTTCCCATTCACCTGCAGCTAAAGATTCCAGTTACAACTGAAGACCCCAGGCTCAGGCCCTGTAGCCAATCGGCATAGCCCAAGCCTACACTACACCTGGGAGAGGTGGGGTCCTGCCCAAGCTAAAAATTCCAGGGGGATGGGTACCCTGTGGGAAACTGAGGCTGAAGAGAGGAGCAAGTGAGGCTAGGAGCTGGGAGCAAATGAAGGAGAGAAAGGAAAAGCAGTCACCCTCCTCCCCCCCACCGCACACACATGGGGGAGCCCAATCCCCCACAGTGTTTTGGGGTGTCTTTACCACCTGGCTCTGAATGCCAGACAGGTCCTGGGTTTGCAATGGATTCCTAGTCTAAAAAAACCCACCTGGATGGAAACTTTGGGGGGGTGGCACGTTAGGGATCTGTCCAGGCCTCGACCTGCTCCCCAGGCCCAGGGTGCTAAGGAAGGGTTATGTGCCCCATTTTGGAGCGGGGAGTTAGCGAGACAGGAGCAGCCTTGGCAGGGAAAAGCTTGGCAGAGTCGGGTGGGGCCAGCGCTGAAATGAAACCGTTGGAAAGGGGGTGGGGGGCTGAGATGGACGAGAGAAAAGGTCAGATTTACTTGGGGGGGGGCGCCCCACCCCATCCCTATGCCCATCTCTGCCCCGCTAGGTGCCCGGGGCTGCGACGGGGCGTTCTCCCTGCCCTACAACCGGCTGCTGAAAACAGCCTGTTCCTCAACTTGTAAACAGAAGTGGTGGCTGCCAAAGGCAGAGAGATTTGGCCGCCACTCAAAGGGAGCCTGTAGGCTCAGAGCAGCCGGGGGTCCTGGGGATGGAAGATTCCTCCCACCCCCCCATTTACTAGTTCCACACCCCTTCCCTGCTCCTGGCTCTGCCGGGGTGGGGGGGGGGATTACAGCTGGGGTGCTAGACCCAATGCTGTGCCCCCTACACACCTCCGGCCACAGGCTCCTCTCCCAGCACATCTCCAATCCCTCATCCTGTTTGCACGGCTCGGTGGATCGCCGCCAAATTTCCATATTTAAAAGAAAGAAACCAAAAAATTCCCTGGCTCTGGCTAGTGAGGCTGGAAGAAATGACCCCTCCTGCCTTGCTCGCCGCCCCCCCTCCCGCACACACACACCCCCACCCCCTGCTCGAGGTCCCCTGGGATCGGCTTCAAAGCGCACCCTCATCTGGTCCTCATTTTCCTGCCCTCCGGGGCTTTTCATTAACGCGCTAAAGACAAAGGGGGACTCGAAAGGGACACGCGACCCCCAACCCCAGCCAAACAAGACAGGGGACCCCAAGGCCCCTGAAACTGAGCCACGTTGTCCCCCCAACTGTACCCCACCCCAGGAGCAGGGTAAAGCGGAGAGAGGCCATGGATGGAGGATGACGGTGGGGGGGGGACCCACGCCCCCCCCCCCCCCCCCCCCCCAAAAACACTCCCCCCCAACCTCCCCCCCCCCCCGGCGTAAAGTTCTAAAGCAGGAAACGAGCGAAGCGCAGAGCCGGGGCCAGACCGCGGGCGCGAAGTGGGTTCTCTGCTTCCCCCCACTCGGGTAACAACCCACGCACATGTATACCCCCCCCTCCCCCGGGCAGGGGTGGCACACGCCCCCCGCCACACTGGCGCTCAGCCACCGGGCGTGCGCCCCTCCCCACGGAAACACCCACCCACGGCCCAGCCCCACGCGTGGCAACCCATCCAACCATCCATCCATCCATCCCCGGCAGCACATCAGTCAAGCCGCGGCCCACCCCTCCCTTGCCCAAGGAGGAACCGGGGTCCACCTACATTGCAGGCTGGCCGGCTGGGGCCAGCCGAAGGGATCCAGCGCCCCGAAACAGGGGCTGATGCTCGCCTTGCGCAGCATACAGGAGCCTTGGTTGGTGACATCGAAGAGCTGCCGGGGAGCCACAGCGAACGCCTCCATGCAGTCGTACATCGCGGCGGGGAGGGGGGTGATTTGGGGGTTGAGCTGGGGTGGGGGGAGGGAATCCCTGCTGCGCCCCCTCCCCCACAAAACCACCGGGGGAGAGAGCCACACTTCGGCGGGAGGGCGGGTTTGGGGGGGCGCCGGGTCAACTGAGACCTCCCCCCAAAAGCCCGGCAGTGGCTTGTGGTGCTGCGCTGGACGCGCCTTGGGTGAGTCCCAGCGGCTAGTGCTGGGTACCTATTGGAAAAGCAAACGCCTCAAAGCTGGGGGTGGGGCTTGGGACAAAGTGGGCGTGGCTATAAAGAGGAGGGCACACCTACACACACACACACACGGGCTTTCGGACAAACACACGTGCACAAGCTGCACCCCCCCCCACACACACACAAGTCTCTCTCTCTGACACACACACACACACACACACACAGTCACACATTCTTACTGTTCCACCATAGAAGGTCTCACACACAAAATGTCACACATGCACATCATAGGGACACACACAGTCTCTCACCTCCTTCCATCCTCACACAAGGTCTTAAACACACACAACAGTCAGTCACACACACAGTTACACACTCAGTCTGACACACAAAGTGTTTTGCAGTGTCACATGCACACACAGTCTCATACATAGTGTCAGTGTCACACACAGCCTCAGTTTGTCATACGCCGTTTCAGTGTCACACATGCACACAGTCTGTGTCATACACACACACGGTCTCGCAGTCTCACATGTGCAGTCTCAGTGTCACGCACAGTTTCATGCTCTCACACAGTGTCACACGCAGTGTCACACGCAAACAGTCTCACTGTCTCAGATGTGCAGTCTCAGTGTCACGCTGTCTCACAGTCTCTCTCACACACAGTCTCACTATCATGCACGCACAGTCTCACATGTGCACACCGTCGCTCTCACACTCACAGTCTCACAGGGTCACACAAAGTCTCACAGGCTTGCTCACACTGTCTCACATGCGCACAGTCTCACATACACCCATCCACATGCAGTGTTTTTGTTTCCACACACCCTCTCCACTGCTTGTGGGCAACAGGGGCTGTGGGTGGCAAAGCCTTGACACCAGGGATGCATCTACACATCTCCTTGTGCCAACCTGCCCGCCCCCACAAGCTGCCCGCACGACCCCATCTCACCCCCACCCCCACCCTTGGGTAGGGCGCAGTGATACATTCCTGTGGCTTGAAAGGCTCCATTTCCTTTCAATCTCAGATGCCTCTCAGTAAAAATAAGATCCGCCCTCACCCAGCCCCCCCACACACACCCTGCCTGGGCTGGCCCGGCCTCTCTCCTCCCCCCTCTGCTGCCTGGGCTGGCCTGGCCTGGCCTTCCTCCTCCCTGGCCTTCCCTTCCCCCCCCCCTGCTGCCTGGGCAGGCCTAGTCTACCCTTTCCACAGCCTAAGCAAGGCCAAGCCGAGCCATCCTCCCCTTCCAGCCCCTCCCTCTGCTGCCTGGCCTGGCCTGGCCTCCCCTCCTCTGCTTCCTGGGCTGGCCCAGCCTCTCCACCACCCCCCCACTTTGCTATATGCTGTGCAGGCTGGCTGGGCCCAGCCTCCACCCACGCCCCCCCGGCCTCCTACCTCCACTGCCTCCCCCCAACCTCCCATCTCTGCTGCCTGGGCAGACCCAGCCTCCCCCTAGAGCCAGCCTCTCCCCCCCCCC
>NW_020665187.1:2642366-2655858 GCF_002925995.2 Terrapene triunguis | reverse complement strand
CCCCCCCCCCCCCCCCCCCCCCACAGCTCCCCTCCCTTTCCTTCCAGCGCAGAGGCAGAGCCGCGAGCTCGGCTTGAACTCTCCGAGAACCCCCTTTGGGTACAGTAACCTTCAACTGACCCAGCTCCATGTCAACCCTTCCCTTCCCTGCCTGCAGCGCGCGGCACAGATCCGATGAGGAACCGCCAGGACACAGCAGGCACCCGCCTGTTCCTACCGAGCCCCCCCACTCCGCCCCCCAGGCCTCTGCCACTGTTGCCCCCCCGACCCAGGACAGGGGCGACCTTCCCACCCCGCACGCCCCTGCCCCAGCTACGTCTCCCGTCTGGAGGGGCCAGTCCAGGATGCGGGACTCAGGGGTGTCTGGAGCTGGGGTTTAGCTCCAGTTTCGTAGCTTGAGGCCCCGGGTCCCTGGGGGGGCGGGGGGGGGGGCTATGTTGGCGGAGCTGGTTTGAAACACAGTTTTCAGCCAAGATCTAGTCAGGGCGCTGGGGGTTTCAACATGAAATGGCTGAGCCCCAACGCCCCTGCTGCCCCCTGCAAAGAGGGGAAAGGGGGATTCACAGGGGTTGTGGGGGGCCGCGGCCCCAAGCCTCTGGAGGGGCAGCCACGTGGCTCCACAGGCAGCTTCAGCAATTTATAGTTGCCTGGAAAAAATAAACCGTCAGCGAGAGCGAGAGACGGACCCGCCCTGGGAGCTGGCCACTGAGCCAGAAGCAGGGGCCAGAGCCCAGTGCCTCCTGCCAGGGGGTGAGCATGTGTGTGTGCAGGGGGCCAAAGGGGGCAGATCTGCTCTATACACCCTGTGGATCTCCTAGAGCAGAAACTGCTGGGAGATTTGGGATCAGGCGTCCCCGCTCCATGGGGGCATTAGTGCTCTCCGCCCCTCCAAAACTGCTTCCCTCCCCCCAGATCTCCTGGGGGGAACCTCCTGTACTCCCCACATCAGATCACCCATGGCAGAGCACCCACAACTCCTGGTGGCAGCAGGGCAAGTCTGAATGGAGGGGCAGTATTCCCCTCCACCCCCCCACCCCCAGCTTTAAATCCTCAATGCACCCTGAACTTGCAAATGATATATAAAGTGACGCACACATTGCGGCTGGAGAGAGGTGGTGTGGGGGGGGGGGCAGGGGGGCCTATAGGTACACACACACTGACCCGTGCCACGGCGGACCCTGGGTGGGGCATGCCACGTCGGGGCTGACATGCTGCAGGGCCCGAAAGGGTTTTTCTTCCCTCCTTCCCTTTCGCATGCGTTTGCTGAAATCCAAAAGGTCCCAATTATCCTGACCCGCCTGCCCGGTAATTAAAACCAGAAGCCGCTCGGCACAAACCCTGGCTCTGTAGAAGGCCTGAGCGTGGAGGCGCGGGCTCCCGCTCCCCTCCCAGACTCACACAGACTCGATTAAGCCTTGCAGACATTCCCTCACTCCCTGGGCGCAGAACTCACCCGCTCAAACTCGCGAAGCAGCCCCACATCAAGGGGTCCTATGCTAGCTAATATCAGGGGGGGGGGGGGTTGGAAGGAGCCCCCGGACTGGGATGGGCCCCTCCCAGCTCACCCCACTGGGGCATGCGATTGCACGAGTCACTGTTATTCCAGAGGCTCCAGTATCAGCAGGAAGGGAGTGAACTGGAAGCATTTTGGTTTAATCATCCTAACGTGCTCAGGGAGATTTTTTGCTCCATTATTCACTATATTCACACTCGTGTCAGTGTGGCCTCACATGGAGCATGTGCCGGTGCAGCACATGCATGTTGGTGCACGCTTGTTGGTGCGGTGCGTGTATCTGCATGTTCGTGTTGGCGCATGTGTTCTTGAGTCAATGTGATGCCCAGGTGTGCACGCTTGTATCACTGCACATGTTTGCATCTGGCTTCATCACGTACGAGCTTCTGTCAGTGCAATGCATGTGTGTATGTCATGTCAGTGTGGCACATGGAGACACATGTCTGTGCATGTGTATGACGTATGCAGACATGTGTGATGTCTGCATGTCTTTGTGTCCATCTGTCCATGCTTGTGTGGGTGTGATAGGATCGTGTCTGTGTGTGCATGTTCGGTACAGTGTGGCACGCGTGTCCTACTGCTGTGTACTTCTGTCAGTGTCCACGTGGGTGTGCTGCTGTCACCATGGCTCTCCTGTGTGCTCCCATCTGTTCAACACGTGTGTCATTGCCTTCATGCTTACATCACCATGGTACGTGCTTGCCTTGGGCTGGCATGCATAGGCATGTGTGACGTGTGGGCCCATGTGCTGTGCATGTGTTTGGGCTGCAGAAACACGTATGTTCCTCTCAGCCTAGTGCGTGTGTGCGGGGGTAGGCACCATGTCCACATGCAGGCCCATATGCGTGCGTGTCACGCCGGCACATGTGTGGCATGCGCAAGTGCATGTGATGTCTGTGGCATGTGCTTGCGTGCAATATCTGTGCACACCCTTGTGGTGCGTGTGTGTGGCATGTGCAGCCATGTGTGATGTCTGTTTTTTGGGGGAGGGGTCGAGCTTGTGTTTCTGGGGCAGCAAAGACTCTAGCTCCTGCTCCCATCCAGGCCCCTACAGTTTCATGGTTCAATTCCGGAGCCCCCAGGCCCGCCACACCCCACCCCGACAGCCCCTGCATAAGTTCAGGTGACATCCCTTGACTCACCCTCCCCCCCCAGCCTGCTCAGCCTCATCCCCCTCTGCTAGTCGCTCCCCACCCAACCGCTGCCAATGAACTGGGACCCCCAACCCGGGTGCTTCTTGCCTGCTCCATGCAGAGCCCCCGACAGGAAGGGCCAGGGCTGCCCTAATGACTCTGAAAGATGGAGGCGAGCTGAGCTGGGGGGAGGGCAGAGGCCTACAAGAAGCCTTCCCCCCTCCCCCCCCAGCTGCAGGCAGCACAGGGACCAGAACCCCCTCCCCCCAACTGTGGCAATTAAAACTATTAGCCTTCTAATGTTTCACGAGAACCAGATGTGCCTGGGCTAGCCTTTGTGGGGGTGGGGCATGCGGCAGGCTAGCGAGATGCCAACACCAGGGACCCCTGCAGCCTTCTGCCAACAGGCCAGGAGCCCCCCTGAGAGCCGCCACTCAGCGGCACAAAGGGATGCAGTCCGGCCTGTCGCCAGGTGCCCCAGAGAGACTGACTACAAGTCCCAACTTACAATGCCCTCATCCTAGGCAGGCCACTGGGACCGGTGCATGCTGGGAGCTGTAGTCTCCCTGGGCCGCCCCCATCAAAGAGGGCAGCTGTGGACTATGGTGTAGGACTCCTGTGGGGCCGCCCCAGTGGGTTAAATGGGGCTGATTGCATCAGCAGGCAGCACCCTCGGAGTTACGGTGTCACCTGCTCCCCCTGTCACCCGCACCTGAGGGAGCCACTGTCACTCACTTCCCCATCACCCGCACTGAGGGGGCAACATTTTCTGGGTCACAATGTCACCTGCGTCACTCACATTGGGGGTGGGGGGGACACCTTCTGGGTCACAGTGTCACTTACCCCCAGTCAGCCAGTGGGGTGGGGTGGCAGCCTGGCTTTACCATGTACCTGGGGGTACAGCGTCACCTTACACCTCAACCCCCATGAGCTGGCTGAGGGGGCACAGGGAGGGGACGGGATGCCGCTGGGAGGGTACAGGCCCTGGCCCCTCGCCCGCCCGCCCAGCCACTGTGGCTTCCTGTCTGAATAAAGCCCTGTTTGTTTTGCACAGAGACGCTCACACTTTCCTTCTTCTTTCCTTGAGGCCTCCCCACGTCTCCCCCCCTTTGCCCCCCCTGCCCCTCCCCTCCCGGTTAAGCTGACCCATGCCAGAAATGAATCCCTCATCTTGCCGGTGGCTGGCTCCCATGTGCCCAGCCGCCCCGGGGCTAAACCTCTGCTGCCCCCCCCCCCCCCGCCTCCCATATCCCTCCCTCTGCCTCCGGGGAAACTTTTCTCTTATTATGTCTGAAACCTCCACAGCCTGCCAGCTCCAGGAGAGATTGATCCCCAGGGGGAGGGGGAGGAGCAAGCCCCCCGCTTGCCACTGAGATGGGGAGGGTGGGCAAGGACCCCCCACAAAATGACGCGTGTTTAATGATATTATAGACACCCCGCCCACCTCGTACTTGCAAAGCATGGACGTGAACCTTTGTTCCATTAGCAATAGCACTTCTGCTGGAAGCTCCCCCCCCAGTCAGCCCTCCTGCCCCACTCCCCGCAGTGCCTCCTGCTGGGGGAAGCTGGGCTGGGGTAGCCTTGAGCTTCCCCCACAGACAGCTCTCCTGCCCCACTCCCCACACCGCCCCCTGCTGAGAGAGGCTGGGCTGGAGTAGCTGGAAGCTCCCCCCACAGCCAGTCCTCCTGCCCCACTCCCCACAGCGCCCCCTGCTGGGAGAGGCTGGGCTGCAGTAGCCAGGAGCTCCCCACATGGGCAGCCCTCCTGCCCTCTTCCCCTGCATTGATGCATGTTTCTGAGAAGCAGAGTCACTCTGGCCCCCTTGTGCAACAGTGTGACTGAAATGACATCATCTCTGCCCAGAGCCCAATCAGGGGCCAGGCCAGACCTGCGGCTCGGTGCATCCTACCATCTGCCACCCAGCCCCGCTGGACAGCTCCAGGTGACACCCACCCTTGGCCGGCCACTGTGGTTCCAGGAAGCAGCGTATGCTGCAACCGTCTGGGTTCCTAGCAGAGGGTGAGGCTGGCATTTCCACTTCCTGTTGTGGCGCTCTGACTACTTCCTGCACTGGCCACATGGCCCGGTGCCAGGCCCTTCCACCGTCCAGCCCTGCGTGCCATGCCCCACCAGGGCACCAGCTGCTGGGAGTGACGCACTCACTGTCTGGGAAGAGGAACCCGACTCTGTCAGCAAACTGGGAACACAGCTGGGTCACCCCTGGCCTCCCTCCATCTCCTCCCCTTCCTCACCAGGATGGACAGACGAACGATGCACAGTCACGTTCACGTTTATTCACAGCGGCACGTGCACGGCGCTGGTGTCACTCCCGCACACTCTCAGATGCAACTCACACTCAGCACTACTGCACTTCCCACACACTGGCTCATCGGTCACTCGATCGCTATCACAAACGCTCACCATCACAGCCGCATACCAACAGGCAGACAGTCACACGTCAGTCTCTCGCATTCATGCCCTGACTCATTCACAGTTGCACCATCACTAGTGTCAGAGACCTTCCAGTGGGTTCCTCATTGACCCTCAAATCCACAGCGAAGAATTTCCCTCTCCATCAGCTACCCCCAGGCATCTTTGGCAGATCCCCTCCCCCATCTCTCTCTCTCTCTCTCACACCCACACACACACACACACACACACACACACACACACACATATCTCAGCACCATGCTCTAGCTAGCCTCTTTCCCAGCTCAGAATCCCGGCAGAACTGCCTGCAGCCCACGTAGGGGTCTTTCACACCAGGCCCAAGCAATTCTGCACAGGCCATGCAAACCCCATAGGGGCACTATCACCCCAGCGCCCTGAGACCGACTGACCCTCTCAGCTCACATGGGGGAAACTGAAGCACGGGATGGGACTGGTCGCAGGCCACAGAGTGAGTCCGCACCCAAGATTAGAACCTGGGGCTTCCCAGTTCCCTATCCACTGCTCAGTCTGCTAGGCCACACTACCCAAGTGCAGGGGCTGCCTATCTTTGGCTAAGATACCCCATCCCCACTGTTAAACAGCTGCCAAGCTCTACCTCAGAGGTGGCTGCATTTCGGTGGTGCTCCACATCTGGGTTCACAAAGACACAGGCTGTAGATCAGGGGTCGGCATCCTTTCGGAAGTGGTGGGCCGAGTCTTCATTTATTCACCTACTTTGTTTCGCGTGCCAGTCATACATTTTAACGTTTTTAGAAGGTCTCTTTCTATAAGTCTATAATATAGAACTAAACTATTGTTGTTTGTAAAGTAAATAAGGTTTTTAAAATGTTTAAGAAGCTTCATTTAAAATTAAATTAAAATGCAAAGCCCCCCGGACTGGTGACCAGGATCCGGGCAGTGTGAGTGCCACTGAAAATCAGCTCGGCACGCGTGCCATAGGTTGCCTACCCCTGCTGTAGATCCACCCCCGCCCCCTCCTTCAGGACGTGAAAGGGTCCCTGACTAGGGGTTGGAGCAGATGGGGTACTGGGCACACGGGCCATTCCTTCTGTTTGCGGGGGGGGGGGGGGGGGGGGAAAATGTTTGCGGCGGGGGGGGGGGGGGCGGGTGGGGGGGGGGGGGGGGGGGTGGGAGAAGGGACACCTGGCTGGATGGGGCCATGGGTCTGATCTGGGGGCTGTTTGGCTCTCTCTCGGGCGTGCCCCAGTAAGGGGATCGCATTGTGGCAGTGAAGGAAAGGCTCGCCCAGGGGGAAGGCGAGGGGCCAGGCCCTCTCTGGAGCCAGCAACAGCCCCAAGGCTCCTTCCCACATTCCAGCCCCACTGATGCCATAAACACTGCAACATTCATGATCCATATGGTGAGAACAGAGGGGGAGGGGGCAGCACCAGCACCATCACCATGAGTGGGGCCGGGCAGCCCCAAGGCGGGGAGGGGGGGAAGCTAGTAATAATCATCTCTCACATTCCTGAGGCCCCCACCCCGCTCCCTGCAGCACAGCACCCCCTACTGTCCCTCCACCCCTAAGCTCAGCCAGGGAATCAGCACTGACTGAAGGAAGAGCGCCCCCTAGAACCACACTGAGGCATTGGGATCAGGCCTGACTGTGAGGGGAGAGGGCTCCCCACTGAGTCACCCACCCCACTGGTTCCAAGAGGAGGTCTCCCTTCCCACTCCTGAACACACCCACCGCTGCTTAGCTTCACAGCTGACAGATGGTCCAAGACCAGAGGCTGCTTGAAATGGTCGCAGCGCCCCTAGGGGTGGGGTTCGGTAACACTCGACACTCGGGACACAACCACCCCCCTGGGCCAGTGGAGCCAGCCGGGGCCTTGTGCTGGGGCTGCAGGGATCAATTAGCATCCCGGCCTCCAGCCGTCCCCCATCTCGTTAAAGGCGAGGGCGCCCATAAACGCCTGGACACCTGCACATCAGCGGGTGGGGAGGGCAGTCAGCTCCCCTGGACCCCTCCCAGACAGCTGGGAGCGCAGCCCTTCGATAGGGGTCATAAACGTGTCTGACGGATGCTGGGTCTCCTGGTTTAGTCCAGAAAGGGGGAACAGACCCGGCTGACGGGTTGGGAGATATACAAGGTGAGCAGCAGGGGCAGGACATTGGGGGAAGGGGAATTTGGCAGGGGGGATCCAACTCCTGCTGTGGATCCAGGATGGGGATGGGGGGCAGCCCCCCCCCCCCATTTTGGATTCACAGATTCACCCTCTGTTTGCTCCCTAGGTGCGTTCCCCGCTCTGGACTTCAATCAGGGACCCTGCAATGGGGGATGGGGAGGGGACGTCAGCTGAGCGGTGCTAGGGGAGAGGGTGGCTGGGGGAAGCAGTGGGAGAGGGTCGGTTATTTGGGGCTGGGGGGCGGGGGATCTGGGGGTTTCAGAGCTGCGGGGGGTTGGAGCAGTGCAAGCTTGCAGGGCAGCAGGGTGATTCCCCTTCCTAGAACCACCTGTGGGGTAGGGAATTCCCGCAGAGCCGCTCAGCCATGCTGGGCACCCTAACAGGCAGAGATTTATTCTCCCTGAAAAGTTGAGCAAGGCGGGTCTAGTGGTTAGAGCAGGGCCCTGGGAGCTAAGTCTTCTGGGGTCTATTTTATCCCCTGCAGGTTTGTAAAGCAATATCATGAGAGGCAGAGCACTGCTGAGGGGAAGCTCACAGCATTGATGTCCCGGCTGGGCACTGCTGCAGGGAAGCTCACAGCGCTGTAGTCACGGCTGGGCACTGCTGCAGGGAAGCTCACAGAGCTGTAGTCATGGCTGGGCACTGCTGCGGGGAAGCTCACAGCGCTGGAGTGGCACTGCTGCGGGGAAGCTCACAGCACTGACGTCACGTCTGGGCACTGCTGCGTGGAAGCTCACAGCGCTGGAGTGGCACTGCTGCAGGGAAGCTCACAGCGCTGGAGTAGCACTGCTGCGGGGAAGCTCTCAGCACTGACGTCCTGGCTGGGCACTGCTGCGGGGAAGCTCACAGCACTGACGTCCCGGCTGGGCACTGCTGCGGGGAAGCTCACAGCGCTGGAGTCCCGGCTGGGCACTGCTGCGGGGAAGCACCCAGCGCTGGAGTCCTGGCTGAGAACTGGCAAGGCACGGCTGCAACGCAGCTGGAGGGAGGTCTGCGTGGGCAGCCCCCACCCCTTGTCTCTTTAGCACCAGTAGCCAGCCCGAGCGGAGGAGCCTGTGGGCAGAGGAGGAAGAGCAGCAGCATTAAGCCGGGAGGAGATGGAGATAAGGGGCACTCAGCACTCCCAGAGCTGGGGGAGTCACTCCCTCCCTCCCAGCCGCCAGCACCTGGCCCCTCTCCCGGGGGCATTCGGGTTCACTCGGGTGGGGAGGAGAGACGAATGCTGGTTCTGGGCGGACGGGGGAGGGCACAGACCAGCGCAAGGGGGCAGCAAGTCTACTGGCTAGAGCACTGGGCTAGGAGTCAGGATACCTGGGTCCTATCCCTGACTCCTGTCCCTGAGCATGGGTAAATCACGGCCCTGCCATGTGCCTCAGTTTCCCCTCCCACTCTTGGTCCGTTCCGACTGTGGGCTCTTGGAGGCAGGGGCTGTCTCTCACCCCGATGCGACGGGGTCCTGATCCGTTGGCGGCCCCAGCTGGCCCTTGGGGCGCTGTATCGCCCAGCCCCTCCTGTCAGTGCCCCTGGTTCGCTGTGCCCAGCAGCAATGTCTGTGCCCCTGGGCAGAGCTGCGACAGCCTGGAGGAGAGGGCAAGGGGGTTAGAACAGGAGACCCAGCGCCCAGGACTCCTGGGTTCTATCTCCAGCTCTAGAAGGGGAGCGGGGTCTAGTGGCTAGAGAAACCAGGATTGGCTGTCCGGACTCCTAGGTTCTATCCCTACTCTGGGAAGGGAGTGGGGGGGTCTAATGGTTACAGCAGGGCGGGGTCTGGGACCCAGGACACCTGGGTTCTTCTGCCAGCCTTATCACTGGAACCCTGTCCCCCATCTGCAAAGCTGGGATATCCCTCACCCCCTCCCGCGGCGGGCTGCAGGGATGAATTAGTTCATGTCCATATGGTGCTTGGAGAGCCTCGGCTGGTGGCACTGGGGCTCTCTGGCTCCCCTAAAAGCGATCAGAGATGAGGGCAGGGGAGCCCACGTGCTGCCAGGGGGACTGGGACTGGCGTTTCTGGGGGCACCTCTACTCCAGCCACTACGGCATAAACGGGCCTGAAAGACGCTGAAAGTTAACACTAAAGAAAACAAACCACAGGGTATAGGCGGCCGCCAGCTACACCGCCCCCCTGCCCCGGCTGGCCTCCCCCCTCGTACCCCCGGCGGGGTTCACTGAGAGGCCAGTATGCTTGGAGCTGGGATGCTGCTGGCTCCCCCTGGAGACCCATGGGCTCACTGCGCTCGGGACAGGACAGCCCCACATTTGGGGCTCACCCCCCTGCTCCCTCTGCCCAGCTGCCAGGGATGCTGCAGATCAGGGAACCCCATGTCACATCCAACTGGGTAATCCCCCTGAACCCCGCCCCTGCCCCCCAGAGCAGCCAAGTCCCAGCCCTCCCCAGTACCCCAGTCTGGGTGTCCACTTTGCTACAGAACCTGCGGGAGGCGCTTTCCGCTCACTCCAGGCCAAGGGATCTGGGGTGGGGGGAGTTCCTCTTCCCTGGATATCCCCCTCCCCACCCCTGGAAGGACGATCCCAAACCCAGGAGAGGGGGAGCCCCGCTGGCAGGGTATGGCACAGCTGGGCAGGCTGAGCATGGGACTGGAAGCCAGGTCGCCTGGGTTCTATTTCTGCCTCACTGCGTCCCCCTCATGACATGCCTCAGTTTCTCCATTTGCATAACGGGGGCAGGGAGAGGAGTTTTACCAACTCTGCATGGGGGCAGGAGGAGGACTTGTTGTGGCTCACACAGACGCCACGTTTTGGAAGTGCCACTTCTCCGGGCTGCCTGGGGCTCCCGGCGCCACAGAGCGGCGGAAGGCAGCTGCTTCTGGGGTGTGGAGAGCCACCCCTGAGGGCGAAGTGCCAAAGCAAAGACGTATCCACACCTGCTCCCGCACCATGCAATGCACTAAGTCCACCTGCCTAGCTGATCAAAGGAGGCCGGGCCACTGAGCTGGGACCGTCCCTGTGGCCATGCAGCTCCATCTACCCAGGGGCAGGGAATATGCCCATTTATACTCCAGGAAGCTCACAGCGCTGGAGTCCCAGCTGGGCACTGCTGTGGGGAAGCTCACAGCGCCAGGGTTGGGGGAGGCCCATTTACAGTCCGGGATCTAACTGAACAGGGCACAGGAGCTGGGGCCAGGACGTCGGCGACTGGGCTTGGGGGGGGGGGTGACAAGGGGGCCCCAGGGCCCCGGGGGGGTGCAGAGCGGGGGTGGAGGCCGGGGAAGCTCAAGGTGAATCTGGTGCTGGGTCCATAGCCCTGGAGGCTGGTAGCTACAAGACGCACAGGCCGGGCAGGGCAAGGCACCTCCTGCACTGTCCTCCAGGGGCAGCAGGAGAACGTCCCAGCTTCGTGCGCTAGACACCTGCCTCTGTGAGCTCACCTGGGTGGGTCCCCTGAGCTCTCACCAGGCTGGTGCAGGCCCTGGGCCTGGGAGGGGGACGGATCTGGGTCCCATTAGCAACCCCAGCAGCTGGAGGGCGATGCCCTCACAGCCCCCTGCCCACATCAGAGCGCTGCCCGTCTCAACACGGCAGTATCAGAGGTGAGGAAGCAACCCAGGAGTCCTGACGCCCGTTCCCACCCCGCTCCAACACCCTAGACCCTGCTCCCCCACCAGACTCTGGGATAGAACCCAGGAGTCCTGACTCCCAGCCCCACCCGCCCCTGCTCTAAGCCACTCATCCAGTTTTGCACATCCCGCCCCCCCCCCCCCCCCCCAAGTTAGTCACCCAGCCCGTAATCCCAGGCGCCTGCCAGATCTGCTCTGCAGGGGGGCGACACCCCTGGCAGGGAGCAGCGAGGGGGTTGCTGCACCAGGGCTCTCCAGCAGCTGAACCCCAGGTGCGGCCCAGTGTAATGGGCTCAGGTGGCCCCGGGGCCCAGCGAGCGCTGGGCTGGGCTGGGCTGGTGAAGTCTGAGAGCCCCTGCGGAAGGGAGAAAGCAAGCCAGTGAGTTGCCCTGACCCCAGCCCGCTTTGCTCCCGCCATGGAGAGCCGAAGGGCTGGGTGGGAAAAGCCGCCCGCCCGCTGCCTGCGAGGGGCTGGTGAGGGGAGCGCACAGAGCCCTTTTCACTCCAGCGCCATCCGGGCCCCGCTCAGCAGCTCTCATCTGGAGCCAGATGAAATAATTCTTTCCAGCGGCGCTGCCAGCGCCCGTCCATCAGGCACTGATTAAAGCCGTCACCCTCCGTCGGCCGAGCGAGAGCCGGGCCCGCGGAAAAGCCAGTGTGAGCAGAACGGAGGCCACCTTGCTGCTCCCGTGGAGTTTGGCAAAGGGGGCTGGGCTGCAGGGGGGGAACTAGGGGGCTGGGCCGGGGGCAGTCCGGGGGGGCAGATTCCTGCCCACACCTCTGCCAAAATCGTACCCTTTTCCTGTTTCCCAAAACACGAGGAGGCAGTTCCATGGTCACACACACCACCTGGCCTGAAAACTCCCCCAAGCTGCAGCCAGACCTGCTGAGCCCCACATTCGCACCCCTGCTCTGCCCCATGGGCCCCCCACTTAGCCCCAGACTCTTGTCCCCCCCCATCACAAATGGCAGCTCCACCTCACAGCACCACTCCAGACCTCGGGGGCTCTCGGACCCCTGCACTGAGCAGCGGGGGGCACTGTGCCCGTCAGCTAACGCCCTGGCATAGGCGGAGCGAGGGTTCGCCCACACATGCCCTCCCCACGCGGTGGGGGATCGCAGCAGGCACCGTCTTGCCCAGCTGCTCTGTCCCCCGAGATGCCAACGTTCCTGCCCCTCCCACGCAATGTACTTGCCGCTCCGCCGGGCCCCAGGGCAAGCACCACCTGCAGCTGCCTGGGATTCCTCTGTCAAAAACCCAGCCAGGCTCCCACGCCCACGCGGGCACGCCCCTGGGCTCCCAATACCCGGGCCCACGTTGGACAGGCTGCTGGCCAGGTCACGCCAAGCAGGGCGCTCACCAGGTGTGGCACAGGGCCGGGCAGCGCTCCAGGGAGCAACCCGAAGGTCTAGTGGCCAGGGCAGGATGGGTCATGCTACCCGCCCCACGCTGCCTTCAGATCCAGCCCGGGTGAAAGGAACGACGTGGCAGCCCCTCTAGCGGGCAGGGAGGCGGTGTGGGGAGGAGGGGCTGCAGGTTGGGATTAGGAGGCATCAGCAGAGCTGGGGTGGTCACAGGCGGCTGTGGGTCAGAATTGAGGGGTGTCAGCAGAGCTCGGGGGGGCAGCCCAGGGCTGGGATAGCACGGGCAGAGCTGGGGGTGGGGACCCAAGGAGGGGGGGCATGACTCCCCCGTCAGGAGCCCTCCATACAGGGGAGGACCCTGACGCCCACAGGGATAAGCCCAGCCCCATGTGCGGCGCAGACACGTGCAGCCCGTGACTGACAGCTGGGGCGGCGTGGGGACGCGGCTCCGGCATGTTGGGATCCGCACATGGGAGACCTGGCCGGGTTCCAGGCCTGTCCCAGCAGGCAGGAAGGGGCTGAGCCCCACGGAGCCCTGAAGCCCTGGCACTGAGCCACCAACCCAGCCAAAACGTTCACCAGGGACAGGGTGGGGGGGCCTGACCCACCCCTGGCACTAAGGGCAGCAGGGGCTGCTGGGAGACTCATCCCCCTAATGAGCCATCCCCGCCAGGGGCAGGACTGTGAGCTCCCAGGGCACCATGGGAGACCAGAGACAGCGCCCCCCTGTTCCCCTTGGACCATCGGGAGGTCCCATCAAAGCATCGCCCATCACATCAGGCCGTCGTGACGGGTCATCATGGCATCCCCGAAAAGTCCCAGCACCAACTCCCCACGGCCCAGCGCTGACCCTGCCACGGCCCGACGGCAAACCCAAACGTGGCCTAGCGCCAACTCCACCACGTCCGGGCAATGACCCCGCCACATCCCAGGGCCAAACCTAAAAATATCCCAGCGCCACGCCCGCCACACCCTGATGCCAGCCACGCCATGTGAAGGCACCAATCCCGCCACTTCCCAGCACGGACCCTGCCACGCCCTGGCACTGACGCGGCCGCATCCTGGCAGCAGCCCGGCCATCTACAGGCACCAATCCTGCCATGCCCCAATGACAAACCCAAAATTGTCCTACCACACCCTGGCGCCCACCCCGCTACGCCCCTGCGGCAACCCCCTCCCGCAGCAGCCAGCACAATGGGGCCCTGATCTGGGATGGGAACTCCAGCTGCTCCCGGAATAAAGAGACTGGAGCCCACCATTAGCCCCTTTGCATCCGGGGCCAGCCCCACTGCACCCCACCATTAACCCCTTCACATCCGGAG
>NW_020665187.1:2634435-2642356 GCF_002925995.2 Terrapene triunguis | reverse complement strand
TAACCCCTTCGCATCTGGAGCTAGCCCCACTCACTGCAACATGGCACCACAAGTCCCAGCATCACTCCCATCTCAGCCTCCATCCCATGCCAACCCGCCATCAGCTCACTGTGGGCTATTGCCAGCCCCGCCACCATGCAACATCACAGCCTCACAGCTTCTCGTGGTGCCCCTAAACAATGATGAACCCCCCCTCCCTCAGCGCAGCCCCCCCCCCCCCCAGCCCCGCCGAGCCCCGGGTACTTACACAGAGACGCCATCTCCTTGGGCAGGTCAGTGTGGAAGCCCCGGAAGTAGCCTGCACTGGTGAGCACCTCGAAAGGGGGTGAGCCCCGGATGCTGCTGGAGAAGGCGAAGGGGTAAACGGTGGGGGGGAAACCATTCATGTGGCCCAGCGGGGTCCCGCTGGGGCAGACCCTCTCCTTGTTCGCTGCCATGGCGGGGGAGGGCCAGCGGGGGGGGGGGTCGTCAGTCTGCTATGGAGCGACACCTGGCACCGACCCGTTTTCAGCACCGGCCGAAGATCCTGGTGGTATCAGTCGCCCCCACGGTGAGCCCGCCATGGCCCCCGGGCATCTCCCTTGAAAGACGCAGGGGGTAGTGGGGTTGGGGTGTCCTCCACCAGGATTTATCCCCCCACGCCACCGGCGTTCCTTCGTCCTGCCTTCGGAGAATCCGGGGCATCCGCTGGGCCTTCCTGGCTGCGGGAGAAGAAGGACAGAATGAGACGGTGCCGGTGAAACTGCCAGCCAGCCCCTCCCTGCCCGGTGGCGGAGCTCAGCACCACGCTGCCGCTTGGCACAGATGCCAGGGCAGGGCGAGCGAGAGCCGATGAGCCAGCCAGGGGCCTCGGCCCCCTGGAGCCTGGCTACACTGCACGGGCACTGCCAGCGCCCAGACTCCCAAAACCCTGCAATGGGGGAGAGGGTGGGCAGGAAACTGGGGGCAGGGGGCAGGGCCTGGCCTGGCCTGGAGGGTCGGTGGCATCCTGCCAGGCTGCCCTGAGGGAAGAAGAGCAGCTGCAACCCTCCGAGCCGCTCCAGGTCCAGGCACGGCAGGGCTCCAGGGCCGAGTTTTCCACAGGGCCCCGCACCCAGCAGCTCCCGCTGGGCCTTGCGAGCTAGATTTGCACCCAGGACGCTGGCCCCAGGAAGCCCAGGGCTCTGGGACAGCGCCAGCTTGGTCAGGGCACTCCTGACCCTGCGAGGGAGGTGGGGATAGCCCAGGAGCTCAGAGCACACACATAAACACGCACACACCCAGTACAGGCATGTACACACTCACACAGGCCTGTGCACGCAGCACAGACACAGGGAAAGCAGCCCTCCCCCCCCCCCCCCCCCGCACAGGCTCTGTGTCTCTCAGCTCCCAACCCCACCCCATGTGTAACAGCCCTGATCCCAGCCCAGCCCCTGCTGGAGGGTGGGGGAGGGGGGGTAGAGTTGCCAACCCTCCAGGATTGTCCTGGAGTTTCCAGGGTGCAGTGAGGATGGGCAGCGCCGTTAATACACCAGGGATCTGGCCTGGCACTGCCCCCGAGTGTCGCCCCCCCCCCACTGGCCGTGGCCCACCCGCCCCCCCCCCCCCCCCCCCCCCGGCGAAAACCCGCCCCCCCCCCCCCCCCCCCTCCATGGGCCAGCCTGTGAGTCCCCAGTGCATCATGGGAGACCAGTGACAGCACTGCCCCCATGGGCCTCCCTGTGAGCCCCTAGTGCATCATGGGAGAGCAGAGGGGCTCAGCTGGAGGGGGCACTTCCAGATGTGCAGAGCAGAGAGCATGCTGGGAACACAGCTGTCCCAGCATGCTCTCTGCCGGGGTGTGTGCCGCGCAGGGCTTCGGGTACCCATGGAAGCCAGTCCCGCCCTGATTACGGAGGGCTGGATGGCTCTGCAGGCGCATGGGAAGGGTGATCTGGAGGCCAGCTCAACCAGTAGCCTGTGACCCACGGTGCCCCCAAATATCCAGCCCCACCTGAGGGGAGGGGCATGCACCCCAGAGGACTGGGGTTGGGTTGGTGAAGGTTCAAACTGGCTTTGATAGGCTCATTAGTATGTGCCTGGCCCCCCACCTCAGTCCATAGGTCTCAAGCAGTTTGCAACAGATGGGGAGATTGAGGCCCAGCGAGGGGGAGGGACTCACCTGAGGTCACCCAGCAGAGCTGAGAATAGGACCCAGGAGTCCTGCCCCCTCCCCCGACAATCCTGTGCCCTAACTCACGGCTCAAGTAGGGTTGCCAGCCCTCCAGGATTGTCCTGGAGTCTCCAGGCATTAAAGATTATGTCATGTGATGAAACCTCCAGGAATACGTCCAAGCAAAATTGGCAACCCTACACTGCTGCCCTGGGAGCCGAGGAGGTTTATTGCAGCCAAGTGGGTTTGAACGCCCCCTGGCTCAGAAATGCATGAACAGGAGAGACCTAGACCGGCAAGCAGATCAGACCTAAACACAGGGTCCAAACGACACCCCCCGCCCCCACTCACAAACACACACAAAAACACACACACACACGTACCAACTCACATGCACATGAACAGCAACTCACATGCACAAACACACCCTGACTCATACACACGAACACCAACTCTCTCGCTCACACACACACACACACACACACACACCCCTGACCCAGGGTGTGCATTTAAAATCCCCATCCAGATCTATAATTTGATGGCAGCCCCCACATCCCAGTGGAGAAACCTCGGGTCCAGCCCCGGGCCACCAAACGGCGCCATCGGACCCCAACCCAGGCCCCCTCCCGCCGCCTCCGGACAAGGCCCTGATTTGTCCCCGCGCCGTGCTGGCCCTTTAAGCGGCTCCGCACAAGGGCGCGCGTGTGTCTGTGTGTTTTTCCTTTTGAACCGGGGCCAAAGGCAGGCGATTTTTTGTGCTTTTACCATATGATTTAAATCAAGAGTCATTTCAGGTTCCCAGATAAATGGAGCTTATGTTCTCGATGCCAGCGCTCGTCTGGGCTTGGCTCACCCTGCATCGGCGCGGCCTGTACCACCCCGGGGGCAGAATGCGAGCTCGTCACATCTTCCACATGGAACACTACACCACAGCCCTAATTCACAACAGCCGCCTCTGCGGCTCCTGCTCCCCCCCCCCTCGCCTCTGCTGCTTGTTTTCTGTCCCCCCCACCCCACCCCTTTGTTCGGGCTCCCGCACTCGCTCCCTGGGGTGATCTTGCCTCACCCTAGTTTGAAGCCCTTTTGTACAGCTCCTCGGCTGGGAGGTGAGGGCAGGGAGGTGGCGGGTAGCATGGCAGCCGTGGGAAATGGGTGAAAGGGGATTGCTGGCATCATGCCTGGGGGGAGCGGAGGGGCAGTGGCTGGCACGATCACGGTGAACAACAGAGCCGGGCTGGCACAAGGAAGGGACGTGGCAGAGGGGTTGGCATGCTGGTGGGGAGTGCCATGGAGATAGTGCTGCCCAGCCCAGTAACAGCAACTGGCACAAGGATGGGGAATAGCAGAAAGAGATAGCGAATGGCAGAGGAATGACTGGCAGAGGAGAAATGGCCACAGACGAGGGAGAGGCCCAGGTGCTCGGTCTCGGGGAGCGGGGGAGAGGCTGTGCTTGGATTGGGGGGGGGGGTCTACCTCATCTCGCTGCAGAGAAGAGAGGCCCTGATGCTCACCCCAGTGGTGGGGGACTGTAGTCACCCAGTAGGGAAAGTTGCTTCTTCCCCTTCTGATCTGGGGTCACAGTTTGCCGGGGGCTTCCTTGCTTTGAGCCCCACGGGTCAGACCCGGGCCCACAGGGCAGCCAGGGAGTAAATGTGGCCCCATCCCCGTGCAGGTGCACCCCCGCACCTCTGTCCTACAGGCCCAGGGCACGGAGATCCAAGCTGTCCCTAGGGATGATCTGCCATGTGGTGCCCCCCACTGGTGAGCGTGGGAAGCTGGAGTGTTGAGCCGGGCAGGAGACTGGAGGATATAAAGGGGAGGAAACTAGCGTCCCCTGAGAAGGATGCTAATGTGCGTCATGCATGCTGGCGCAATACGGCGGGGACGATGGTTGCACACCGGCTGGGATTCCCCCCTCTGGGGGCACTGACATGCGGAAAGCACCCGCTACCTACGAGCTTCATGTGTGAGCTTCCCCACAGCAGTGCCCAGCCAGGGAGCCAGCGCTGCGAGCTTCCCTGCAGCAGTGCCCAGCCGGGACGCCAGCACTGTGAGCTTCCCCGCAGCAGTGCCCTGACATGACTCTGGCAGGCACGCAGCACAGCAGCTCCAGGGAACAGCCCAGCTGCGCACACGTCCCTAGAGCCAGTCGTCTCTCCGAACTGGCCTGTGCACACATCCTACTGGGGCGGGAGGATGGTGTTGGGTGCCTTTAAAAATCCCAGAGCTCGCTGGCCCACAGCTCGGAGGACCCTGCCAAGCGGCCTGTGCAGTGAAAGCCATGAGATTTCAAGTGAGCCGCTCACGTAAGGGCTTCGTTTCCGTAAGCTTTTCCATATGTGAGGGCCTCTCGGAGCCCGTGTTCCAAAAATAAACGTGCTGTCAGGCCGAGGTGTCCAGCCCATGGAAACCAGCAAGAGAACCAGCTCACAGATACCCCTCTGCAGAGAGAGGGCCCCCTGCTTTCTCTCCAGACGCTGGGGGGGGCGGCGGGGGGGGGGGGGGGGTCAGCTGTGGTGCTGCTTTCCAACCACTTTGGGGATGACAGGTTACATCCAGGCAGAGGCGGCCTCCAAAGCGTCACGAGTTTGCCATTCTCAGCCGGAACACAGCGAGGTCACACTCAACGGCGCTGGCTTCTCCCACCCTCGGCATGGTGCAGACAAGGCCCTTGCCCCAGCCTTGGAAAAGCCCAGAGGAGGTTTCGCTCCGTGTGTCTGAGGGGAGTGGATGCTTGCAGCAAACCCAGGCTGTTCGGGTAGGCCTCACAACACGTGCTTGCCAGTACAGCTGTCCCAGCAAAGGACCCCAAGGGTGGACGTAGCGTCGACCGGCAAAGCCGCACCGTGCACTGGTGTCGCTTATTCTAGCCTCCAGCATCCGCTGCACCAGGGGCTTCTGCCAACGCAGCGACGCCAGCCAGGGATCCCACCTCTTCACGCTGTAGGGCTGACCCGGCCTTTGACGCTAACCTCCTTGGCGTGGCCACCGCCCACGCTCAGCCCAGACTGGAGGGAGCCTCATATCTGCTATGACCCCTTTCTGTATTGCGGGAGTGCCCAGAGGCCCTCACCCAGACCAGAGCACAGCTATGCCAGGCGCTTCCCATCCACAGAGCGGGGAGGAGACAATCTGAGGAACCAAGCGCGGGCGGACGGGGAAGTGGCTCGCCAGAGCAGGTCAAACCCAGGTCTGCCCCGGCCCAATCTGCCCAGTTCGGCCTTCGGGGTCTGGTCCGTCAGAGCAGCCTGGGCTGTGATGTTCATCTGGGGAGGCCGAGCAGCCTGCGGCCAGAGCCCTACTCAAACCCAGGGATGCATTTTTTGGTAACAGAAAAAGAGAGACGTGGATTTTCCGCCCGCCTCGCTCCCAAGGGATGGGACGCAAACGTCCCCCCTCCAGCCCCATCCGCCCTGGGGCTGCCGCTGCGTGTGGTGCCTGGGATAACAGTGCCAGCGCTTTCCGCGCTGCTTCTGCGCTAGCGAAACGAACCAGTGTGAGCACCCCAGGCCAGCTCCTCAGAGGTATTCGTGCACCGAACTCTGGGAGTTAGGCACCTCTGTGCCTCCGAGGAACTGGGCCCAAGTGCTCAGAGCCTCCACTGCAATGGGGCTTAAGAGCCAGTGCCCTTTTGCCCCCTTTCCGACCCGTTTGACTGGCAATGCCCTCTGGGTACCTGACGCCGGGGAGGCCGGGAGATCTGGCGGGACTTTGGGCTGGGGGGCAGGAAAACAGTCAGACGTTTCCAGGGGGCTCCGTGCTGGCCATGGGGAACAGCTCTGAACCCAGCCGAAAGCACATCTACTCCAGCACACCTGGGAACCCAGAGCCCTCGGAAGGGACGTTTCTCTGGAGCAGACAAGCTGCTCGCTCTGAGCCACGTGCATGTGAACGGGGGGCTCTGGGCAGCGGAGTCCGGCGAGGTCCCAGTGCACCCTGGGACAGCCGGGCTCAGCACGGACTGTCACTCCCTGCTAAGAACATAAGAACGGGCGTACCGGGTCAGACCAAAGGTCCATCTAGCCCAGTATCATGTCTGCCAATAGTGACCAATGCCAGGTGCCCCAGAGGGAGTGAACCTAACAGGTAATGATCAAGTGATCTCTCTCCTGCCATCCATCTCCACCCTCTGACAAACAGAGGCTAGGGACACCATTCCTTACCCATCCTGGCTAATAGCCAGTAATGGACTTAACCTCCATGAATTTATCCAGTTCTCTTTTAAACGGTGTTATAGTCCTAGCCTTCACAACCTCCTCAGGCAAGGAGTTCCACAGATTGACTGTGCTGCTACTTAAGCCATGGGGTTAATGCAGCTGGGGGTCGGCTGACAGACACAAAGACTGGGGCCGAGCCGTGCGTGGAGGCAGGTGTATTTCCCACTGAGCGCCGGACACAGCCACTCTCCACTGGGGCCAGGGCCTGGCATTGGAAGGTGCCATTCCGCTGGCCCCCCTCCAGACCCTAATGGAGCTCAGGGTGCCACACACACACACACACACACACACACACACACACACAGAGGCCAGGAACAGAACCCATGTCTCTGCATCCTAATCTAAGGCCCCAGCCACTAGGCCATGCAGCTGATCTTGGGTTTCCAGTCTGTCTAGGACCCCCCCTCCAATACTGTGGTGTCCAAATACCTCTCAGTCTTTAAAGGATTTCTCCTCCCAACCCCCCCTGTGAGGCAGGGCAGGGCTCCCATTGTGCAGATGGGAAAACTGAGGCTCAGAGCAGCTATGATGCAGATCCTCAGTGGTGCCTAAATACCTTGAAGCCAGGCCTCGGGCTAGCGTCCGTTTTTCCTCTCTGCCCTAGGCCAGCTCCTGACCCTGTTGAACCCCACAGGATTGCTGACAGCGATTTCAATTTGCCCCTGTGACCCACCGCCGCCCGCTCCACACCCTCCCCGTCAGGACGCTGGCAGCGCCGCTAGCAGAGGTGGAGTGCGGCACATTCCAGCCTAACCCCCTTGCCACGGCGTCCTCCAGAAATATTTCCCCTCTGGGGTTTGCAAGCCGTTCCAGCTTGCAGGGTGGGGTGGGGTGGGGGATTTTCGGGAGGTGGGGAGGGGAGGCCGGGTGGAATCCACTGAGCTGGGCTCTGCTTTGGGTTTGTGTTTTTTGTTTTGTTTGTTTAAAAACTACTTGAAGGTGGGAAAATAAATACAGATTTTCCACTTTCCCAACAAACTGTTCCTGGCAAGGGAGACAATAATTAGACTGTAATGGGGGCTGTGGGTGGCGGTGGGGGAGGCAGTAGGTTAGGGCTGTGGGGAAAGGGATTTGTAAGGGAGAGACGGGAATTGCCACCCAGGGAAGTCTGGTCTCTTAGCGCTGGCACTGCAGGAGCTGGATTTCCAGAGAGGCTCTTCAGAAAAGTCGGCCAGTGGCGGGGAGCTCTTAGCACCATTGGGGCCCTTAGAGAGGGGGTGGGGGTCTGGGAGCCTGGACTCCTGGGTTCGGTGCCTGATTCTGCAAGGGGCAGGGTTGTCTGGAGTGTGTATGTCGGTGAGGGTGTGTTGGGGTTGGGGTGTGTGTAGATGAATCACTGTGTATGTCTGTGGGGCTGGTGTGTGCGTGTGTGTCGATCTGTGTGGTTTTGTTGGGGTTGGTGTGTTTGTTGATGAGTCTGTGCTGAGGTTGGTGTGTGTGTGTGTGTGTGTGTGTGTGTGTGTTGGGATATGTGAGTGTAAATATTGGTGTGTCTCTGTTGGACTGGTATGAGTGTTGGAGTGTTGTGTTGATTGGGGGTGTTGGCGTGTGTCTATGTTGAGCTGTGTGTGTG
>NW_020665187.1:2614511-2634425 GCF_002925995.2 Terrapene triunguis | reverse complement strand
TTTGCTGGGGGTGTTGGAGTGTGTCTGTGTTGAGGTGTGTGTGTGTGGTGTGTGCGTGTTTGCTGGGGGAGTTGGAGTGGGTCTGTGTTGAGCTGTGTGTGTGTGTATGCACACGTGTAACCCACACAGTTACATGCGTGTGTTTGCTGGGGGTGTTGGAGTATATCTGTGTGGAGCTGTGTGTGTGGAGCTGGGGGGAGGGGGGCTATATCGCTTTTCTCCGCGCCCGCAGCTGCCACGCCAGGCCCTTATTCCAGTGGGTGTGGCTGGTCCCGAACACACGGGGGCGAGAGCCAGAACCTGCTCTCCCGGGCCCAGTGGGAACCAAACCCACAGGCTTAGGCAACAAAAACAAACCCAGCCCCGTGGAGTTTCCTGGGCCGAGCACCTGGGCGCATGCAGGTTCTTCCCCGACTCGCAGCACCGCATTCCTGAGTGCAGCCACAGCACTAACCCCTTCCGCCCCACCAGGGATCCCGGCTCCACCGGGAACAGGCCCGGCCCGGCCCTCACCCCGAATTAGAGCCAGCCAGCCCAGCCCGAAATCCAGTGGGGGTCTGGGACAGTGGGGCCTGAACTGCCGCCTCTGGAAGGATCCAGGGCTTGAACCCTCAGCTGGCCGGGCTGATGGGAAACCCAGCCAGAGAAGGTAGCAGCCAGCCCCTGGCAACTGCCAGCATTTCTGGGGCTGGGCTGGAGCTCCTTGGCCATCTTTAATGCCCTTTCCCGGGGCTGCAGGGGCAGAGGGTGGCATTGGGCGGGATCAGCCAACATGGGGCAGCGGTAACGTCCTGGGGCAGAGCTGTGGCACTGACCAAGCTGGGGAGGGAAGCAGGGGCTGTTCCTTTCCCTGCCCGTCCCCACAGAAGACCGATCCCCCACCGTCCACACGGGCCCAAGCCAAGCTCCAAGGGCTCGAACCAGAAGCCAGGAGGCAAGTCATTCGGCAGTGCGGATGAAGGTCAAGCTGCAGCCCCGAGGCGGAGGGTCTGCATGGCGTGGGGAGGGGTAGCTCAGTGGTTTGAGCATTGGCCTGCTAAACCCAGCGTTATGAGTTCAATCCTTGAGGAGGCCATTTAGGGATTGGGGCAAAAATCTGTCTGGGGATTGGTCCTGCTTTGAGCAGGGGGTTGGACTAGATGACCTCCTGAGGTCCCTTCCAACCCTGAGACTCTATGGTTAACACGGCTGAGAGAGCCGGGTCCCGCTGTTGGAGAGAGCTGTTGGAAACAGCGAGTGCGCAAGCCCAGATCCCCCAGACCCAGGTTTACAATGCAGTGTGGACGTACCACAAATGTTTGTTAGTAAGTCATTTGCCCTTCCCCCTGCCTCTGAAACCTGGAGGATCTCAAGCTCTTTGCAGGCGTTTAAGGCCTGCTCTACAGTTTGGGGACCAACTTAGCCATACCAGGACAGGTGAAGGGGTGGGACCCAGTTATACCAGTATAAAGGTGCTTAGACCTGCATCCACACAAAGGGATGGGCCCACTTTCACTGCACTGATTTCTAAAATGCTGTAGTTAAAGCAGTATGTGGCCTAAATCCCACAGCTGTGGGTGATGAGTGAGAGTCATTCCTGGGCTACGGGTGGGGAAACTGAGTCAGAGAGAGAGCGAGAGAGAGAGAAAGGAAGTGATTTATCCGAGGTCACAGAGTGAGTCAGTAGGAAGCTGGAAAAAGAGCCAACAGAACCCAGGAGTCCTGGCTTCCAGATGGCACCACTCTAACCACTAGAGAACACTCCCTTCCCCACACTGAGCACAGAACTCCCACTCCTCTGCTCTCACCACTAAGACCCCACTCCCGTTGCCTCTTTGTCCCTGTCTGGAAAACGAGGATAATGCTCACCCTGGAGGGACATTTGGGGAAATGAGAGCGGGTCAGAGATGCCCCTCGGCCGGAAGGTGCTAGACTCGGCTAAACATGTTGTTCGCATTTGCAGAGCCCCCCGGCCCGTGCTGAACACCCCTCCCCAAACTCACTAGGTGATCCAGGACCAGCAGACTCGGCCCAGGGTAACTGACCCCAGCCAAGGAGGGAGAGGGGCTGACCCCAAACCCAGATGATTATCAGGTAGCAGAGACCCCCCACCCAAGCTCAGGGCCCTTGGTGTCAGATGCTGCACGGCCACAGAGTGAGACCCGGTCCCTGCCCCAGACAGCTCAGCGCCTAACTAGAGAGAGAGGAGAAAGGACGGGCCCATGGCCAGCGGCAGAGCCAAGCCCAGGTCTGCTGAGTCGCAACCCGGTGCTCTAGCCACTAGACCTCGCTGCCTCAAGCTAGGCCAGCCCTGAGCGCCAAGCCGCTCGGAGCCTGACGCCACACAAGTACCCACTGCCGCCCGGCTCTGTGGAGCCAGCCGGACTTCCGCGCCTGCCAGCGGGGCGGGGGGGAGATTCAGCTCCCCAAGGGCTCTGGCTCCATGGTGGGGGTTCTGACTGTGGAGGGGCTTTAAGAACGGGGGGGCGGCTGGGATTGGCCTCCGAGCTCCTCTCCCTGCCGCGCTGGGCTGGGCCTCCCAGCCCAGCCGCCGAACAAAGCTCCCATTTACTGCCTCCGCTCACACGTCTGGGGAAGGTATTTCCACCCAAACCTTTTTCCATGACCGAATTAGCTCCTTTAAAAAAAAAATAATAATAAAAAAAAATAACCCAGCCAGCAAGCCGGGGCCTGTCTCCCAGCCAGCCGGGCAGGGACGGCTAAGCGCAGCTCCCCACCCCCAGCTCCCCGCCCGGGCCGGGAGTAATTTTAGCACCGCCATCTGGCTTCGGCAGCCCCGGTGGGCGGGCAAGGGGGGCTCGACTGGGCTTGTTCCTGGCATGCGGGGGCAGGTGAGGGGCTGGGGCTGGTGGCCCAGCGGGCAGATCCAGCTGCTGTCAGGGGCTGGAAGCGTGAACCCTGGCGCCGGTGGTTCTGGTTGGGGAATGGATCCTGGGCCGATACCAGGCTCTGAGGGGAGGCTACTGCCCGGCCTTGGCAGCTCCCAGCCTGTTGCCCGCAGTGCCGCAGTTTCGGGTGTGACTCAGCCACTGCCCAGGGAGCTCGGCCAAGATCAGAGGTGGCTGAGTCAGGAGGGCGCTGCAGTGGCAGACGGGAGAGTTGCATCCCCTGCCTCCCGGCCCCCCAGCAGTGCTGGTGCCCAGGGCGCTTCCCAAGGTGCTGCGAGCAGGGCAGGGCCACACCACGCCCCAGGGAAGGTCCCAGCCACAGGCCTCCAAGCACCAGGGAACCCCAGAGCTCCCAGCACCTCCTTGCCCTGGGCTCACTGGGACAGTGACACCACAGTGCCTAGGCTCCTGTTGCAGTGCCGGCCCTGAGATCTCAAAGCACCTGCCCGACACTTATAGAGCCTCACAGCCCTCCTGGGAAGGGGTCAGTGGGAAACTGAGGCACACAGAAGGGAAGCAATTCCCACAGCGAATCAGAGCAGAGCTGGGAAAAGAACCCAGGAGTCTTGGCTCCCAGCTCCCCCACCACCACTCCCCTTTCTGAGCTAGAAATGGAACGTAAACGGGCAGGGGAGGGGGGCTCTCTCTGCCCCTGCCGGGGTCGCAGCCTCTCTGATCTTGGCCTCCAGGCCCCTGCAGGCTGGGGTTTAACACCCTCACTGGGCATGCCCACACCTCTCGCCTGTAGCCAGCCAGAGGGCCCGGTATGGCGAGAGATTAGCCGGAGCCAGGACGCCGGGCGGGGCGGGAACTGTGAGTTGGCGTGGGAATGGGGCAGCAGCTCCCTGGGCGTGGGCAGCCAGAGAGAGGTGGGGCCCGCAACCGTCCTCTACAACAAGAACACCTGGCATTGGGAAGAACAGGCTCTTCCCTCAAGGTGTCATTATCCCAAGGTTACAGACAGGGAAACTGAGGCACAAAGAAGGGGAAGTGGGCGGCTCGCCCAAGGTCAGTGAGTCAGCAGCAGAGTCAGGAATAGAACCCAGGTGTCCTGGCTGCTAGGCCAGTGCCCCTCCCTGTTAGAGCACCCGGTGAGTGGGTTGAGCAGCCGTATGGGCTAGCAACTAGGGCACTGGTGCCCAGGACTCCTGGGGTCTATTCCCAGCTCTGCCGGTGGCCTGGGGTGAGCCCCTTCCCCTCGCTTTGCTGCTGCGTCCCATCCCTCCCGCGTCTGTTTGGACTGTGGGTTCCCTGGGGCAGCTCTCGTGGGGCGCCTGTGCAGCGCCTGGCATCTCTGGGAGAGTGAAGCCGATGTGAACAGGGCTGGAGGATAAAGGGTGGGGAGCAAGGGAGGCGAATCTGCCCTGGGGTGGGTCATAGCAGCGCGGGAGATGACGCAGGGCTGTTGGCCTCGGTGCCCTGGGGGGGAACTATGCAGGCGGAGTTATGCTGGGAGGAGAATGTCCCCACAGGGGGAAGTGGGACCAGGAGATCTAGGTCAGTTTCCATTCACACCTTGGCGTACACCAAACAAAACCTTTCCCCTGTAGAGCAGGCCTACCACAGTCCAGGGCCCAAGCCCCGGCTGGCAGGGATGGCCCAGTGCTGACACCACTAACCTGGCTCTTAAGAGAGTCAGGTTCAAGTCCTGCTTTCCTATGGACTCCTGCATGCCCTTGGTCATGTCACTTAGCCGCTCTGTGCCTCACTATAGAATGGGGATAGTCCTGCCTGCCAGGGGGGATTGTAGGGCATGCAGGTGCCCTGGTGACAGCTCGGATAGAGCAGAAAGGAGCAGTGAAGGCCTCCAAAGAGGTGACTTGCTCCCCCTCAGCTCAGACGATGCTCCGAATCCTCGGGCGCAGCTTGAAACCCGCCAGGCCCTGAGCCATGGCGAGGAGCTGCAGTGCCGATCGCTTCGAGGCCCTACCCGAGAGCAGGGTCCCATTGTGCCGGGTGCTGCCCAGACACAGAGTCAGAGACAGCCCCCATCCCTCACAATCCAGACAAACGAGGGGAAGGGGAAGTCCCTCAGGAGCAGAGCTGGGACGGTGTCTCCTGAGTGCTTGGGCAGTGTTCTACCCACTAGAGCACACTGCCTCTGAATGCTAATCAGGCCCTTCAGGGGGAAGTCTAGTGAGAGGACAATATGTGTATTGAGGATGTGAGTCAGGAGTTCACCCATTGGTAAACTGAACGATGTCCATGTAGCCCCGGCTCGGTCTTTAGTGCCAGCACCTCAGCCCCCAGGGCAGAGTCTGAGAGCTGGGCTGGGTCTGCCTGCTCAAACGCCATCCCCAGCATGAGAGATCCTGCAGCTGGAACGTTGTGTTAGCCAACTGTTCTGGGCTCTGGATGTTGGGGGGAGACGGGACCTCAGGCCACGGTCCCCCGGCTCACAAGCTGCCTTTCCCCAATGTCCTGCTTCCAAACCCCTTGCACCCCAGCGGCGTCTTGATTTGGGCACCACGGAACCGCTAAGACCCACAACGCTGGACGCTAGCACGTGTGCCTAACCGTGCTGTGATCTGTTCATAGGGACCTCCCTTCCCAAGGGCTGCTCTGACCCTGTTAGCGACAGCCGGGCTCGAACCCACAGCCTTCTGCTCCCACGGCCACCTGAGTTAAGGAGGAATCCCCCTCAGCTCTTAATAGTATAGGGGCTATGACACATAGTCGGTCCACTGTGATTTCAGCCAGTAGAGGGCAATGGTGAGTGTGCTCATGCTCACACACACAATTCATGGCCACACCCTCCTTTCTGTGTACTTTCACTGGTATACCTGGGTCTCTCGGCTAAGAAATAAAGCTGGTCCTTTGGCCCACTCCAGCCCCCTGGCCAAATTCCCCTTGAGTGAGTCCGTTCTGCCTCCCTAAATTTCCCTTGTCATTTCAGTCAGATTCAGGAGTCTCCTTCACTCCCTCTCCTAAATCCTCCTGCTGCCATGCCCCACCCCAGAGGTGGCTGCATCTCCATGCCTGGTGCGATTCCGGCTCCCCCAAGCCTGTTGGGATCCCCTGGGGCATTCCACATCAATGAGCTAGGCTCACTGAATGGTGAAAAAAACAGGGAGGGCATCGGGCGCAGAAGGGGCAGGGCCCACGCAGAGTCTAGCAGGCTTGGGTTAGATCAAGCGCTGTATCACTGAACAGCTGCTCCAGCGTCCAGCCGGGGGATGGGGCTCACCCTGACTGCAGGGATCTTATGCTGTGAGCCAGAGGGGGGGGCGTGTTTTAGATAATTGGCACTGGATCCCATGCTGTCCCCAGTAATAACAGTTTGTTGCTTCTACAGCCTGGCAGGGAGCTTCCCAAGCAGCCTCTTTGGCCTCCCAGCTGGGTACATGCTATCACCCCCATTTTACAGAGGGGGAAAACTGAGGCACAGAGGGATAAGATCATCCAGCAGGTCATTGGTGGAGCTGGGGACAGAAGCCAGGTGTCCTGAGTCCTGATCCTCCAGCTCTAACTACTCCCAGAGCTGGGAACAGAACCAGTGACTCCTGCCTCCCAGTTCCAATCCACCAGACCTCACTCCCCTCCCATAGCTGGGGACGGAACCCAGGAGTCCTGGGTTCTAGGCTCCCCTGCTCTAACCACTAGGCAAAACTCCCCCCCAGAGCCGGGGATAGAACCCAGGAGTCCGGTTTCCCCTTGTTCTAACCACAATTCCACACCCTCTTCCTAGAACACTTTGCCTTTAATAAATACCCACAACCCGAGAAATGCAGCGGGGTTTGAGCTATCTACGTTCCAGCCCCTCTGCCGAATGTCCCAGTGATACCAAATGTTGCCCTGATCCGAGCAAACCGATGAGAAAACACCTGCCGTTTGTTTCAGGGGGGAGTGGGGTACAGATCCTTTCGCAGAAGGGGACTCTGCAGAAACAGCCCCATGGTGTTCAGTGTTCTCTGGGCCACTGCTCAGTTCGGCCTGTGACTACCAGCGCCTCAGACTCTGCCTTGGGATCTGAGAGTCAAGCTGGGTATTTCCTGCTTGTGCCCCAGCCCCAGCAAGGAAGATGCTGCAAGGGGACTTGGCTCCAGGATCTGCTGCCGACGCAGGATCCAGGCTGGACTCCAGCTCAGAGCTAGCAGGAGGGAAGATTTCTCCAAATGGATCCTGGCCAGCAAGGAAGCAGGTATGCTGGGGATAGGGTCCCGGAGCAACCCAGAGCCCATGGAGACACAGCCCCTTCCGAAGCAGAACCAGCCCTTGGGAGCCAAGGTTAGAGGCCAGAGTTCAGGGGAGTGGATGGAAAGTGGGGAGCTGCTGCCTGGACTTGGTAGGAGCCACTGTTGGGGCCATTGGGGGGCAGCCTGGAACTAGCAATTTCTTCTCTTCCCCACCCCAATCATCATCCACAGACACCAAAGCGACTTTGCAAATGGCTGGATTGAGCCTCATGCCCTCCCTTGGGAGCTACAGTACAAATGGGGAAACTGAGGCATGCAGGGCCTTGGCCCACGGTCGGAGGCAGAGCCAGATGTCCTGCCTCCAGTCCAACCTCTAGGATTATGCTCCCTCCCAGTGCTGGGGATAGAACCCAGGCATCCTGACACCCACACCTCTGCCCTTCCCACACACCCTCCCCTCGCTGAGAATGGAACCCTGGAGTCCTGATGCCCATATCTGTGATCTGACCACACACGCTGCCATAGCTGGGGATAGAACCCAGGCGTCCTGATGCCCATATCTGTTCTCTGACCACACATGCTGCCATAGCTGGGATAGAACCCAGGTGCCCAGGTGCCAGGCCCCACGTGCTCTACCCCCTAGGAGCACGCCGGGTTCTGCTGGACGATGCCAGCCCCTTGAACATTGGACCGCCCAGCAGAGACCCGGGGGCTCCGGACTCTGCCCGCTCCTCCGAGCCACCAACTCGACTCCAGCCCAAGGCCATGAAGAGAGCACAAGTCGCTCTCCAGCCCATTGGTCTCAGCTGCCAGGTGCCCGCTTTGCAAAAGGCTCTCACTGTGGCTATGCCAATAGACAAAGGAGTAGGTTGGCCACAGAGCCGGGCGCCCCTCCTCCTCCAGAGGGTGCCCCCCAACGCACATAGGATGGGGGGGTGGCGTGGCCATGGGCTTGCCCTGCGCTTTAGAGAAGCGGAGGCATCTGGGGCTGAGAGTTTCCAGGGCAACGGGAGGGACCGAAAGCTAACTGGAGCAGAGTGTCTAAATCCCCTAGTCAGCCTGGCAAGCTCACCTGGCTCCCCAAGGCGGCCGGCTCTGCTCCCACAGCTACGTCCCTAAGGCAGCTTGCCGAGCGGGACCCACCTGCAGGGTCTTGGCCTGTATCTCCGGCACAGCATCACCGGAGGGTGAGCCGAGGCAGATGAGCTCCAGTCTGTGCCTTTGCGTGCACCACACCTCTGCCGGGCCCCCTCCCCGGGCCAGACCCACAGCCGCTGTAACTCAGCCTTGCCCCCACTGATCCCTGGCTGGGTTCGGCAGGGCGACGCCCATTGGTATTCGCTGGAAATCGGCCCAAGATTGCGAGAGGTTCCTAGGGCCCGAAGGCAGAGGGACAGGCGAGGCAGAGAGCAGAGACGCACGTACAGCGCCTTGCACAGCGGGGAGCCCGTCCGGACTAAGGCCTCAGCCTGCTACCGTAATACACGGGAGAGTAGATAGAAAGAAATGCACCGAGAGAGAGGTGTGTAGGGGGATGGATGGACAGATAGACAGACCCCCTCCTTACCCTGGATATTGGGGGTTAATGGGGCACGGCCCACCCTCAGCCCCCCCATTCCCTGGGGGTCTAAGGGTGAGGTGAGCAGCGCCAAGGGCACAGTAAGGGGGGCAGGCCCTGCTCCACAGCGCCCTCTCCCTGCTGCTTCTAGGCCAGTGGAGTGAGAGCCCCCACCCATCTCCCTCACAGAAGGCCCAACGCTCCCAGCCCCCTGCACCAGACGGAGTCGCCTAGAGCCCCGGGGGTCGGAGTGGGACTGGGGAAGAAAGGAGGCCTTCCCCAAATCGGCCCTACCCCTGGGGCCCTGTTCCCCCTCCCCCGCGGGAGCCATGTGCCACCCACGCGCCCCGACCCAAACCCCTCTGCTCTGAGGCGCTGAAACCGAGCCCCATGGCGCACCCCCCCCCACATGTGCCCCTGTGAGGGCCTTGCGGGAATAGGCCAGGGGGCGGGTCCATAAGGAGGGACCCTCCTCAAAAGCACCCAGCAAATCTCCCCCTCCCTCCCAACATAGGATGGATGGAAAATCCCCCTTCTTCCCCTCCCATAGCACCTCCCCACCCGGCCCCCCCAGCTCTGATCTAGCAGAGCGGGGTCAAGGAACAACTCCCCCCCCACCACACACACTTGTCCAGCAGCCCCCTGCCCCATCCAGTAGCAGAGACCTTCAGGGGGCACAAAACCAGCTCAGACTCCCCGGCTCTCCCTATCAGCTCTGCAAGGAGCCCCCTGAGCAGTAGGCGGGAGGGTTAGGGGGGGCAGGGCTGGCACAAAGAGCTGGCACCTCCCCAGGGCCGGGGGGCTGTAGCTTTCATGGCGAGGAGGCAGCACCCCCCAAAAAATGATCATTGACAGGGAAAGGAAGCTGGGTGGGGACCTGGAGTCACAATGGGGTCTGGGTGAGGATTGGGGCTGGGGGACTGGGTGTGATGGCGGAGAGCAGCTGTGAGATTCTGCCTGAGCCCGTCTGGGGTGAGACACGTGTGTCCTGATCCCACACACATCCACGCTGCCCCCCCCCGACACCCTCCCCCACTCCCATCCCCAGCCCCACACTCCAAACACGCCTGCGGACACTCCGTCACTTGGCCCCACTCTGCCTCCCCCTTCCGCCCACCCCACCAAAGTCCTTCCCCGAGCCGGGCACAGACGCCCCAAAGAGCCCGCACGCTCCGGCAGGGACGGGGACGCCACCCACCAGCCACAAATCACAGCTCCCAGCCTTCCCCCCGCCCGGCCGCGAGCCCCAACGCCTGAGCCAGTCGCACCTGGGAGCCACGGGTGGGGGGGGTCACACCTGGAGCGGAGGAAACTTTCCAAACTGGCTGCGTCCGTCCGTCTGTCTGTCCCCGGGCGCGTGTGGCTCCGTCTCTCTCTTCGCCTCGGTTGTGCGTGTGTGTGTGTGTGTGTGTGTGTGTGTTTTCTAACATTCACTAAGAAATCATTATCCTCGGCTATTCATAACCCCGGCCGGTCATGTGACGCAGCCCTGAAAATATACAGCACATTTTTTCAGAAACCACAGAATGACTTCAGGCAAAGACACGGAAAATATTTTCACTGCGTTCCCCCTCCTTCTCCTGCTGCCGCTGCACTGCCCTGCCAGCGGCACCGCTCCCCGGGCTGTGCACACGCGCTCACACTCGGATAGGCACACACCATGTTCAGTGTGACACACACACACACGATCCAATAGCACCCCTCTCCCCCAGATCTAATGACTGATCCACACACAATCACACACACACACCGATCCAATATCACACACACACCCCGGATCTAATGACTGATCCACACCCAATCACACACACCCCGATCCAATATCGCACACACCCCAGATCTAATGACTGACACACCCACACACCAGATTTAATCTCTCTCACACAGCAGATCTAATGACTGATGGATGCATGAACCTCCCCCAATCCAATATCATACCCCCCAATCCAATCTCTCACACACACACTCAGACCCCAGTTCCAATGACACACATACACACTCCCCAGACCTAATCTCTCTCTTTCACACATGTCCCAGATCCAACATCCCCCCAATCTAATATTGCACACGCTCATGGCCCAGAGCTATTCTGACTGATACACACACACTCCTAATATTGACACCCGCCACACCTCAATCTAATATCACACGCACACCCCAATCTGACTGACACACACCCCCAGATCTAATATCACAAACACCCACACACCCCAAATCTAATATCGCGCACACACACAATCTATAACTGACACCTCCCTGATCTAATATCGCACACACACACAGATCTAATATGACTGACAGACACCCCCCAAATCTAATATTGCACCCCCAATCTAATGACTGACACACACCCCGATCTAATATCATGCACACACACACACACAGATCTAATATGACTGACACAGACACACCCCAGATCTAATATCACACACTCACCAATCTAATATGACTGTCACCCCTCGATCTAATATCACACACACACAGATCTAATATTGCACATGCACACACACACACACACACACACACACACACACACACACAGGTCTAATATGACTGACACACACATCCCAGAGCTAATATCACACACTCACTGAGGTTTTACTATCATTGTTCAGGGCCCCGGGAGGATCCGGATTGGAAACCGGGGAGTTATTCCCGCTCCTCCTGGCGCTGGGTCCCTGAGTGGGGGCAGCCACAGCACCCCCCTCTCTCTCTCAAAGGGAGGCGCCACCATCCTCCCTGCCCGCGGGTTATTGGCTGGGACGTCTGGCTTCTCAGACCCAGCCGCTGTCCGTGAGCCGGATGCAGAAGAACGGCAAGCCGGGGCGGGGCGGGGGGAGTCTGACAGTCATGGCTAGTGCGAACCGCACTGCTGCCACTTGTGCCCAGCGTTGATCGTGCAAACGGTGGGCACGCTACCCGCGGATCGTGGGGACTGCAGAGCAGAGCTATCGCTCGCGCTAAGCCCTGGCCTCCCCCGGGCCAGCGACAGCCGCTGTTCAGGCCAAAGACTGATTGTGTCAGTTGCAGGAGCATGTGAGATCCTGACACACCCCAGAGCCGTGTCTCCTGCTGGCCACTGAAAATCGCAGGTCTGCCAACCGCGGCGCATGCCAGCCACTGACCGCGGTAACTCCAGAGCCAGTGATCACGCCAGGCACTGGGTCGTACCAAGTACCACGCTAAAGTTCATGCCCAGCGCAGAGCAAAATGTCTCCAGAACATGCCAGCCCCTGAACATGAAAATGAGGGTTGTGCCAACCACAGACTGTGCCAACCATGCGGCTGCCAGCTATTGCTTATGCAACTACCGGTCATGCCAGCTGCAGAGAACGCCAGGTCCTGAAAACCATGGAGCCCCTGAATACACCAACCACAGAACTGCCAGCTATGGCTTTATGCAACCACCATTCGTGCCAATGCAGAGCACGCCCGGCCACAGAGCATCATGCCAGGCTTTGAGAAGGACAACCCAAGACACCGCCAGCCAGAGCGGATAATGACGCCAAAGCACTGAGCTGGCTGATCAAGCCCTCACCAGGAGCTGTCTCCTCTGGGGACTGGGGGAAGGAATGCCTGGGTCTGGGCCCGGACCCGCAGCCCCTGGCGGACAGCAGAGCTCCTTCGTCCCAAGCCCTTGGTCCCCGGTGGGAGCCTTTCCACCAGGAAGCAGGGCACATGGCGCAGGCTGTGAATTTCACGCTTCCCTGGTCAAATCTAGGCCACCCCAGAGCTAGCAGTGCCCGCATCCACCCCCAGGCCGCCCCTTGCCCTGGAACCGAACTGACATCTTGAAAACTCAGCCCTCACAGGCCACTGGGCTGAATCCTGCTCGGTCCCTGTTCCTGGTTATTCAGGGGGCTTGGCTGAGCCCAGATCCCATGTACACACGACCCTGCACCAGAGTGGCTAAACCAGATTCGTTTAACCCCCCGCCAGGACCCTCTGATTCCAGCTTAAATCTGACACGTTTCACTTTCGCTTCCCCCTGCTCCTGATCGACTGGAACGAAACCCACGCCAGCCTGATTTGAACTGGAGCAGGTGCGTCCACACATGGACGTCCCTCGCTCTGGATTAACAAAAGCAGTTCAAACGCCTGCCCGCCCGCCTCTACTTCCAGCGGGTTAACCTGCACGCAGCCAGTCGCAGGGCCTGATCCTGCTGCCCCTGGCCTCAGAGGCGTCCGGCGTAGGCGCGGAGTGAGTCTGACTTTCACTCACTCAATACAACCATGACTCCCCCTCCAGAGAGCTTTTCGGGATTGTAGCAGCTCCCCTGCATCAGCCTCGTCCCCTCCCAGATCCTGGCATCGAACCCAGGAGTCCTGGTCCCCACCCCTCCTCCACCCCCCAGGTCACACTCCCTCCATGGGCCCAGGAATCCTGTCACCCAGACAACACTCTCTCCCACTGCACCCAACCGGAGCATTGGGGCCAGCATTGACTGGGAGGGGAGAGCGCCCCCTACTGAGCCGCTCCCTGCAGCACAGCGCCCCCAAGCGCTGCACTGGGGCATTGGGGCCAGCACTGATTGCGAGGGGAGAGCGCCCTCTGCCCCACTCCCTGCAGTACAGGGCCCCTGGGTGCTGCATTGAAGTTAGAGGGGAGAGCACCTCCTACTGGTAACCAAGGCTATGGGGCCCGCAGGGTGCCTATGGGCGACAGTGCAGGCCTGTCCTCTCCCTTCCCGCAAGGCCCTGCTGGGAAGGGGGCCACAAGGGAGGTGCCCCTGGCCATGCTGAGCCCTTCCAGGGCGCGGGTGCCTGGGGAGAGCGCCTGTCCCCGCGGCTGCAGTCTAATGACCTGCAGCTGTACCTCCAGCTGTGCCGGAACGTGCCGGCTTCACTTTGAACTCGCTGGCTTTGTGGGCGCCAGTCTCTCCTAGGGGGCCATTTGGAAGGGGTTTGTTTGGGGGTTGGGTGGGGGGGGGGGGGGGGGGGGTGTCCTTCCTTGGCCCCTTTTCTTTCCCGAGAAAGAAGGAAGGAACAAGAACAGGAAAAGAAAAGAAAAGACTGAATGAACCACAAGGGAGGAGGGAGAGCAAAAACACGGGGAAGGAAGGAGAGAGAGGGGGCGAGGCAAAGAAGAAAGAAAGAGGCAAGGGAGGTGCCCAGCCATTGGGAGCTCCCCGGGCCCACAGCGGTGCCTTGCTCCTGTGGAGAGGAGCTGGTGCTGCTTCTCTAGCTGATCATGTTCCTACGGGACAACCAGACACCGAGTTTGCGCCAAGCCCCCTTCCCCAGCGAGTCAGCCTGAGAGGTGGGAATAGAACCCAGGAGACCTGCTCCCCCACAGCTCGGGCAACCCTGCCCCTCCTCTGGGGGGCACTCCATGCTACTCGCAGGGCTCTTCAGAGGGCAGCACCACTACCCACATGTCACTGACTGGCAGCAGCCCTTGATGCCATGCCTGCCTCTCTCTGAGCCCCCACCTCCATGGCCTCAGAGCCAGGGCAGCCCCACCACTGCTGTGACTAACCCGCTCTCCCTCCACTGGGGGCACTGCTCTTCACCCAGCTTCTACTGGATACATCCCAAGGAGGCGGGGGGGTTAGCTCCCCAGCCACAGAAGGGAGCACTGAGCAGGTACCCCAGGGGGGTGCCTAGCCCTCAATCAGTCCCTCACACCCAGCCACCTCATCCCCATCCATTCCCCTCCAAAGTCCTAACATGTGGCTCTAACTACCCTCAGCAGGGATCGAACCCTGGTCCTCCAGAGCTAAGAACAGGAGCCACAACACTACAGGGAAGGGGTTTGATGCTCACCGAACCACGGGCTAGGCCTCTCCAGAATGGAGGTCCCTCGGCAGTTCAAGGGCTCACCGGGGGGAGCAATGGGGGGCACCCCGGCAGAGAGAAGACATGGAACCTGGGCTCGGCTGGGACACGTCCCATTGGCGTTAGCCTTTCTCCTTGAGCACGGGACAGAAAGACACTGAAAAATTTGGACCCACGTGAAACTATCAGGTTGGGTCGAAGGACCGTCTACCACTGAGAAAACGGCTCACAGGGTGCAAGGGGGGAGGGAGCTGGGATCTGCTTGGTGCCCCCCCATCAGCTTCCGTGAGCCCCTTCCTACTGCCTGAGCTCGATTGGTACCATGCCCTGTCTGGAGCTGGCAGGACCCCAGTGACTAGCAGATTTATTTGCCAGCCTGCAGAGGTTAGGCTCTAAGACAGATGGGCATGGGACCCCGGACGGGACGACAGGCGCGGGGCGGGGGACGAAGGGAGGAGAGAGCCAGCACAAGGCAGAGGGGGGGATTTGGGCCAGATACTGAGGAGTCTGGGTAGGGATTGAACCCTCCTGCTTCAGCATGAGCCAACCTCACATTTGGGGGGGGCAGAGGGGGCAACTTTCCCGGGGGCCCATCGCTGCCCCCTGTAGGACTGTCACACCTTCCTCTGCAGCAGCTGGGGCCTGGACACTGGGCTAGATGGCCCGGCTGGCTCAGCCAGGCTGGCCCCATGTTTATTAGACCCTGGCTGGCTTTGCATCCGGGGCTGGTGGCCATCGGAAGAGCCAGGGCCCTTGGTGCACTGGCATGGAGGGGACAGCTCCACAGGGGGGAGGTACCGTGTGTCCCCCTCCCCCCCGACCCAGCAAAGGGTTAAAGCTGATCCTGCCTCCCGGGAGCCCCTGTGCGTCAGAGAAGGGCCTGACAATGGGACCCCACATGAGCCCATGCTGAGAACGGCCGGGCCCCCCAGGCCAAGCGCCACCGCAACAAAAGGGGCATTGACGCAGCAAATCAGCCGCCTGGCAGCCGGGCGCCCAGCCTGGTACCCGGCCAAGCACCCCTCCTTCCCCCCAAAAGCCACGCCGCTCCAGGCCTCCTGACACAGGGAAGGTGAGCTGGGAGCCTGAGCTGGGGGGTCAATCCCCAAAATGTCTCACTAGGCCTAGTTGTGGGTTAATGGCTAGAGCAGGAGGAGCAGAGAGCCAGGACTCCTGGGTTCTACCCCCCACCTTGGAGGGCAATGGGGTCTAGTGGGGGCTGGAAGCCAGGACTCCTGGGTTCTATCCTCAGCTCTGGGAGGGCAGTGGGTGAGAGCAGGGGGTGGGGAGCCAGGACACCTGGCTTCTATTCCTGCCTGGCCTGGGAGCAGCTCGGACCCATCTCATTTCTGCTTCCGCCACGTTTCTCAGGTCCCGCGGGCAGCAGAAATGCCAGAAGCCGGGGCCAGAAAAGGTTCCAGCCGGAATCATTGGTTCTGGACCCATTTTCAGGCCGATGGATCAGGCACAACTGCTGGGCCCTGTTCAGCTCCACCTGGCCCTGCGCTGCAGCCAGCTCTGGGGTGGAGGGTGGCAGTGGCGTTACTGTGAGGGGCGGCGGAGATGCGGCAGTAACTCCTGGGGCAGTTCAGGGAGGCAATATGCAGCTTCCCCTGAGAGGGCTGGGCCAGGATCGGGGCTTGATGTGGAGAAGCACTGCAGGGTTTATGTCTCATCTGAAAGGCAGCCCGCCTAACACAACATGGGGGAGCAGCCCCCACCCCATTCTCTGCAGCTGAGTGACCCCTAGTGCTGGGTCAAGCACTCACTGGGAGGGGAAGCAACCCTTCCAGACCCCCCCCAATCCCACTCTGTGCAGCACAGCGCCCCCTAGTGGTGGGGCAAGCTCTGACTGCCAGGGCAGAATGCTCCCTACCGAGCCCTCCCATCCCGCTCCCTGCAGCTTAGCGGCTCCCAGCACCGCACTAGCTTCTGCGCAGACTCAGAGGGGAGAGCGCCTCCTCCTGTCCCCTTCCATCGCTTTGCATCTTCCCCTCCTGGGGCTCCTGGCCGGGCCTGGCCCCACTCAGCGCGGGGCCCATGTGGGGCTGGTTCTGTTGCAGGCGCTGAGCAAGGAGGCAGAGGAAATCCTCGGCAGAGACACATGTTTTCAGTTAAAATCAGCAAGGCGAAGCCGCGGGCCGGGACTCAGCCAAGATATTTAACCCAAGCGATGGGATTCTGGGCTGGGAAACGCGCTCCCTAATTTACCACTCCCCCCCCCCACGACACGGCGGGCCGGGCTCTCTTAAACGACATAGTTTCCCAATGAGGCGAGATTAGTTCATTGCCGGGCAGCAAGCGGCGAAATTTCCCGCAGCTCCCAGGGCTGGCGGGCGGGCACCGGGAGAGACACAGCCAAAGGCTGGAGGGGGGGGGGGCTGTTAGAGAGATCAGGCCCCAGCCGCCAAGTTGGGGTTCTGTGTTCAGAAACCCCCCCCACACCCCGCTTCCAAAATCCAGGGGGTTCAGAACAGGAGGGCAAGGAGAGACCCCGTTCCCAGAGCATGTGGCTAGAGAAGGTGAGAGGCGCAGGGACCTTCGGCCCCCTCCTTCCCCCCCTAGGATGTAATCTAGATCTACAGATCACCCCAATCCAGGACAGGGCGTGTGGGTATCGGCCTGCCCCACTGCTACCCCTCCTCAGTAGGTCTGATCCCATCCTATCTAGGCTCTGATGCCACACCCATTACCGTGCCCATGGGCACCCAGCTGGATAACAAGAGAGCACTCAATAAAAACCAGGACTGGATCCTCCCGGGTGCCCACTCACCACTCTCCTGCCTACTGCAATTCCCCCTCCCTCGCCAGCTGTTTGCTGCTAAACCCCAGGTGGGGGCAGCACCCAGGGCCACAGGGAGGCTGCCTGGGGGAGCAGCGCCAGGGGGCGGTGGGGAGATGGCACGCAGGGGGCAGGGGGTTCTCAGCCTCCTCACCAAAAGGATGGTGTCAAAAGTCATTTAGAAAAATAATCAACTGGGGAGACCCACGGCGACTAGCAGCATGCCCCCGCCCGGATGCGTCCCGCCAGTGGTGTAAATCAGGGGTAACTCCAGGGCAGGCCGTGGAATCAGGAGGGGGGCCGAACCAAGGGGCCAGATTCTGCTCCCACTCACTCCGGTGTAAATCAGGAATAACTCCAGGGCCGCTGGCAGGGAGATCAGAGGGGTTGTACCCAGTTGGAACGCTCCCTTGACTTCCTGTCTGACGCTGCGGGGGTCAGACCAGAATCGGGGGGAGCGGGTCCGTTTCTCCCTCTCCCCGCTCCCTGGCGTTTGCGCGGGGACTGGTAAGTGCTGGGAGAGGCCCTAATTGCAAACAGGTTTAACTGGCACGAAATAACTGGGCCCAGCCCAGGGAGTGGCCGCGAGGAACAGCTCTGCTGAGAAAAACACACCATGGGGTGAGGGAGCAGAGAAGCCCAGAGCTGGGGGTGCCACATCTCCTGGAGCGGGGGGGGAGCTGGGGGTCCCCGAGATACTTGCTTCAGGGGTGTTGGCACCAATCCACCTTCTGGTGCAAAAACCTGGTGATGCATTTCCCAAGTGTGTGTGTGGGGGGGGGAGATTTGCACATGTAAAAGGACGGGGGGTGTAAAACCTGGGGCTGGATTGCTCGGGCCATGGTAAAACCCGGAGCTAGACGCCCCGTCGGAAGGACGGACCTTGCAGCAGGATCAAGCCGAGGCCTGGCTGGGAGGTTGCTGGCTCCCCAGCCCGTCTGAATCATAACTGCATGAGCTCGCTGCATCCCCATTCATTGTGAAACCACCGCCTCCCTGGGTGACTGGCAACCCCAGCTGCGTGGGAGTCTGGGAGGGGAAGAGCAAGTGGGACAGGGCAGAGGGCTGCGGCCTGGGACTGGCAGAGCCGAGTGCCCTGGGGAGCCTGAGTGGCAAGAGGGGGCTGCGGGTCGGGATCGAGGGGCATCGGGAGAGCTGGGGGGATCCCAGGGCTGGGATAACAGGAGCTATGGGTCAGGATCGAGGGGCACTGGCAGAGCTGGGGGGATCCCAGGGCTGGGATAGGAGGTGGGGCTGCGGGTCGGGATCGAGGGGCACTGGCAGAGCTGGGGGAGCCCAGGGCTGGGATAGCAGGGGCTGCGGGTCGGGAGTGAGGGGCACCGGCAGAGATCGGTGTTGAGGGGGAATCAGAACTCACAGCACGAGTTGATCTCTACTCACGAATAATCCTCCGGCCCCCCTAGCCCAGCATGGCCGAGGAGCTGTACTGAGAGCGGCACAGCTGGTAACAAAACACTGGTGGGAATCACAGGGTTTTTCATTCTCTTCCGCCCCTCGCCCCCCAAAAATCCCCCAAACTTGTCCTTTTTCTGATGAAGAACGGTGAATTTCAAATACACCTAGAAATACTGTACATTCTTCCCTCCTCACTGGTGAAAGCTCCAAACTACCGTGACCAAGGCAGCCGGTCAGACCTGGAGGGGCCGAGGCACAAACAAACGAACACCCAAAACAATAAAGATTTTGATCAGGTTGGGAGGGCGGGGGAGGGCGTCAAAATGGTCAGATTGCCCAGTGGGTCAGCCCCTGGGGGTGCTGAGCCCCGGGGACAATCCAGGGCTGCCAGTAACGGCGACCCCCTCGCGTTCCCCTGGATCAGTCCGGCACATGGCCCCCCAGTCTCCCCCCCACACACATCCACTTTCAGCCCCAAGACACCAGTAGGATCCTTCAGGTTATCAACTCACGGTGACCTCAGCACCCTTGTGCCGGCCCATCCCCTCCCTGGGGAGCCCCCCCCACGGGCCCAGGGACAAGATCTGGGTTCGCTCCCTGTAGTCGCGGGGGAGTTTGCAGCCTCACCTGCCTGGAGGCGTCGTGGAAGGGGAGATGGGGGCGGCGGGGGTTAAAAAAAATGTTTTAAACAAGCCCAAACTCCCCCCAGTGCAGAGAACAAACGGGTCCCCTCCCAGCCACGCCCCGTGCAGCTGCTGGCGCAGTCACGGCCAGATGCAATTTCAAAGGCCGGGCTCAGACCTCCCAGCAAGCATCTGTCAGCCCCTGAACGCTGCATCCGTGATTAACAAGGGGGGGGGGGGGTCTTCCCCTGGCTGCTCCCCCCACCACAGAAACAGCAGCAGTCACCTGCCTAGGGTCCTTCGGCCACTGTGGCCGCTGATCCCAGCCTGCCCACAGGTGGTAGTGGGACGTCAGTCACAGCCAGTGGCTTATTATAGCAGGGGCTGATGTGCTGGCCACCAGCCACCGGCCGCTGAGGGGCATTTCAGGCAACCTGGCCTGCGGTAGGAGCCTGCCCCCTGGTGGTGCCGGGCTGGGCCAGGGGGTACCTCCCGCGGGGCAGAGCCAGGCTCACCTTACAAGGCTAGCGGGCCACGCCCCGGTGCAGGCTGGGACCTGCCCCTGCTGCGTGAAGACTCCCTCGAGCGAGCCAGGCTGCAGCGCGGGGGCCCCCATCCCACGCGGGAGTTTGGCTCTGCGCCCCCCTGGCGACAGGGTCAGAGCGTAAGGGCAGTCCGGGGCGAGCGGCCCCCGTGGGCAGAGCAACCATTGCAGCTGGAACCGTCGTCCTAG
>NW_020665187.1:2609140-2614501 GCF_002925995.2 Terrapene triunguis | reverse complement strand
GTGAGGTGTGTGTGTGAGACACAGTCCCTGGGTGGGGTTGGGGGTGTGTCACTGTGGGCTGAAGGCATGGGGTGGTTTGTGTGTGGGGGGGGTGGAAACCGGTGCTGTGTGTTGAGGGGGGCTGCGGGGGGGGTTGTCTGCTCTGTGTGGGGCCGTGTGCTCCCTGTGGGGTTATGTGGGGGGGGGGAGCTGCAGGAGGTGTTGTGGGGCCGGGGTGGGGCACTGACCAGGGCAGTACCCATTTCGCTCTCTCCCCCTGGCTGAGGGTCGCTGGCGTGGCCCATGCCGGGGGCAGGGTCCGGCGGGTCACATCACAGCACATAACCGGCCTCCATCCGCCACGGTGAGCGAGCCAAGGCCCTGCTGCCCACTGCCTCAGGCTGCCCCACCTCACCCCCCTGGTCTGGTACCAGCTGCCAACCCCCACTCCACCTCATTTGCATGGCAACACCATGGCTGAGGGCCACACACTGCTCCTCACAGCCTCCCCTAGAGCCCTGCTGGGCCGGGTATTGCGGGAGCAGCCAGATGTGGGGCAGGGGAGTGGGAGACACCCCCTTTTTCCAGCCTTGCCCCCGCCTGCTCATGACCACCACAGCTCATCACACAAGTGAGGGGGACACCCCCCTCCTGGCCGACGGCTCCTTGACTCAGTTTCCCTCCTGCCGGCTCTGTTCCTTTCTCCCTCTCTTCTCTGGGTGGTGCAGCTGCTGGCTCTCTTTCCAGCTTGACCCTTTCCCATCCCCTCCATCTCTCTCTCTTCTGGTGCATCCTCCCACCCCATCTCTGCCAAGTGGTTTCAGGGGGGAATGTGTCATACAGAGAAAACCAGAGGCCCAGTCTCACTATTACCAAGCCCCTGGCTGATCTGTCTCAGCAGGCCGGGCCCCGTCATTACTGTAGCGCGCCAGGCTCCGGGCGGGTGGCAGGCTGGCATGAGGCGGGAGGAAGTGGTGAGGCCGAGGGCCTGGGAACCGAGTCTGTTACGCCCGCGAGCAAGAAATGACACAGCCAGGAGGCAATTCGTTCCGGGGGCGGGATCTCGCCATGGCTTGTTTATGTTGCAGTGCGGCTCGGCCCCCCCCCTTATGGAAGGTGCCACTCGGGGGCCCAGCCTGGCCTCCTCCCACGGGACTCGCTAATGGAGCTTCTGCTGCCAGGCTGAATCCAGCCCCGTTGGCCAGGGTAGGGGAGGAGGGGGGTTGGGGGGCCTTGCCCATTGCACCCCCTTTTTGCAGGCTGTCTCTGCAGGGCGATGAGGATCCAGGGGGTCACGGAGCCCTGTTTCCCCCTCAGGGGAGTCATGGGGCCCCAGAGAGGGGGACCACAGGACTGTCAAAGTGGCTGTGAAACCCCCACACACATGGGCAGACTTGCCCCACTGCCAGCCTCTAGCAGGGCTTCCCACGCCCGCCCCTCCTCAGGGCCGGCTCCTGCTCCCTCTGACACAATTCCCCATTGTGCCGCACCCTACGCCTCTTTTGCACTGCCGCTGAAAGCAGTGCAGAATCAGGCCCACCGGAACGGGATCAGGTTGGGGCCCCTGCCCCGTGTGGCAAGCCTGAGCGAAAGAGGGGAATCTTCATGAGCTGAGAGCAATATAGGGCTCATGACACACGGACAAGAGGTTCTGATTCCAACCATTGCCAGGGAGCACGGACACAGGCGCGTTACAAGATCAAGGGCATCAGAATGAAACTACACTTGAAAAACGTCCAGGAGGTTTAGGTGTCACAAACCACAACCCCCCTGCAACGTTTCACTCTTGAGCAGGGCACGCGGCGGGGCGGGGAGGGAACGGGCTTTCACACCTTGCTGCTCTTCGATCCAGCTCAGTTCAGCCCCATGGGCCCCCTGAACTGATTTCTCCATCCAGGTCAGGCTAAAAAAAAAAAAAAAATACCCAGCAGACCAGGCAGCCACGTGACCTGGTGACTCAGACAAGCCACAGTTGTGGTTTGCCCTGAAAGCGAAATGCTGCATGCGAGAGTCCCCTCCCCGCCTCGGTACGCTATTCTAGGCATCGGCTGCCCCTCCCCGCTCGGTGCCATGGTGGATGTGTTCGCCACTGGGGTCGGCTTCCGCAGCGTCCCCCTCTCCTCCCCAACCCCCTTCCCTGGCTCTCTTCCACGTGACGGTCCCTGTGCCACGCACGTCAGCCCCATGGGCAAACAGTGCACTGTCTCGGTGTAAGTGGCATGCGTGGGACTCTGTCATCCCAGCACGGGCCCATGGAGGGGAGGGGGAAAATCAGGGCTGCCCCATTCAGCCCTATCCCCCGCCCCGACTTTCTACCCACGCTGGAGCTTCTGGGATCGGCTGGAAAGGAGGGGGACAAAGCTCTTGGGAAACCGGTGCCATCTTCCCGGTTCGGTTCTGAAGCTTAGCAGCTGTGCAGATGGCCCGGATGGGTCCAGTGAAGGGGGATGGGAAGGGGCTTCCACTGCTCAGCGGGCGCTGGGCATCCCCCATCAGGACACAAGCCACAGCCCTGGTGCAGCCCAGCTGTGGGACAGGTGGAGCGTCCGGCTGGACAGAGCCAATCCCCTGGCACGTGCCAAGATCTCCCCGGTGCCACATGGGAGGAGAGCGGAGCAGCTGTCTGTCCACGTGGCTCCCAGAGGAGACACCCCAGTACCCCGGTATCTCTGCCTGGGAAGGACCCTATGCCAACAGGGAATCCATGGGAACCACAGGAGGGAAAGGGAGACCCTCCGATCTACCGGGATCTGAGCCTAGAGGGATGGGACTGACCAGCTCCAGTTACAGATGAGCTGAGCTGCAAAGTTCTCAGTCCGATTTTGACCCCCACCCGCCCCAGGCTCCAGGTTCCAGTCTGGGGGTGGTGAATCCTATGAAACAGGGAATGAGCCACTGGGTGAAGCTGGATGCTCCCCAATGCGATGGTACCAGGAGCCAATGAAGATCCCAGCTAACTAGCACAGCACAGCATGGGGGGGCTGCAGGGGGAGCCGTGAAAAGCTACACCCACCCCATGTAGTGAGCAAAGGGTGGCACGGGGGAGGGGGGCTTTTCTTACTAGAGAAGCTCAAACGTGCCTGCAGAGCATCTCCGTGCATCTCCCCAACCACTCGCCCAGCCCACCAAAACCACAGTCTAGCAGGGTTCTCCTCCGGTGCGCAGCTGAGGAGCCCCCCGCCCACGGCAGGGCGGGTCTCTCCCACACCCTCCGCTATCTCTCCCCTCCCGGCCTGGAGAAGTTCCCCTTTCTGCAGCCCAACGCCGCCCGGAGCGTCCCCGTCGCATCAGCGCTGCGGCTCCCTGCCCGTCACCGCAGCCTTCGCCCAGCCCCTGCGCAAACACGCAGCCCCTGCCCCAAACCGCTGCCGCTCGGCTGGGACGTGGAGAAACCGAGGCACGGGGCGAGCCCCTGACTGGCTTGAGGTCACAGGCGGAGCCTGCGCTGGAAATGGCACCCAGGTTGCTCAGGTCCCGGGTTCACACCTCACCACAGCCCTCCCCGCCCCGCCGACACTTGGGCAAAGGTGTGATCGCTTCTCTTCCACAAGCACACCGCCCCTTTCCCCCTGCCCCTCCACCAGTGGGAGATCAGACAGGCACACATCAGAGCAACCCGCTAAAGGCTAGAGGATTTCCAGGGGTGGCTGGGAGTCAGGACTCCTGGAGTCTAGTCCTAGATTCCCAGCGTGACCTTGGGCCTGTCTTGTCTGGTAGCTGGAGCAGGCTAGGGGATGAAGTCAGGACTCCTGGGTTCTAGTCCCCGCTGTTTCAATCTCCCCCAAACCCCAGAGTTAGATAACAGAGCACGCAGCTCGAACGGGGACATGGAGAGCAAGGTTTGGCCAAGAGCTCACGAGAGACGCGCGGAGGCTGCTCGGGCGGCAGGAGCTGCAGAGGAGACGGCCCTTGATCTGCTTTGCAGGGACAGGCGACCGAGTCCCTGTGGTTCCTAAATGGAACCTTTGAGCTGGCCCCTCAGAGGAATGGGGAGCATGTGGGGCTGTCAGCAGCCCCCTTGAGGGGCAGCATGGCCTAGCAGATGGGGCCTGGGTACCAGGACGCCTGGGTTCTAGTCCCATTTCTGCCCCAGACTCAGCACGGCCTTTGCAGGGAGGGGTGTCCCCAGGGGGGCTGGAACAGTTTGTAGAGTGGGGGGGCTGCGAGCCATTGAACCAAACTGTAAACCCTGGATAGGATGGAAACCACTTCAAGCCGGGGACTGCGGCTGCACACCTAGCTCCAGCACCAAGGGGTGTCCCTGAAACAGGTCGGAGGATGCCCACCCACGTCAGTTTCACTGTGCGATTGGTTAATTTCCTGGGGGGGGGGGGATTCTCATTTACCCCTCCCTCACCCCCCTCCAGTGCTGGATCAGTGATTGAAGCTGATTCTTAGCCCAGATAGGACCTGCCCCCCTAGCCCCCCGGTAGCTGACCTCTGTCACCCCCTCCCAACTTAGCTCACAGCACAGATCCCTCCAACATGGCTGGCGTGTGTGTGTGGCGGGGGGGAGGGATCCAGGCATGGTAAAATTCCCCCCTCCCCCCATAATAGGCAGCGCACTCGGGTGCTCCATGCTAAGCAGGGGCCCTGCATGCCAGGCTCTCCCCACAGTAACAGGAAACAGCTGGGTGGCTGCTCAGCGCACACCTGGGGGGGGGTAGTGGGGTGTGGGTTCCCCCCACCCGCACAGGCTGTGCTTTGTAGTCAAGATGGAGGGGGGAGGCCCAGCTGCAACAAACAAAGCAGATGGGAAGACTGCAGGGTGAGATTGTGCAACACGCAAACCACCACCCCCCACCCCCTCCTCTCACGGATGTTACGAGGGACGGGCGCGGTCCCTCGGTCGCAGCACAGAAGGGCGAGCCCAGGAGCCCTCCGGGCAGTCACTTCCTCCCCCACCACCTCTGTGCCTCAGTTGCCTCCTCTGTACCATGGGAGATTAAAGCACTGAGCAGGGTGGGGGAGCAGGGGGCGAGGCTGAATGTTAACGAAGCTGGGAGGAAAGATGCTAGCAGCAGGCGCATGAGGCTGTTGGGGTGAGGGTGGGTGTGTCAATGCCCTCTGCTGGAGGCGCTCAGAATGGCTCAGCTGTGTGCACTAGACCCTGCACTGCTAAGAGCAAAGGAGGAGTCTGTTCGCTCACTTGGGAGGGGCAGGAGGATCACTGTTCTAGACCAGCTGCTGCCGTGATAGCAACGAAGCTCCCAGCTGGCTGCAGGTCCGATACAGAATTTGAGAGCGCAGCTGTGCTGGGTGAAGAATCCCTGTATAAACAGCCCCCACCCCAGAGACAGCTGCATCTCGCTACTACGTGAAGGAGCCCTGTATAAATCACTCCTGCACCCCACCCCAGAGGTGGCTGCATCTCGGCACCAA
>NW_020665187.1:2599491-2609130 GCF_002925995.2 Terrapene triunguis | reverse complement strand
CCCTGTACAACCATCCCCCTGCCCCACCCCAGAGGTGGCTGCATCTCAGTCCTGGGAGATGACTCTTCTGCTGAGCCTGAGAGTCTGTGAAGTGGGGTTGCTATGGAAACACAAATGGCCACTGAAAGTGGCATGGAGAGGGGCGGGGGGAACAGAGCGCTCCCGAGAGGGGCTGGGGAGCGAGACCCTTCCCCAAAGGCCAGGCCTTTTAACCAGCCATCCATCTCCATCAGGGCGAGGATCTCCCTGCCTTTAATGGGGCGTCATAAATCGCAGGGCTGTCACAGGCACACGGCCGCCCCCCATGGAAAGACAAACACTGCCGCCACCTTTAACCCTTGACACTCCATCTCACCGGCGGGGCCGCTGTCTCGCCCTGCGCGGGGCCGGCGACCAGGAAAGCCCCGGGGAGCCCAGAGCCTGTGGGAAGGGGGATGCTGGATGCGCTGGGGGCCTTGGATGGGCTGAGAGGGGGGTGACACACAGGGAACGGCCAGTCTGGATCGGCCCAGTGGGCCCATCTAGCCCGGTATCCTGCCTGCTGCAGTGCCTGAGAGCAATGGAGCTGCTGGTCCCCTGCTAACCCCCAGCCCTGAGTGATCTGCAAGGGCCAGGCGGCCGGCTGGGATTGGAGGGCCCCCCATGCTTGCCCCACTAGCCCGCGCTGCCTCAAACATGGGACCCAGGGCTCCCTGGCCTCGGGCGCGATTCCTGATTAGCCACGGCCCAGCAGCTGACCCGAGCACGCTGGTCTGCGGCCATGCAAGGAAGGGCAGAGGCTCCGGCGGTGAGAGCATGGGACTCGGAGCTGGCAGCTCCGGGCTCTGCCGCCGACTCCGTGCCCCGCTGCGTGCCTCAGTTTCCCCCAGGGTCTGTACAGTGGTAGGCAGCTGCCTCCTAGGAAAGCTTTGAGACCCTGAGACCCCACCCTGGAGGCAGGCCTCCAGTCCCTGCAGGGCACCCCCTTCCATGTGTGCGGACTTCGGGAGACTCTATGCAATGACACCAGGCCGCCCAGCATGGGGGAGCTAGGGAGCCAGACGGAACCACCCTGGGGTCCCCTGTGTGCACCAGCACAGAACCCCCTTGGTATTCACTGCAGCTGCTCCCTGCTGCTAGGGTGGGGTCTGCACAGCGGGACAGGACGCCCCCACCCCACACATTGCAAGAGCTCTGTGCTGGGACGTTGGCACGTGCGTTAATGCTCCTCACTTGCAGCCCAGAGCATCCCGTTCAGCCCCATGACTACCACAATAGCTGGCCCCATGGGCCAGTTAACCCTTGACACAGGGTGGGGGAGAGACCCAGCCACCCAAGGGGGAGAAGGGATTAAGCAGGAAGCTTCGATCTAACGACCCCTCTCCCACTACTCTGGCATCCAGAATTAGCCCCCCGCTGGGGTCTGTCCCAATGCTGCACCATCTAGTATACTATCATGGAGCCCTCCAATCATAAAACACATGCTTCTCCCTCCGCCCCCCCCTCCCATCTAGCAACTGGCTCACTAGTGGCAAACACCCTACTATAGCTACCAGCTGGTGGAGCTGCTCCTTTAGCTGGAAGTGGTAGAGATGTGTGCTGCGGGGCTGAATGCCCCGAGTCCCAGTCCTGCTGCAGAGGGGACTGGGGGTCATTGCATTAGCAGGACCAGGATGTGCGTGGAAAGCAAAGCTGGTTTATAGAGGGGGGGTTAGGGAGGAGAAAGACCCCGGATATGAGGCTAAAGTAGTCACAGACCCCACGGGCTGAGCAATATAGAAAATCCAGCCTGTATCAATCCACCTCCCTGCCCCTCCACATCACACCCACACTGCTCTGGGGCCAATCCAGCGTCACACTTACCCACGCTAGGCGATCACTGAGAACTAGGACAAACTCACTAACCATTGCATCAAGCAGCAGCGTCAGTCAGGAGATGCTCAGTGTTTGCCCAGAAAGTGCCCCGGGGGCCCTGGGACTCTCCGAGAACCTCAGCGTCTATTGTGTCTGCAGAGAACTGGAAAAACCATGACCCAGATGCACCCTACCGGCTCCCAAACCAGAAGAGAAAGATAACAGAACCCAACGGTGGGGTTTTTTTTAAACCTCACAGATTTTTGGAGGGACCCATCACTTCTGACCAGCCAGCGTTGCTGATACTATTACAGTAGGACCCACCCAAATCCCCATGCTTACCTCAGCGAAGAGGCGCTTGTTAGGGTACCAAGCTACAGCTTCCAAATTCTGCACAACCCTTTTCCCCTTAGGAGCAGGTGACCGCTGGTTTATATAGAGGGAGGCGGAGCTTGGGCACCCCTCAGATCCCGCCCACTCCTGGAGAGACGGTATAAAAAGACCCACTCCGCATTGGCTCACCTTTTTGCCTGCAGGTAGGGTGAGAGGAGGAGGTGGTTAGTTGCGGTGGCTGGGGGTGCCGGGCGTGTTCCTGGGGGGGGAAAAAGGCTTTTTGTGAAGCTGCTTTCAGGAGACAGATTGTGCGGGGCAGGTTTAGTGAGAGAAGAGGGCTGATTTGAGCCCGGCTCGGTGAGGGGTTTCTCAGGAGACAGAGTGGGGCAAGGAATTGAGGAGGGGCAGGGATGGGTGACGAAAAAAAGGGGGGGTGCTTTGCATGGGTCACAAGCGCTCCCCACCCCCACCTGTTGTGTTCCTGACAGTTATTGCTCAGGTTGGCACCCGGACACCTGCTCGGAGACTTGAAGGCTGGTTGGGACCATCACGATCGTCCAGTCTGATGTTCTGTGTGGCAGGCCACCGAGCCGCTGCGCCCCCCGTCATAGGCCCAGAACCTCTGGCCGAGCTGCCATTGAAGCGCTGTATTAACACCTGTGCAGCCCTCGTGGCTGGGGGGGAGGCTGGGCTGCTGGGAGGTTTCCTGGGGTGCTGGGAGGGGACCCCGATGCCTGGTGATGTCTCCTTAAAGCACGACTGGGTTAATGTCTGGGGAAGCCCCCCCAGCCAGCCCTGTGTTGGGGTGCTGCCTGCCCCCCGCTGCTGTACGGTGCCTGTGGCAGGGAGCGATTGATCGCCCGGCTGCTGCCCACGCTGTGTGAGGCCCCGAGCCCTCCCAGGTAATGGGTAATAGGATTACCTGGCAGTTCCTGGGGGAGGCACCTGCCTATTGATCTCCATTAGCTCCCCCATTCAGTCAGCGTTCGGGTCGTGCTGGGGTCACGGGCCCAAGCCTAACTCAATCAACGCAGCGCTTCAGAGGGGAAGGGGTCTCCGGCAGGGAGCGGGCCGGGGGGCGAGTCAGCCGCTCTCTGTAGGCGAAAGGGGTATCACAGTCCCTGCCTGATTCAGGTGGGAGGGAATTGTGTCTAGGGCTTTATAATTCTTGTCCTGGTCCCCCCACAATGGCTGACACCCCCCCAAGCTGACAGAAGTGGGGTGGGTCGTGGAAGGGCAAAGGGGATCAGGGGTGAGCTGTGCTGGCAAGGTGGGGAGGATTGGGGGGGGACTGGCTTGCTGCTGTCTGAGAATCAGAGTGGCTATGTGTCCTATCCCCCCTACTGCTGAGCACTAAGGGGGATTCTCCTCTAGCTGTGGAGGCAGGAGCAGCTGGGCTTTTCGTGCGGTGGCTGCATGAGTCTGAATCCCTGCCAGGGTCCTGAGCGCCCCCTGCTGATGCCCCTGAGCTGGACACGAGCAGCAGCGTCATGGGGGATGGCCTGGGGTTTGGCCCCAGAGTTTGGCCTTTTATAACCAGCAGGGTCCCTTTGCCAAAGGGATTCCAAACACATCCCTGCACAGCGCCCCCCCCAGGCGGAGTAGGAGCAGCACCCAGGCATGGTGCAGCTAAAGGGGAGGTATTTATCTGGGGTGTTGGGTGAGAGGAGCCTGAGGTTCTCCTGGGCTGGCCCAGCTCCTAGTCTGGCTGAAGTCTGGAGAGGGGTTTGGCCCCCGTGACTCTAAGGGCGTTATTGTGGCTTTACCCCAGGGTGCGCAAGAGAGGAATTGGAGACACTGCTCAGCCTAACACCCCCACCCCATCGGTAACCGGCTGCCCCCCCTTCCCAGAAGCCAGCCTCTCCACCGCCAGGAAGAGCTCCCTTCCGACTTTCTTCATTTCTCCCAATTGAATTTATTTCAGGCGCGTGTGAAGTCATTGGGCCGCCTCCTGATTTCATTAGCCGGCCCCATGGCCCGCGGGGCGGCTGGGGCTGTCGGCTGGATGGAGATCTATAGGCCAATATCGGGCGCGAGAACTAGCCAGGCTGGTTCCCGGCAGACACATTACGGACGGGACAATCGCCTCGCGGCCTCGGCGCACCTGACGGATTAGCGTATAAATCCTCCGACAGGCCGCTAAATGGGGGGTGGGGGGGTTCGCTGGGATGGGGAAGGAAGCTCCGAGCATCTTTGTCTGCAGTGCCCGGGCCTGGCCGCCGAGCAGGGTGGCTGGAATCTTGTCACCCAGGGCCTGATCCTGCCCCCAGTTGGCAGTGCCAGGGTGTAGGAGCAACCCCCTGCCCGCACCATGCTGGCTGCATCCACTGTGTCCCCCAAGTTAGACAGCAAGTAGGAGGGGAAACTGAGGCAGGAAGAGGCAAAGGGACTTGCCTGAGGTCACCCAGCAGCCAAGGCAGGAATAGAACCCAGGTGTCCTGCTGCCCAACCCAATGTTGTACTCGTGAGACAATGCTGCCTCTGCCTAGTCCCCATTTATCTGGGTATGGCCCATGTCTTGTCAGGGCCCTAAAGTCCCTCAGGCTGCTGCATTGCTGCGCTCGGCATCAGCCCCAAGGAGGTGGCATCCCTGCGGGCGAGGGCTGGCACGAGGGGGGAAACATGCCTGGAAAGATCTGGTCCATGGCAAAAACTCTGCACCCCAATAACCAGGCAGCCAGGCTAGGCATGCATGGGCAGGGCAGAGAGGGGCTGGCAGGTGGGAAAAACCAGGCAGGGGGAGGGTGGTCTAGTGGTCAAGGAGGGACTCACCGTCAGGACTCCTGGGTTCCATTTGCAGCCCTGGGGTGTAGTGGTTACGACGGGGAGCCAGGACTCCTGGCTTCTCGTCCCAGCTTAGGGGGAGAAGCAGGGTCTAGTGGTTAGGGCAGGTGGGCCGGGGCACTAGGGCCCCTGTGTTCTATGTCTGGGTCTGCTGGGTCATGTATTCTTATAGCTAAAGTGAGGTCAGGCTGTCAGGACTCCTGGGTCCCATCCCCAGCGCAGCGGTGCCATGATCAAGGAGGCCCTGGGGGCGCAGGGTTGACTCACCCCAAGAAAGGGAAGAAGCTGGGTCCAATTTTCTCCTTACAGATCTCCGGATCCCATGGCTTAGATCTAGCCAGGTCTGTCTGTCTGTCCCATCCTCCCTAGCCGTGGAGAGGCGATATGCCCCTGGGAAGCCCCGTCCCCTGTCACCTCACCCCCCCCCCGGGGGGGCCCATCTCTCCCTGGCCTTGGCTGCCCAGCGCCAGCCCCGCAAGCTGGGACAGGGCTCTGTCTGGAGCAGTCAGCTGCCGTGTCATGGGATGGGGAGATGACATGAGCCACAGCAAGCTGGAGCCAGCGCCAGGAACGTGGCCTCCTCAGCCCCACCCTCAAGGAGGAGGCTCCCCCTCTCAGTGCTTTGCTGGCATGAGCCCATTGACCCCCCCCTGGGAGCGGTGCAGAGCCTTACCCCTGATTGGCCTCTGGGGAAACCGAGGCACGGAGAAGGCAAGTGTCTCAGCTGAAGCACGCCTCCTTGTCAGCGAAGGAGCAGGGATAGAACCTCAGAGTCCTGGCTCCCAGCGTCCCCTGCTCTAACCCACCAGCCCCCACTCCCCTCCCAGAGCTGGGGAGAGAACCCAGGAGTCCTGCCTCTTGCCCTGCCACCTTTCCCCAGTGATGGTGTAGACGCAGGGTAATGCTTTTCAGTGGATTTTAGCTGGCCAGGACCCAGGTTGGGCAGGAGACCAGAACCCTGGAATCGGGGCAAGTGCCAAGAGAAGCTCTCTGCACCAGGGACTGCAGCTGTGTGGACTAGGGGTCTGACCCCGATCTCCCTGGCTGTCACCCCGAGGAGGGGGTCCCCCGCAAAGAGGAACTGGAACCGTTGAGTACACACTTCACTCTTTATATTGTGGTAGCACCGAGATTGGGGCCCCGTTGTGCAGGACGCTGCACACAGGAGTGCCGCCAGCTTTTTTGCCACCCTAGGCGGCGGAAGATCCTGCCCCCGAAATGCCGCCCCCGAAAGAGGCGGCGGAAGGTCCCACCCCTGAAATAAGGCCGACGACCGGGGCGGCCGAAGATCCGGTCGCCGCCCCCCAAATGTTAGCGCCCCAGGCGACCGCCTAGGTCGCCTAATGGGTTGCGCCAGCCCTGGCTGCACAGACCCCACTCAGACCCCTAAGAGAGAACTACTGGGCTAGCAGGGAGCTGTGGGTCGGGAGTGAGGGGCACCGGCAAAGCTGGAGAGTGGGGGAAGCTCAGGGCTGGGAGAGCAGGGGGCTGCGGGTCAGGAGTGAGGGGCATTGGCAGAGGGGCTGTGGGGAGCCCAGGGCTGCGAGAGCAGGGGGCTGTGGTCGGGAGTGAGGGGCATCAACAGAGCTGTGTCTGTGTACGATGGGGAGGAAGCCCAAGGCTGCGATAGTGGGAGGGGGCTGCAGGCCAGGGAAGGAGGAGAAGGGGGGTCGGTTTCCTGCTCAATGCGAGGGGGGCCCCGCTCCGGTTGGGCTCCCTGCCCCGTCGCCATCCAGCCGCAGCAGACGCTGAGCTCCCCGGCACATCTGCAATCGGTTTAGAGTGAAAAGAGGATCTGTGCGGCCCTGGCATGCAGGCTCCCCCCTTCCCCTCCGGGCCCCCCCCTTCCCATCCACAGCCAGGGGCTTCCAAGAAGTTAAGCAAACAGAGTTCTCTGGGGGAAGCTGGGTCCGTGTCCCGCGGCCTGGTTCTCCCTGTCAGCGCCTGGGCGGGGGAGGGAGCGACCCGGGCACGTTCCCCGCACGGGGGCTTCCTCCTGGCTGGCCAAGCGCCCGGCGCTTTGATTCATGGCAGGCACGCTTAGCCCAGGCCCCATGTGGCACAGCCATGGCACCCGGGCGGCACAGACACCATGCCCGGGCGCCAGGCAGCGCAGTGATGTCACGCCCCCCTCTGGAAAATACCCCCAGGCCTCGGCCAGACCCCCAGCCCGGGAACCTGGTGTGGACCAGACGCCGGGACGCTGGCCCCAGCTACGGGCCCAGCCCTCCTGTGCTCACCGGGATCCGCACCCCAGGGCGCCGGGATTCCCACACCTCGGCTCTTCCCATTGCCAGGGCAGCCAGAGTCTCTCCCCTGAGCGCCCAGATGCTGTGGGAGGGCTGGGCTCCTTTGGTCATTGTCCTTAGCTGAACCCGGGCAGGGACCCCTGGGCTCTGCCCCGCCACGCGAGGGGCGAAGCAGCCCGGGAGAGGACCCCGCTCAGAGCTTTGCAGTAGATCCCCACCTCCCTCCGGCCCGGCCAGGTCCCCTCTCCCGGCTCGGCTTCCAGGTGGTTTCTGTTTCCTGTCGGCAGGCTGGGGGGAGAGCCCTGGGGAGGGTGTGGGGGTGGCTGGGATCGAACCCCTGACTGGTTAGCTCAGAGGCTATAGCAGGCTCAGACACGGTGCAGCCACTAGAGGGGGACGGAGAGCAACTGGGGCTAGAGCGCCAGGTTGGCGCAATGGGCTCAGGCACTGACATGGGGCATTGGGCGCCCCCGGTGGTAGCCCTGGGTAACTACGCCACCCAGCGTCCTTAGGGAGGCCTGTGTTTCGGGAGCCAAGGAAAGCCTGGGGATTGCTGGCTGCAGAGAGCAAGGTCTCGATTTCCATCCTCTCTGTGTGCCACAGCCCGGACGCCTGGGTTCCATGTCCAGCATGGGGAGGGGAGTGGGCTCTGGCGGTTAGAGCGGGCAGCCAGGCTGTCAGGACTCCTGGGTTCTTTCCCCAGCTCTGACGCTGACCATGGATGAGTCCCCTCCCCCACTCCCTGCCTCAGTTGCCCCACCTGGACATCTAGGTCCCAGATGCCCTTTGGGGCCGGATGGGGAGACATGCCCCATTCTTCCCAGGGGATGTGGTTTGTGGGGTGCAGAAGTGGGAGCTCACACCCAAGGGCAGGGAGGCAAGCACCACAAGCTCCCCGTGCCCCAGCCCTGCCCTGGGCAGCCGCCATCTGAGGCAGAGAGAGGGGCAGTCAATTGCAGGGGAGGGGGAAATCCCTTCTTGCTAGGGAACAGGCTGAGACCTGCCAACTCTTCCCACGCCCCTGAGAAGGGAACTTCGGGCCACTCCACTGGGGGGGCCCCTAGAGCTCACGGGCTCCCTACTCTGCTCCTGGTCGCCCCACCGCCGGGGCTAATGTCCCAAAGGCCAGCGAACCATGGGGCTGGGAGGAGGCCTAGGGAGCCGCAGACTCCAAAGACCAGCTCATCCCTGCCCTGGCACAGCGCCCCCAGCTGGGTGCACAGCAGGAGAGAGGGACAGTGAAAGCGGAACCGATGGAGGGGTTGGAGAGAGGGATAGTGAAAGCGGAACCGATGGAGGGGACAGAGAGAGGGATGGTGAAAGCGGAGCTGATGGAGGGGTAGAAGGAGGGGGGAGCCGACGGAGGGGACGGAGAGAGGGATGGTGAAAGCAGAACCGATGGAGGGGCAGAAGGAGGGGGGAGCCGACGGAGGGGACGGAGAGAGGGATGGTGAAAGCGGAACCAATGGAGGGGTAGAAAGAGGGGTACTGCCGTCCCAACCCCTGCTAGCCCGGGGGAGGGGGGGCCTGGGGTCTCTCTAGGATGAGGGGGGGAGGAAACAAACAGCTCCATTAATGTCTCCCCTTTGCTAGGAGTGAGTCAATATTTTCCTTCCCTCCCCCCCCCCCAGCCCTGGAGCCCAGCCCAGCTGCCTCTGGGCTGAAATAACCACTTCAGAGCGCGGTGGCTGGGAGGGGTGGGGGGGTCCATGGAATGAAACCCAGGCTTTGAGCTGCCCTTTCTGAGGGCTGGGCCTGGCATGCCCAGCCACGGCTGGGGGCTAATTACAGCAAACCACGCGGGGGAGGGGGCCAAGGCATGTTTGGGCCACATGTGGGGGGTGGGGTTGGGGGAGGGGGGGAGAGAGTGTGTGCACTAGTGTGTGTGGGGGGGTGAGCCTGCAGAGGGGCCGACCTGTGACGGTCAGCAGGACGGCGCTGGCGGGGCGGGGGGGTGATAGCCTGGGGAGTGGAGTCTGCACTCACACTGGTGTCAATCTGGATTCACTCCACTGAGCTGGAGGGGAGTGTCCTGATTTACACCGGGGAGATCAGAGTCCAGCCCCTGTCCAATGTCTGTGCACATGTGTGTGTCTGTGCATGTGTGTGTGTCCGTGCACATGTGTCTGTATCTGTATGTGTTTGTGTCTGTTTGTATCTCTGTGTGTCTGTGCACATGTATGTGTGTGTCCGTGCACATGTGTGTCCGTGCACATGTGCGTGTGTGTCTGTGCACATGTGTGTCTGTGTGTGTTTGTGTCTGTTTGTATCTCTGTGTGTCTGGGCACATGTATGTGTGTGTCTGTGCATGTGTGTGTTCGTCTCTGCACCTGTGTATATCTGTGTGTGTGTCCGTGCATGTGTGTTTCTGTATCTGTGTGTGTCTGTGCATGTGTGTCAGTATCTGTGTGTGTCTGTGTTTGTATCATGTATGTGTGTG
>NW_020665187.1:2599245-2599481 GCF_002925995.2 Terrapene triunguis | reverse complement strand
GTCAGTATCTGTGTGTGTCTGTGTTTGTATCATGTATGTGTGTGTGTCTGTGCACGTGTGTGTCTGTGCATGTATGTGTCAGTATGTGTGTGTGTCTGTGTTTGTATCATGTATGTGTGTGTGTCTGTGTTGGAGGGAGGCAGCATGGCTGTGAGGCGGTTGGGGGTGCCCAGACACGGTTGTGAGCGAGGGGGATGGGGTTGGCTGTACGTGCAGACCAGGTGCAGGAGAGTGCA
>NW_020665187.1:2586082-2594245 GCF_002925995.2 Terrapene triunguis | reverse complement strand
TTTAGAGTGAGAACCAGCCCTGCCCATCTCCCCACCTGGCCCCGGGGCAGCGCTTGGCCTGTCCATGTGTCTGTCTCTGCGAGTCTGTCTGGGTCCCTGTGATCAGGGGCGTGTCTATATGTCTGTTGCCGTGTAGGCTGTGTCCCCCTGTGTGGCTGTGCCTCACTCTGTCACTGGGCAGGTGTCAGGGTGTGTGTGTGTGTGTGTGTGTGTGTGTCTGATTGTCTCTGCATGTGTTTGTGTGTCTGCGTGTCTACATGTGTCTATGACTGCCTGTCTCTATCTGTGTCTGTGTGTGTCACTGCATCTCTGCATGTCTGCGTGTGTGTGTCCATGTCTGCCTGTCTCTGTGTGTGTCTGTGTGTCCATGTCTGCCTGTCTCTGTGTCTACAGCTGCCTGTCTCTGCATGTCTCTGTGTGTCTATGTCTGCCTGTCTCTGCATGTCTCTGTGTGTCTGTGTGTTTGTATCTCTGTCTGCCTGTCTCTCTGTGTGTCTGTATGTCCATGTCTGCCTGTCTCTGTGTCTACATCACATGTCTCTGTGTGTCTATGTCTGCCTGTCTCTGAATGTCTCTATGTCTGTGTGTTTGTGTCTATGTCTGCCTGTCTCTGCATGTCTCTCTGTGTGTGTCTATATTTTCAATGTGCCCCTAGTTGCCACAGCAACCCCCTGGCGTGTGACGAACCCTGCACTGATGTAATTCACCAGGGATGATGCAGCCAGCGGCCGCGGCGCCAAAAAGCTACATGAGCTCCGCAACGCTGTCCCTCCCCCGCTGCCCCCCAGAGAGGGTGGCCCACGCCAAGGCAGCCATCGCCAGAGTGGGGGAGGGGGCCTCGGGGGCTCTGCCCTGCTCCATCTCCTCCCCCTGCCACTCTGCTGGCAGAGACAGCTGGGGGCTGGCACTGGGAGCAGAGCCCCTGGCCTGGGCCTGTGCGGCTCGGGGAGGCACTGGCGGGACTGCTGGCTCTAGAGGAGAGAGAGGCCTGAGCCAAATGTGGGCCCAGATCCCAGCGCAGTGTGGCCCATTTCTCCCATAAGCCATGTCAGCTTTCCTCCCCTGACTGCCACACACCCCCGGACATGATCCCCATTTTACAGGCAGGCAAACTGAGGCACGAAGAGGGGCATAGACACAGAGTCCATAATACAGCCCAGGAGTCCTGGCCCCCAGCCCTTCCCTGCGCTAACCACTAGGACTCACTCCCCTCCCAGAGCCAGGAATACGACCCAGGAGTCCTGACTCCCAGCCTTTCCCTGTGCTAACCACTAGATCCCACTCTCTCAACATAAACATTTCCCAGAAATGATGGCCCATTTCTCGCAGCCACCTCCCGTACTGCCCAAGACACCCACCCCACCAGCTGCTCCAGCCTTGGCCCTTTCCCGGTGTTCACCACACGCCGGTGCTGTACCCACTGTACACTTCCTGTATCACTCAGTTTCTCAGCCAGGCACTGGCAAGCGCTTTCAATGAGCATATGAAGGGTTGGGACATTAGGTCAAATCCCTGCCATCCTATAGTACAATGGCAAAGGGCACCCCGTGACACGAAAAGGCAGGGGTGCCTGATTCTCAGGGCAATACGGCCCATTTGCATCACCTAGCTGTACCTAGGGCCATCGACGTGGGGGCGAATATCACCTCAAGACCCCTTTGCACTGCTAGAGCGGTGCACAGGGGCCTCAGCATGAATCCGATCCAGGCCTGGGGCGCACCGAATGGCGACGCAGCTCAAATGCAGCGTTAACCTGCGGAACTCACCGCCACAGGGTATTAGCCAAGCAAACGGCTCTGCTAGACTAGACCACAGCGCCTCTCACCTACGATGCTACCGGGGATTCTCTTTTGGCTCCGGGGGCTACAGAGCAGGTGGTTCTGGGTTCTAGCCCGCCTGGTGCCAGCTGATAGGACTCAGTCCCAGGGCCCTTTCCTTTGATGGCAATATGGCTCATGTGCTTTAGCCATTAGCGGCTAATGGTCCAACATCCAGATGGCTCTTCTTGGCTTGATAGGGGCCCACCTTTGACCCCTGATGGCGAATGGTCATCCCCAACTGCATGGGATCTCTTTGATGGAGGAGGGGGTGACAGCAGAGGGGGTGAGCGATGCTGGGGTCCACCCCACCTCGAGTGCCCAGCCACGGCATCTCTCGGGGGGCCAGAGATACAAGCCATGCCAGACCTGGAGCCTCAACTGCCAGGGGGTTGATGCCAAGGGGCAGGTCAGATCTCCTGCCCCACGGTGGGCAGCTCATGGGCTAACAGCTCCTACAATGAGCAAATCATGCCATATCTATCCCCATGGCTGCCCAGAGCCGGTTGGAAAGGGGAGGAGTGCCCCCTGCTGGCAATCCCAGGCTGGAGCAGGCGTGGTGATTGCTGATCTCATAACATTACGGAGAGTAAAGGGGGGCCCATATCTATCCTTCACCCCACCTGGTGCTGAGGATTCCCACCCCGTTCCTTCTATTTAAACCATAGGGCATGAATACACAGCTCCCCCTCATGCCGCATCCCAAGGGAACTGGCCGTTGATACAGGTGAGAGTAGCCCTGGATTTAAGGTGCTCAGTTTGTCACCCCAGGGCCTGGTATTTGCAAAACCCCCAAGGCCTCCAGTTTCAGAGGCGCTGAGTGCCCCCAGCTGGAGTCAGCAGGAACTGCAGGGCCTTAGGGCTCGCTCAACCGGGCAGGTGGGGTAGCCAGAATCAGTGGCTGCCTCCGAGCGCTGGGTGCGCTGGCCCTGTGCCCGTCACAGCATCCGTCGCTCGCATCCAGCCCCCTGTGAAATTCTGTATTTGTCCTGCCGGGACAGCAAACGCCGAACGTTTCTGTGAGCTCCTGGGGGCCGGGGCTGCCTGTTTGGTCTGTGTTTGTACAGCGCCCGGCACAGTGGGGGCCTGGGCCACGCCTGTGACAGCGATACAACTCCTGCGCGGACTTTGTACCTGGGCGCATCGTTTTAACCCCCACCAGAGCCGACCAGAAACCCCCCCAGAAACGCCCGCTGGCTTTGCAAAGGGACCAAGGGGCTGCAGCAAGGGGAGCTGGGTGTCTCATTGCCAAGTGGCCAATCCCAGCCCGTAGCTGGGGGAAAGGAGCAGGGAAAGGCAGCTCCTTTCCCTCCCCGCCCTGTTTAACGATGAGCTTTTCACAGCGGAGCTGGTAAGAGAACCCGGCGGGACCAGGCACGTGCTGGTGCCGGGACTTGATCCTGGGCGATAGAGCCTTGGCTGGAAGCTGTTGGCATCTCGCTGGTGAGCAATGAGTTGGCTGGGCCTCGGCTCGCGGGCAGCCCCCAGTGAGCGTGGCGCCGAATGGGTCTGAAGATGCCCGCTCACTTCTCAGCACTAGGTGGCAGCAGGAAGCCACCGGCTCAGCCCCTCCAGTGCATCTTCTTAACCCAGCCCTGGGCCCACGGGTGCCCTAGAAGGTGGGCCCACGATGGGCTCCCACCCGCTCCCCTGCAGTGCCCAGCCCCCCTCCCTCCCCAGCAGCGCTCTCTCCTCCTGGACGGGAACCCCTCGCCCGGCAGCTCCTCTGCCAGGGTTTGGGGGAAGGCACGTTCTCCGGACACCGGAGATTCCACCTCATCCACTCCCAGTGCCTGGCCCTGAATGCTGCCCCACCCTGCAGGGAGAGCCGCTGGAAAGCAGGAGCTAGCGCTGTGTGGTCTAGTGGCTAGCGCACTGGCCTGGGCATCAGGACTCCTGGGTTCTGTCCCTGGCCCAGCTGTGCGACCTTGGGCAAGTCAGTTCCCTGATCCCTCTGTGCCTCAGTTTCCCCTCCTACCCTTTGTGTGCTTCTCAGGGCAGAGGCTGGCTGGCCCTGTGTGTTTGGGCAGCGCCCGGAGTGGTGGAGCTGCTGCTGTGACCCAGATACTAATGAAGACGGGGCTGAGTGCTGTGCGGTGTGGGAGGGATCCAGGAGGCTGCCCCCACGAGGAATCCTGTGCCACACAATGTTAAGGGGCACGGGGGCGGGGAGAGAAGGGGGACAGCATCTCCTGCTTTTGCCCAGAACCGGGCCAAGGGGAGCAGACAGGCCGGTCTCTGCAGCCTGTTGGGTGAGATGAGTTGGGGGGGGGGTCTCAACCCATGTCCTAGGGGTTGGGGTTGTTTACAAAGCTTCCACCCCGTGTCAGCACTCGGCAGACAGGCTGTGCACTCCTCTCTGCCCCCGCCAGAGCAGGACTGGACACGCTGGCAGGGGGCAGGTGGGCCCGGGCGGCACTGCTTCCAGAGCTGGCTGGCGGCTGGCTGGGTCCCTCGAGGCGCAGCTCATGTCAGACAAGGCAGGAAGGGGTTGGTTCCCACCACAGCCTGCTTTGCAGCCGCCTCTGCTGCTCCTGCCTGACCCAGATTTATGCTCTGCCCCAGATATATTTAGACTCCTCCAGCGGAGTGCGGCGACGTGATGCACGTGCCAAAGCCCAGGCTCCCACGGTGCCCTCGGCAGGGGTCCCCCACACGCCACCAGCTCTGTGCTGAGTCCCGGGGGTGGGGGGAGGGTGCGGATGAAGCCGTGCTGGCATAAAGTCCCTAGTGGAGATGCACCCGGCTGGTGCAATGCAGGGCGTGCGATGGTGTAATACGGGGGGGTGCCGGGGGCAGCCCGCCTGGGTGAGTCACAATGGTGCAAGCCCCGTTTTGCACTAGTGCAATGTGTTTGCACGCCAGCCCAAAGAACCCTCCCCCTTCCCCTCCCCATCACAGGACCCTGAGAGCTGCTCTGTCCTGCAGCCGTGATTGGTGGGTGCGAATCACCTGTCCTTGGTTCCCCCCCCACCCCATGCACACGGCCCTTAGCATCTCACCCAGAGCGGAGCGCTACATTTGAAGACCATCTCATAGATCAGGCTTGTCCTAGGGCTGCTCTCGGCAGGCTTTTACCCCACGGGCTGCAATTCCTGCTAGAGAGAGCGAGAGAATGGGCTAGAGCAGGGGGCTGGGGAGTCAGGACTCCTGGGTTCTATTCTCATCTCTGAGAGGGGAGTGGGGTCTAGTGGTTAGAGCAGGAGGCTGGGGAGACAGAACGCCTGGGTTCTATTCCTAGCCCTGTTGCACACTCGCCCTGTGACCTTGGGCACGTTGGTTTCTCCTTGCCTCAGTTTCCTTGGGAGGGGCGAGGGTTTAATTCATTCAAGTTTGTAAAGTGCTTTGAGATCCTTGGATGGCTGGTTCTAGAGACGGGCAAAGTCACTGCAGGAGTTCCCCTAGGCGCTGTCTCAGCCACCCACGGTTAACAGTGAGGGCAGCCGCCGGGCTGGACTTCAGATCTTTCGGCTCCAAAAGCCCAGCACCGCCGCCCACTTGAGCTAAACCTCCAACAGCTTTCGGCAGTAGAGGGGTCATGACACACAGCTGAGCTGCCATTCACAGGGGGCAGGGTTGGTAGACATGTGGAACTAAGTGATGACTTTTAAAAAACGAATCCGCAGTCATGGCCAGAGTTCTTGGCGTCCCCGCAGTCCCCACCCTGGCCATATTTAGTGGGGGTTGGTCCTGCTTTGAGCAGGGGGTTGGACTAGATACGTCCTGAGGTCTCTTCCAACCCTAATCTTCTATGATAACACGCTGGAAAATGCTGACACCCCGGGAACTGGAACCGTACTAAATCCCTGTCAGCATTGATTTTATGGGGTGTGTGTGTGTGTGTGTGTGTGTGTGTGTGTGGACAAGCCCGGCTCTTTGTGCATTCACGTGTCCCCTCGTGATGGCCTGCAGCCCCGGGGGAGGGGGGTGCTCTCTGCTGCGGTGAAGCTTGACCCCCCCTGTGACGTTTGATTCTAGGTTTGTGGGGTCTGCTCGCTGTGGCCCTCTTGAGCGGGGCATTGTGGGGGCAGATTGGCCCGGTGGACTCTGTGCAGAGCTCTCTGGGCGTGCCAACCTTTGCAGCTCACCTACGGAGGGTGCCAGTAGGAATCTCAGGCCGGGTCTGCCCTAGTCACGTTTGCCCGTGGAGCAGTTAGGGGATGATGATTTCTGGGGCATCTCTATGCTGGCCAAAGCTCTAGTGTAGACGCGGCTACACCGGCAAAGCAGGGCTCTTGCTGGGGTAACTTATTCCACTTGGGAAGCCGGTATAAGCTGTGTCCACACTAGGAGGGCTTGCTGGGATAGCTATGCCGGAGAAACCCTCCTAGTGTAGACCTAGTCTTTATAATGGATCCGTGGCCACCTCACACTATAACTCAGCTCCTCCCAGTCCACAAGCCCCACCCGCTGAGCTAAAGGAGAATCGCCACTGGCTATTAGTAGCATAGGGGGCTATGACATGGAAAAGCAGGTCTTATCAATTCCATCCAATAGGGGGCAGCGATGGCACGTATGCACATGTGCACACGCACACACCCCATCCAATATCCCCCCCCCATTCCATATGCCACACACATGTGCACCATAGCCAGTGTTTCTCTCTCTCTTTCAGCCCTCCCCATCCCCGCTCCAATAACACCCCACCCCCGGATCGGTATGCCTGAGCTGCTGCCTGGGGGTACCAGGCCTCACTAGCGATGGGACTGAGGGCCCCTCTCATTTAATTCCCAGTCCCCTGGGGTCCTCACAGCTCTGCCTTCTGAGCCGATGGAGCAGTGAGTGCTGGGACCTGACTAGGACTTGATAGAGCAGTGCATGCTGGGACCTGTCCCATGCTGTGGGGGCTCTGTGGATCCCGGAGGTCTCCACCCTGCTCAGAGCCGTGACTGGAAAATTGCCTGGCGCGAGTGGGCTCCGAGCATGGATCTAGCGCTCTGCCTCCAGGGACCTCAAAGCACACTGTAAATGGAAGTGGGTACCACCGTCCTCATCTTACGGAAGGGGAAACTGAGGCACGGAGCAGGGCCCTGACTTGCTCAGGGTCACCCAGCCAGTCTGTAACAGAACTGTCATCGAACCCAGGAGTCCTGTCTATCTCCTTGTCCCTGTAATGTAACCCACTACCCCACCCTCTTCCCAGAGCTGGCAATAGAAGAATACGGTCTTCTCCCCTCCCCCTGCTCTAACCACTGGCCCAAACTCCCTTTCCAGCACCAGGCTGACCTAGGGCCTTTCAAAGTGTCCAGCTCCCCAGGCTGCAGTCCTGCTCCTGGAAATCAATTCCCAAGCTCCCATGGGGGCCGGGTGTCTACGTGCCGCTCCCTCGGGCCGGGGTCTGCCTGGCAGGGGGCAGGGGGCTTTCCCCTGCCCGGCAGCTGCGTCCCTGGGAGGCTGAGTGTGGGCACAGGGCAGCCTGATGAGCCCAGGCCCCGTGCAGGGCTCAGCCGGCTTTAGGAGCCCAGCGTGCTTGGCCTTATGGAGCTATAAATACAGCCAAGGCCACTTTGCGGCGGGACCCGTGACCTGGAATATGGTGAGAGGGGGCAGGGCCCGCGAGCCACGGGGCTTTCTTGCTGGGTGCAGCTATCCGGCTGCAGAGAGCAGCTGGGCAGCCCGGGAGCATCTTCCCCAGGCTCTCTGCTGCCTTCCTCCCCTGCAATTACCCCAGACGCTCCTGTGGCCCCCCCCCGCCCCCATGTGCAGCTCTGCCTGCTGCCCCCCTCCCTGCCCTATGTATTGCCCCGCCTGTTACCGCTGCCCCACCTGTTACCCGCCCCCTTGCTGCCCCGCCTGCTGCCGCCCCTGCTGCCCCTCTCCCTGCCCCGCCTGCTGCCGCACCCCCTGTTGTGTGGGCTGTTGCCACCCTCCCCACCCCCCCTGCTGCCACCCTCGCCCCCCCTGCGGGTGCCTGGCCTGTTGCCCCCCTCCCTGCCACGGGTGCCACCCCCCTTCCTGCTCCGCTTGTCAGAGGCCTGGAACCCGGCTCACCACCAAGTGACCAGCGCTCGGGTCTCTCCAGATGCTGCCGGATCCGCAGGCCCGGGGGGGCCGCCCCATCTCTGCTGCAACCGCGGCTCTGCTGCGGTAAGTTACCGGGGTCCCCCCACCCACCGTGACTTACCTGCCATGGTCAGGGCCGAAGGGACCGTGCAGGCCAGGACACCAGCACCTTGGACACGTCCCTGCAGCCTGGCTGGCCTCTCGCCCTGCTCCCACCAGCTGATGCGCCCACGGAGCTGGGGAACATTCCCCTGGAGGGTCGGAGACCACAGGGGCTCACGCCAAGACCAGGGACAAGGGCAAGCGAGGGAGCTGTGTCCCCAGAAATCCCCGGAGCTCTGCA
>NW_020665187.1:2581520-2586072 GCF_002925995.2 Terrapene triunguis | reverse complement strand
CCAGTGCTGTGAGCTTCCCTGCAGCAGTGTCCGACCAGGATGCCAGTGCTGTGAGCTTCCCCGCAGCAGTGCTCAGCCGGGATGCCAACGCTGTGAGTTTCCCAGCAGCAGTGCCGCACTGGGGCATTGTTGTCAGCCTGACACAACCCGGGGCGTTCCAGGTGGTTCCCAAGGCTTCAGTAGCACCTATATCCCCTAGCTGCCTCTTGAATGAGGAGAGTGGTAAAGTCTAGTGGTCAGAGCACAGACCTGGGTGTCCAGTTCTGGGCTCTTTTCCCAGCTTGGCCCCATCACCCAGCCCTTGTATGCTGGACCAGCATCCGTATTCCGATTCTACAGGGGACATCGTGGGAACTGAGCCCGGGGGTCCCAGCCCCCGTCACGCAGACACCCAGAGCTGCTAAGTGCTGGAGTAAGGACCCAGGGCCCCGGCTTGCTGCTAAAGCCTCCCAAACAGGAGCCTGGGCTGGGGGCTGCCCCGACGATGCCGGCACGGCAGCGAAGGAGGCAGGATGGGGAGCAGGGAGATGAATCAGGGCCGGGGGCGCAGTGTGTATATTGCTGGGGCTGACTCCCAGGAAGCAGGGACGAGGCGAGACTCTGGGCATTGGCTCCCCTGGCTCTCTGGTGGTGGGGTGATAACCCGACCACTCCAGGGGCACTCAGAGGATGGCGGGGTAGCCCCTGAGACAGAGTCCTGCAGGAGGTAAGGGGAGCATGCCATTTGTGCAGAGACAGACATAATCCCAATGGGCCGTGGCACTTGCCTGAGGCGGCGGACCAGCATAGTGGCAGAGGTATTTGCACGAGCACAGGGGTATTTGCACGGGTGCTGGGTATTTGCACAAGCACAGGGGCAGGGCTGCCCAGAGGATTCAGGGGGCCTGGGGCAAAGCAATTTCGGGGGCCCCTTCCATAAAAAAAAAGTTGCAATACTATAGAATACTATATTCTCGTGGGGGCCTCTGTGGGGCCCGGGGCAAATTGCCCCACTTGCCCCCCTCCCTCTGGGCGGCCCTGCACAGGGGTAGTTGCATGGGTGTTGGCATATTCTTGAGCACCGGGGTGGTTGCATGGGGTGGGGTATTTGCACACATGGAGGGGTATTTACCTGGAGGAATAGGCACATTCTTGAGCACAGGGGTATCTGCACATGCACATGGGTATTTGCATGGGTGCTGGGTATTTGCACAAGTACAGGGGTAGTTGCATGGGGTTTGTGGTAGTTGCACAGGGACAGAGGCATATTCTTGAGCACACGGGTATTTGCACGAGCACACGGGTAGTTGCAGTGGAGGGGTATTTGCATGACCACAGGGGTAGCTGCATGTGGGCTGGGGCATTTGCACAAGCGCAGGGGTAGTTGCACAAAGGCTAGGTCAATTGCATGAGCACAGGGGTAGTTACATGGGGGCTGGGGTAGTTGCACAAGCAGAGGGGCAACTTGCACAGGGGCTTATGTAACCCATGCCTGCTTGGTGTGGCACTCTGTCTGGCTGTAGTGGCATTTTGACCAGCCAGCGATTGAGGAGTCTGCTACAGCTTTGGCTAAGTGCCACGTGGCTTTTAGCTCATGCAGTAGAGGCTCTTGCACTAAGGGCTTGTCTACACTACCGCGGTAGTTCGACGGCTGGCAATCGAACTTCCGGGTTCGATTTATCGCGTCTGGTGTGGACGCGATAATTCGAACCAGGAAGTGCTCGCCGTCGACTGCGGTACTCCACCTCAGCGAGAGGAGTACCGCGGAGTCGACGGGGGAGCCTGCCTGCCGTGTGTGGACCGCGTCTGAACCGCGGTAAATTCGAACTAAGGTATGTCGACTTCAGCTACGTTATTCACGTAGCTGAAGTTGCGTACCTTAGATCGAATTGGGGTGTTAGTGTAGACCTGGCCTAAGTCTCAGAGGTCCCCGGTTCGATCCTGACGACCAGCATCTGTCAGCGTTACGCTTTTGCACTGAAGTAGCGATATGGCTCGGGGGAGTGTGGGAACATGGATAGCTGAACTGCGGTGAGGTCCCCGGATTAGCTCATACCCCCCCACCCCGGCCCTCTCTTCCCCCGCACTGTGGGATGTCCCAGCAGGCTCTGCTGGAGCTGGGCTTGGGGGTGCTTTATGGCTGGGCCGCGTGTTTCACCCCTCATGCGTCCCACTAGGCTGGGCTGTGTGTGTGTGACTCAGGAACTCCATGGGGGGGCATCGTTGGGGGATCCCCCCATCCCATCTACCCCACTTACCCCCAGCCACACCCCTGCCCCCCCCCTCTTATCTGGGGTGAGCCATGCTCACATTGTCCCGGCCCATGTGCTACCAAGAAGTCACGCTGTGCCCCTCCCCCTCCGCACATGCCTTAATCGCATTAATCTTCGCCTCACAGAACCGTGCCAGGGCCTCAAGGAATTAGCGGGGGCCGGGGTTGTCCCAAGGGGCCGGAACAGCTGGCGCCCAGCTCCTGTCGCTGGGCCGGGCGATCCCACGAGGAGGCCAGGCAGCTGGGGCTCCGGCGCGCTTCACGTGACACTCCTAAGGGCGCGGGAGGTCGATTCGGGCAGCGACGGAGGGTGAACCGGGCCCCCCTGTGCGACGCTGAGCCCCCAAAGTGCAGTTCAGTCCTGTGCTGGGGCCTCCATGGGGGGTGGGGGTGGGAAAGGGGGGAGCATGGACCTGACCTTGGGGAGTAGGGCCCCGTGTGCTACCCCCACGTCTCCCACTCACCTGCAGGGAGAAGGCAGGCAGCCTGTGGTGTAACAGATCGGGGCTGGAATCTGGGTCAGCGTGGGCTGCCAAGGGTGATTAGAGATGGATCTCCCAGGATGGATCCGATCAGCACCTGCTGGGTGACCCCCTCACCCCCCTGGGAAGGGGGGGGCACCAGGCACCCATCTGTTGCCCGGGTCATGTATATTTGATACTGATCTTTAACAATACTCGATGGATCTGTGGCTCGGGCGGCTGGGGGGTTCTGCTGCGTGTGGGAGGGCAGGGACAGGGCTGATGAGAAGGGGGCTCTGGGGGCCCCCGAGCTCATGGGGTCTCCCATAATGTCTGTGACTGAAGTGAAATGGGTGGGGCCCCAGTTAACGAGACGTACCGGCGCCCCAAATTTCTCTCAACTGGCCTGGGAGAGTTCTGGAGCTGGGGAATCCCCCAGTTGCCTCCCTCCTGTGCCCTGGCCAGGGTTCAGGGGGTTCCACTGTGTAGGGGGACAGAGATCTGGATTGTGGGGACCCCCCTTAGCCCCTGTGCTCTGATGGAATTCAGGGGGTTCCACGGTGTAGGGGGAAGGATCTGGATTTTGGGGACACCCCCACTTTGTCCTCATGTGCCAAGGATCACATCTCCGTGGGGGCTCGCTGTCCCCTGGCTGGGTTCAGGGTGGCACAGTGCGAGAGGATCAGTTGCAAGATCGCCAGCTGTTCTTTGCCGCAGAAGGGGAGCCCCCAGGGCTACTGTGGCTTGGAGGGCCGTAGCCGCAGTGTCTCTGCTGGTTCCACACAGCGTTAGGGGGAGGAATTCCCCACCCCCGAGCATTGAGAGCAGGAGGTAGCCCTAACTGACTCAGCCCCACACCCTGCCCCTCTTCCCAAGGAGCTCACACCCCTCACCATCACGGTCTCATTGCTGCAACGCTGGACAGGCAGGGGTTAAAGCAGGTTGAGCGGGGGGAGGGGAGGAAGCCACTCAGCAGACTGCCCCCCTCCCCAAACTGTGCCACAGCATTGCAATGCCAGTGGGGACTTTTACTGGGCCGAGACCAGCCCCACCTCCTGAGTTACCCTGTAGCGTAGGGAATGTGCACTGAGCTGGGAACCTGGTGCTGATGAGGTCTAAACTCTCAGCTTCCACTCAGTGCTGTCTATATCTGTGTGCCCCAAAGCCCTTCCCACAAAGCAAGATCTCAGACCCCCCAACATCGGGCCAAAGCAAGTATAATTCAATTCTACACGCTCCTTGCTACAGATCTGTTAACCAAGCTTGCTTAAATAGAACCCCGGTCTCTAATACAAGAGAGCCACGCTGCCTTTGCGAAGAGACAGGCCAAGTTTCTGCAGCGGGCTTGTCTGTAACCACTCGCCCACACTCCCCTCCTAGAGGCAGGGATGAGAACTCACAGTCTAGTGCTGCCTAGTGGAGAGCTGTGTAACCCACTGGCAAGGTGTGTGTCTTGCCCATGGGGTTTGTGCTAGGGGATCCGAAGACGCTGGGCCCAAATCTTGGGGACCCCTCGCAGTTGCATGTGAGAGAATTCCTACCATCCCAGCTTTTTTTTTTAAAAAACAGGTGGTGTCAGGGTTCCTTCCCCACTCTGAACTCTGGGGTACAGATGTGGGGACCCGCATGAAAGGCCCCCTAAGCTTATATTCCACCAGCTTAGGTTAAAAACTTCCCCAAAGCACAAATTCCTTCCCTTGTCCTTGGACGGTGTTGCTGCCACCACCAAGTGATTTAAACAAACATTCAGGGAGGGGCCACTTGGAGCCCTATCCCTCCCCCCCCCAAAACATCACGCCCCTTCACCCCCTTTCCTGGGGAGGCTTGAGAATAATATACC
>NW_020665187.1:2574957-2576520 GCF_002925995.2 Terrapene triunguis | reverse complement strand
CCCCCAGCCATCATCGCTTCCGATCGGCCAGCTTTTCCCGGGGCGGGTAATTAACCACGGGCCAGGAGCGCCCTAGCCAGCAGGGCTGGATTCGGTTCACCCCGGCCGGGGTGGCGAAGATTCGCCCTCACGTGGTGTCCTTCAATCAAGTTTTCCCTCCGGCTCACCCAGAAGTTCTGGGCCAGAGGGCTGGCTGGGGACCCTCCCCGGCCTGTGCCAGGCTAAGCTGATCCTTCCCTTGGAAATCTAGTCACCCCGGCTTCCCCCTGCCAGATCTGCCCCGGGGGGGAAGCCAGGGGACATGGCAGGCGACCCAGGCCGGGGAAAGGCCGCCTCTCCGCGCCCCAGCTGGGCCTGTGCCAACAAGGCCGGCGCGGGGTGTGCTGCAGTGTGAGCTCACTCAGCGCTCCAAAGAGACATGTTTACTCGCCCCCAGCTCCTCCCCTTACCCATGTGCTCCGCAGAGCTGAGCTCACCCCTTTCTCCTTGTCTGAAATGTGTGTCAGTGGGGCATGGCTCGGGCTGTGTCACATGCAGTCAACACATGAGCCGTCTACGAAGGCATGCCAGCGCCCGACTCCTCCGCTCCCCTCCTGGCGAGGAAACCAGCGCTTGCTAATCCCTGAGTGAACAAGCAACCCTCACCCACATAGATACAGAGAAATCGCCAACCTTAGCAGCCCTAGTTGGAAGCACGTGGAAGCTACAATCGTCAGCCAGGGCTGCCTTCTGGAATCTAAAGGCATTTGGGCAGCTGGCGGCTCAGGAGTGAATACACCCGAAGGAGCAGCGGAGGAGAAAGCCGGGTGGCCCAAGACAAACCCCCCCACACACAGCCCCCTAACACTCCTGCCTGCCTCTCCGAAAGGGGCCCGGGTGAAATTAAGGACGAGCAAGACCGAGATCACCATGGATAACAGTCCTGGTAAGAGAACAGCTTTCTGATCCTCAAACTCTTAAGCAGCATGGTCATGGATTGCCGTAGGGAGCCGGGATGTGTTTGGCGTGTGTGTGTGGGGGGGGGTTGCAGACAAATAGCTGACGCACCTGGGGAGTTCGTCGGTGCTGTATTTATTTCAAGGATTCTCTTGCAGCTTCCAGAATGGGCGAGCTGACAAATAAGGTACTTTATCTCTGCTGCAGCTCAGGGGTGAGGAACAGGACAGACAAATAAATCAGAATCCCCCCCCCCTTTGCTTTATTTCCCTTCTCCCCACAAAACCCACTTGTGGGGGGGAGAGGCAGGGGGAGTTTTCAGAGGCTGGAATTTGTAAACTGGCAATATCTTGTTGGGGTTTTTTTTGCATGGCTGAAAAGCACAAAAGGTTAAACCTGGGAGGGGAGGCTTTGTTGGGGTGGGCCCTGGGGGTGGGTTCCAGGGAAGGTGCTGAGCCTGGGGGGGGGGGGGCGAATGGTTCCGTAGATGGATGGAGGCAGAGGGAGGATGCGGATCGGTGGTGCATTCTGTCTGATGGGAGAGAGCCTGCAATCCTCCTCTAACCTGTCTCCAGTGATTTCCCCCCATGGGATCGGCACAAACCAAGGTGTGTGACACCAGGTCCC
>NW_020665187.1:2548456-2574947 GCF_002925995.2 Terrapene triunguis | reverse complement strand
CCCTAGTGGCAGTCCTCATTATAGCACCGCTCAGTGCAAGGTGAGCTCATGGGACTGCACTGCCCTGTGTCCTGCATGAAAAATGGAGGTTAGCTGCAAACCTCACCGTCTGCTGCCTCTCGGTCCAAATCTTCCTGTGCTGCAGCACCTCTTGCGCTCTGTCTCCGCTCTGCACCTCCCTTCCGGGACCGACGTGCACAGTGCCTCGCAGGCGAGCGGCCCCCAGGGTTTTAAGGAAGGATCAGAACGGGCCTCTGACGATTCAGAGGCGAGTGGATGTGCCCATTGCCCATGCATTGTCCATCTCCCTGCAGGCAGGGGTGCCCACACAGCCTATTCCTCGCCCAGAATCTGGATTTGGGATTCTTACAGGGCACAGCTGAGGGTTAATCCCGGGGCTTTGATTATTTGGGATGAGTCTGCTGCGGCCTGTCGTGGGACATCACATGACAGCGAGGGGGGTATTTCTGCGGGGGGGGGGTGTGATATCACGGGCATGCCTGAACGGGCCTCTGGAAGAACCAAAGCGACAGCTTCTGGGTTATCCATCCAATACAGTCTTCTGATGCCGCTGGGAGCCTGGGCTGGGATCCTTAGAAGTGCCTAAGGGAGTTAGACTCCTACATCCAATGGGACTTAAGCACACATGAGGAACATGGGCTGAATAGGGACGGATTGCAGGATCAGGGCCTTTATCGGTGCCAGATGCATCCTCGGGCGTGATCCAAAAAGACCCATTTCTGTTCCCCAATAGCCAGGAGTTTATGTCCCCGGGATGCGCTCTCTGCTCAGCTCTGCATTGTTATTACAGGCAGCTCCCCAGGTTAGTGGCTTTGTTCTTTGTCCAGCACCTAGAGAAGGTGGGAGATGCCCATTCTCCCGCTGGTGGCGGAAGCACCCGGAAGACAGGATCTGAAATCTACTGGCAGGCCTGTCTGTACCTGGCACACTCTAAGCAAGATAGAGAGCCCTTGCCCCAGATCTACATAGACAAAGAGACGGCGGGGAAACTGAGGCACGGAGAAAGGCCGTGGCAAAGCTGGGACTAGAAGCCAGGTCTCCTGAGTCCCAGCGAGGCCCTAGATCCACGTGCTCCCCTCAGCGCTGATGAATTGCACGCCGGCGGCCACCAGCCCAATCCCTTTGCCTCCTGCATACCAATCACCCGGGCTTGTAGACACCAAGGGCTGTCCCTCCCTGCTCATAGTTGAATGGAGGAGTGCCTTATCCTCCCAGACACCGAAAAAGAACCGGGGTAGGTTGGCAGTTCTCCCTTGAAGCACCCAGAACGTTCTCCTCGTTCACTAATCAGCACGTTAATTAGGGAAAAGGGTGGGTGGGAGCCAGTGCTCGAAACAAATATCTCCAGGGGGGCACTGAATGTTGCCTGGGCGGCGGGGTGATTTTTTCCCCCAAAGCTGAGCTGGGGCCGGAGGAAAGCAGATGGCTTGATTGTTATCTCGGCCGGGATTTCTGCACACTCTTTGTTTCGGGGCTTTTTCATTGTGCCGCCGGAGCGTGGGGGGCTTGTCTTCCCTTCCCGGAGCTATCCAGCTAGTGGGGAGGTGCGGGGGTGTATGCGCAAGGGTGGGGAGTTCGTTCTGGGCTGCCACTCCCCCCCCCCCCAGTCCCTGATCCAGAGGCTGCGTCACCTCATATATCTCTTCCACCGTCACGGTGACATTGACCTAATTTGCTCTCTCTGCTGCTTGTCTGCAGGCGTCGGCGGGGCACCCAGGTGCCAGGGAGGCTGAAACCGGCTTGAAAATGAATTGCGGTGGGCAGGGAAGCTGGCCCTAGAGAAAAAGGGGGGGGGGGGGGGTTGCAGTTGGTTAGGCTGTCTCGTTTGCATGGCAACTGGAAAAGCCCTCTTGTCTCCAAGGCGAAGGGGAGGGGTTGCCTCTTGCCTGGTTCCTGCTGGCCAAGGAGATGCACCTGGCTCTGGCCCGGGCATCATCTAGCTCATCCCCAAGATATGGGCTGGACACAGGGATCACCGAGGGAGGGTCTCTGGCTGAGGCCATGCAGGCGTGGTGGGGGAGGATCTCTGGCCTGGGCCATGCAGGGATCCTTGGGAAGGGGTCTCTTGCCCGTGCCATGCAGGGGTGGCTGGTGGACAGTCTCCGGGTTGTACTACACAGGGGATCAGATTAGATTATCGAAGTGGCACCTTCTGGCCTCAAAATCTGCACCTCTGAAAAGAGCTTTTGCTGGAGAACAAATACCAGGGGGAGCTGTCTGGTTCTCTGTTGCTTCCATGCCTTCCCCTGTGGGCCCAGCAGGCTTTAAAACAGCCCCTCCGAACAGTTTTTTCTTTCGTTGCTATGGCCGTGAACCACAAAAATCTAGAGCCAAAATTGGGAGCATCAGGGACCATTGCACAGAGCACTGGACTGGGATGCTGGCTCCTCGTGCCAGCTTTGCTAGTGGCTCTGTCCGTGCCTCAGTTTCCCTCTCCGTAAAAGCAGGGATAAGGCTACTCGCCTGGGGACCTGGTAAAGCGCTTTGAAGGCCCCGGATCGGATTATGTTTGCAGCCCCTTCCCCAAAGTTTGGGGTGGGAGTAGTGGTGGAGGGGATGGGATTAGACCCGTCTCTGCTTGGAAGGGATGCCCCACCCCGACTTTCATGACAGGCAGAACCAGAACGCAGATCTGGGTCCAAAATGGGGAACTCTGCTCCCCCGTTTATTGTTACCCCCATCCGCTCATGTGCAAGGGGGGTCGCTCTGTACAGTGACTCCCCACTCAACTCTCCAGAGACCCCCCATCCTGTCCCTGTCCCCCCTCACCCACACGCCAACCTCTCCCACTCCCTTGTAAATCCAGCGCAGTCAGGCACCCCTACAGCGTGGGCTCCCCAATTGCTCAAAGGACTGTGGCAGGGGGCTGCCGAACACGGGAGGGGGGCCTCGAAGCCAAGGCAGGGCGGTCAGCTCAGCTGCTGGCTTTTGCTGCTCCCCCCCTTGGTAAAGCAGGGTTTTCCACTCATCTGGCTTGGAAGGAAAGTCTTCCCAAAAGCAAGAAATTGACTGGTTAAAATCCACCCGCAGCTCAGCTGGGAGCGAGAGGATGCAGGCTGCTTTGGGGCTTCCCCCAGGACCCCTGGATCTGTACGCTGGGGGGAGGGGAAGCCCCCCAGCATCAAGCAAGCCAGAGGCCAGGAGGCCAGAATTTCAGCTCCGATGTAGGCACTGATGCAAGTGGCTGCAACTCGGGTGTGTTGAATGCTGGAGAATCCGGCCCCGATTTTGTCCCAGTGTGAGCTGCTGGGTGCGGGGCTCTCTGGAAAAAAATCAGTGCCTCTGTGCAAACTGAGCCCATGGGAACCCTGGCCTTGGGTTGTCTTAGAAACTCCAGCCCTAGATGGTTGGAGATTTTGGTGATGGGACTGTGGAAGTAGTTAGACTGGGGGTGGGGCGGGAGAGTCATTGAAATACGGTGCTCCTGATTATTATTATTCGTTATTGTAGTGCAGATGTGCTCAAGAGTCCCAGGCACAGAGCAGGACCCCGTACCAAGAGAACATCGCTCCCCCACTGCTGAGATGCAGCCACCTCTGGGCCGGGGCATGGCAGCTGATTCTCTAGCCCAGATCCCCTGAGAGCTGGCGATCCTGGCTGCCTGCCCTTGCCCCCTGACGCCGGACACTCGAGCTCTGTGGGGCGCGCTTGCCCTGCTGTCTCTGTTCCCAGACCCGCGCCTGTTCGGAAGCTCCAGCCAGCCCGCAGAGGCACTCTGATTTGCTTAACCTACTTAAGCCAAAAAAAGCGCGAGGCAATTTCCTCCCCCCGCCCCTCGCTCCACTGGTGAAGGAACGTGCTGGAAGATTAAACCCTGCACGAGTAGCTAGTGTCTCCTGGCAGCGTAGCTAGACGCGTGTTCCCTTTCTGGGTAATCTCATTTATTTACACTTTGCCATATGCAGAGACGCAGCATCCCATCTTGCGGGGGGGGGGGTGTTCCCCCCCCCCCGGGGGCCCCAGCTTGTCCTCTTTTTGCAGGAAGTTGCTTAGAGCTCAGGCACCTGAGATGGCTGTAAACGGAGGCTTGTGCCAGGCAAGAAATTTGGAGCTGGATGTTCAATGCCCTGAAATTCAGGGGTGTTCTGGTCTGGGCCCAGTGCGATGAGGCCTGAATTGGCAGAGGCTTCTGGGCACTGTCGCTAGTGAGGAGCTCTACAAGCCAAGGAAGTTAACACCCTTTGTGTAACCCAGGCTGCAGTAGCCTGTCTGGAGGGGGGGAGGGAAATCACCTTCATCCCAACCCCCTGCAGCACCTATGTGACATGAGACGGAGTGGGGGGAGGGACAGATTGGATTGAAGATACCAGGTTGTATCTTGGCTTCTGCTGGGGGTCAGGAACCCCAGGTCCAACCCACGCCCCCAACGAACTCCAGGGCACTGGAGATACAGCTCCAAATGTCCCGTCTCGCTCCAGCGAGGAGTCCCAAGCCGGGAACCCGAGATCTGACCTTCAGTTGCCCGATGCGACAAGTTATTTTACTGTGGGTGAAACTGACCCACTTTCTTGCTCCAAATCAGTGACAGACATCAAGATCTCGCAGAGTCACGGGTATGTGTGTGAAACCCCCCCCCCCCACTGGCATGAAGAATAGGCCTCCAGTCCAAGGCTTCCCCAGCGTGGAAAACAAACAGGCAGAAGGGACACTGTGAGGGGGGAGGGGTGTCTGATTTTCAAGGCTGCCACCCCCTTGACTTCAGCTGGAATTGTGGGGTCCTCAGCACCTCTAAAAACTCAGGCAGTCTGCAACATTGGGGTACCCGGAGTCAGCGAAGCCAGGATCAGAAAGGGGTCAGCATGACCCTCCCCCCCCGCCTTTGTTTACCCATGAACCTAAATTTGTTTTTGAGTCTTTTATTTTTTTATTTTTTTTTGGTATTTGGCTGCAGTTCTGGACAGATTGCAGGGGGAGGCGGGGAGAGTTTAAGAGACACGTGTGGGACTGCAAAGGCCAGCTTGGATTCAGCCTCTAAATAACTCTGAAAGCCAAGCACACACACACACACACACACACACAAATATGCTTCCCGTGTCTGGCGAGAGAGGATAATGGGGTTTAAATGCTGCAAACGGATGGCGGCGAGCCGGCCCGGACTGTGAAATGTACAAGGACTCCCCCAGCTGCCGGGAGCTGGGGAAGCTGCGGAGTGTGACATGCCTTATAAATACGTTTGAGAGCGCAGTGGGATTTGCCTTTGTCAGGAGAATTCAGGTCACCAGGTACAGGAGGCAGCAGCTGCTTTCAGCACAGCGCAGAGGAGAAGGTGTCTTTATGATTGATTTCCCCCCGCTCCCCAGTGCTGGTGAAACACACACTGCGGCCTCTGCTGCCTTCCCAGCTCTGGTAGCTCGGCTGAAATCAGTCCCCTGGTGGTGATGGTTGTTTTTTTTTTAATTTATTTTCCCCGACGCCCCTTTTCCGAAAGCAGCGGGTCCCCGTGTCGGATTGTCGAGTCAGCAAGGCCATTGTGCTAATCGCCACTCTGGGGCGGCAGGTGCCAACCGGGCTGGAAATGGCTGCAGCGAAACAGAGACGGGGAAACTGAGAGGCCCTGGTGTCCATGGCTAGAATACTGAGCTAGGCCTCAGGACAGCTGGGCTCTTCTTCAGCTCTGCCACTGCCCGCCTGGGTGACCTTGGGCAAGTCACTTCCTCTCGGCATCTGTTTCCTCTGCCACTCTTTGTCTATTTAGACTGGGCACTTTGGGGGGCAGGGAGCCCCTCACTCTGTCCGTGCAGCGCCCAGCACAACAGGGCCCTGATCTCCACTGGGGTCTCGACATGCTATGCTAATGTGAATAGTGGCTCATTTATCAAAGAGAAATTGACTGAGGAGTCTAAGGGGAAATGGATCTAAATCTGAAGGGGGGGGATGTGCCATTGGGGGCTTCCCCTGCATTCCCAGCGCTTGAAATCAACAGGAGTTGTGGGTTGCAGGACTGGGTCAGTGTCTGGTTTGGGATCCCGCAGTGTAAGGTCCTGCAGTTGGATGGGGCCAGGAGTGTGGGATATGCAGTATTGCAATCTGCCCTTTGGGGATCCCGATCCCCCAACATCCCCTGCCCAACCACCGTTCCTGTAAGATGCCGGCAGCATCCAAACAGGAAAGCAGGCCCCCGTCTGTATCGGACCTCGAACCCAAGCCACTGGGGCGAGTTCAGATCCAGGGTTGTCGAATCCAGACCGAGCCAGGGGGAGACAGCTGAATTATAGGCTGCTTGTGCGTTGTGGGGCTCTAACCCCCTTTGGAAGGGGCCATGATAGGGAAGCAGGAAGCACCAGGCGTGGGGCTATTTGCTGATCAGCCGGCTGCAACAGCAAGGCCCTGTCGGGGGGAGGGTGCCCCCGCAATGGGACAGCCCCGTTCTGTTAAAGGCCATCAGACGAGTCCAGGGTACCCAGCAGCCGATGGGCCCTAGCAGTCCCCCCCATTAACACTTCCAAACCCTGGCACACACCAGCAGCTCCCCTGTTGGCAGAGGCATAGCGAGCGCCCTCCGTACCCTCCGACCGGAGGGGGCCCCGCAAGGAAGGGGGCCCCTAAAAGTGGCAAAATAAATACCGCATTCCAGTTTCTGCATTGTAAGGGGCCCCGCCCGGACATACGTTCGGAGGGGGCCACCGTTCGGAGGGGGCCACGTTCTTTGTTGCTACGGCCCTGCCTGTTGGGAGTGCCCGGCCTTAGAAAAAGCCCTGGAGAGAGTCCTCGGGGCAGCATGGAACCCCAAACGGAGCCGCTGGGTCCAGATCTAATCCCAGAACCCAACATCTGCGTCCCAGCCTGGATCCAGAGCCAAACTCAGAACCCGACGGCTGGTTCTGGTTCCAGACCCGAAGCTGAACCCCAGCAGCTGGGTCTGGAGTCAAACCCAGCAGTTGGCTTTAAGATGTAAGAAACCCACCGCCCGGCTTTGCAGAAGGAGTTAACTCCAGCAGGCTAACGGTCCCAGCTTCTGTCCCTCGCCCAGACATAGACTGGACCCACTGCCGGGCCTTGGCACCCAGCGACGGACAGACCCGAGCCGAAGGGGAGCAGGGGAATGTACACCTTGCTCAAAAATAAATGTTTAAAGCGTTTTCAAGATTTTGGATGAATGTCAGGGCCAGGCGTGGTCAGGAGCATTTGCCTGGATGCAAAACCCCAGCATGGTAATGGTTAACCCCTGGCACTGCGGTGTGGGGGCAGACCTGCCCTCCACCCCCAACTGTTTGCATTAGTGCCACTAGAAAGCCTAAAGGGTTTTTTGTTTGTTTGTTTTTTTAAGAGCTGTTCATTTCCCCCTCCTGTCTGGGAATGGACATCTGGGTTCTGGTCCCAGAACTGGGAGGGGAGTGGGGACTAGTGATTAGCGTGTGGGGGGCGAAAGGGGGAAGGTCTGGGAGCCAGGACTCCTGGGTTCTGTTCACAGTTCTGGGAGTAGGGGTAGTGGTTAGGGCAGACAAAGGGCAGCCAGGATGCCTGGGTTCAGTTCAGAGCTCCAGGAGGGGAGTGGGGTCTAGTGGTTGGGGGAGGGGGCTGGCAGCCAGGACTCCTGGGTTCTATTCCCTTCCCTCTCTCGGCACAATGGGAGGGGGGGCGGGTAGCTTTGAGATGCAGCCCCCGGTCGGTCTGTCCGCCCGTCCCCTTTGCACACGGGCACTTTTGCTGCTAATCCCCCTCCCCCCATTCGGGGGTGAGGGGCGTCCGAAGGAGGCAGCTTTGGGTGCCCCCCATCGCATTGCACCGAGCCGGAGCGATCGCATCCCTCCCCCGAGCGCGCCGGGCCGCCGCAGCCATGTGAGCAGCCGGTCAGGTGTCCCCGGGGCTGGCGCGGCGCCCGCCCGCTGCTGTTCCCGGCTCCGCGCCCCGGGCGGACACGTGCGCGCCGTGACCTGATTGTGGGTGGTGCGGCGGGGGGGGGGGGGGGGGGGGGGGGCCCCCCCCCCCCCCTGGGGCCGCGGCGTCGCCTCCCCCCCCCCCCCGGCGTGCGCCCTGCCCCTCCCTTGTGCCCCCCGCCCCCCGGCGTGCCCTCTCCTGCCCCACCCCTCCCTTGTGCACCCGGCCCCCCGGCGTGCCCTCTCCTGCTCCTGCCCCTGCCCCTCCCTTGTGCACCCCCGTCCCCCGTTGTGCCCTCTCATACCCCCTGCCCCTTCCTTGTGCCCCCCGGCATGCCCTCTCCTACCCCTGACCCTCCCTTGTGCCCCCTGTTGTGCCCTCTCCTAACCCTGTCCCTCCCTTGTGCCCCCCGCCCCCCAGCGTGCCCTCTCCTGCCCCTCCCTTGTGCCCCCTGCCCTTCCCTTGTGCCCCCCCGGCATGCCCTCTCCTAACCCTTCCCCTCCCTTGTGCCCCCTGACCCCCGTTGTGCCCTCTCCTACCCTCTGCCCCGACCATGCCCCCTTCTGCCTCCTGTCCCCCATCCTGACCCCTTCTGCCTCCCTCCTGTTGTGCCCACTCCTACCCCTGACCCCATCGTGCCCCCTTCTGCCCCCCTGTCATGCTTTCTCTCCTTCCCGCTGCAAACTCCAGCATGCAAAGTGGGACGTAGGGGTGTGTCTGCATCCCAGACATCCTCTCTGTCTGTCTGTCCCTCTGTTAGCTAGATAGACGGGTGACAATCCTCTCATTTCTGCTGCCAGCTTGGATTTTAATCAACTGTACATGAGGAAGGGGGGGGATTAAAAATTGCACTGGGCTACTCCAGTCCAGGCCCTCCCAGTGGGGGCGCTGTGGGGAGCGGGGCAGGAGCGCTGGCTGGGGGGGAGCTCCTGGGTACTCCAGTCTAGCCCCTCCTAGCAGGGGGCGCTGTGGGTGTCAGGCTAGGAGATAACTATTGCCAGGCTGCCTGCACTTTCCACACACTGAGCCCTGCGGGCAGAGAATTTGATGGGACTCTCCTGCCCTGGGAGCTGGGGAACCCAGGGGCGGGGCAGTGGGCTGGAGACGAACCTTTGGTCTGGGGAACTGTCTAAGAACAGGGCTGGGTGGAAATGGAGCATGGCACCCGTGCTTAGGTGGGGGTGGGCCACAATGGGAGGCAGAGGGGCTCTTGCACAGAGAGGGCATGGTGCCATGCCCGCCTGGGCGAGCCCCTAGCCTGGTGAGTATTCCTCACCGAGGGCAGGGGGCTCATTCAGGGGGCAGGATCTACCTGCTTTAGGATCTAGTGAGGACGCCCTGGCCGGGTCTGGTACCCAGACAGAACCCAGCAGTGGCTACCAAAGGTACTGGGCTGGAGTCTTGTTTTGCAGTGGTGGGCACTGGCAGACTGAGCTGGGGGAGAGAAAGAGGCTGTGTTACCCTGGGGCGCTAGGGCACACAGCTCCCCGGGGGCATGACCCCGACTGCAGCCCGATCTCTCTCTGCCCCCCAGGCCGAATGGAGCTGATGGCAGGAAAGGGATGGGAGGAGGCCTAGCGCCTCCTCCCATCCCGCATCTGAGTTTCACCCCATAATTTTCAGGGAGCAGACAGCAGGAGAGGGGCTCGGCTACAAGTATTTGCTCTGAGCTGGAATTTGGGCAGCGGGGGTTGAGTCCGGGCAGCGCCTGCCGGGTTAAAAGACCGGATCGGGCCTTCTTAAAATCAGGCTCAACTCCAGAAAATGCCAAGGGGGGAAGTGCTTATTTTGGGTGCTGGTGGGTTTAAACGCCCTGGGCTATCGCGGAGGGGAATGTATGCCGGTTCCTACTGTGGAAGAACCGGTTCCTGCCGCTTGCAGGTAATAATAATGAGCTAAGATCTTTGAGTCAGAAGAGCAGCTCTTTTCCTGATATAGGTCACCAGGAACGTGCGTGCGTGTGGGTGCCCACGTGCGCAAGGGGGCGAGGTCTCCTCCCCGCCTCCGTGGGCTCCCGCCACAAAATCTTCACACAGTTTGCTGTGACTGAGGGTGGAGGGGCCTCTGCTAATGGAAAAGGCAGAACTGGGATGGCGGGAGGGGGCTTGCGGGTGGGGACTGAGGGGCATGGACAGAGGGTGAGTCAGTGTACGACCTGGATTTGGCTCAAAGCTCTCGCTCAGAACTGGGCCTGCGGGGAGATGGAATTTAGGCAGCTGGCGCCCCCCCAACCAGGGCAGCTCCGCACGCCAGGCGTCCCTGGGAATCTTGGCATGACCCCTGCCGTACCCGCGGACCCTGGGCCAGCTCCCAGCGGGATGATCCGGGTTTGCATTTTGTCCTCTGTTTGTTTGCCCTACTTTCTGCAGCACGTGCCTCACTGCCCCACATTCCCCGCAGCCTCGTCTCAGGGCTGCCCGGCGGCTGTGTGTGTGTGTGTGTGTGTACGTGTGTGTGTGCGTGCGTACACAGGCTGACACTGTGTTCCTCCCCCCCTCCCACGCTGCAGCTCCACGTGAGACACTGGGATGGCTCCAGGGGACTCCGATCTCCTCGTCTCCCAGCAAGGTGGGCTGTAGCCGCTCCCTGGTCCCGTCCCCTCCAGCTGTCTATGGCCAGGGGAAGGGAAGCGACCCTGAGTCTGTGCAAGGCTTCGGAGGCTGCATCCGCCCTGCCGCGGGTGATGGGGTTCATCAGTTGCACAGATTTCGCCCTGCCCTGTGTCTCCATGTCTTTCAATTTTCATCCTCCCCTTTCCTTTGCCCTGCCCCCTGTTCTTTTGTTCCCCCAGGAACCCCAAGATCACTCCCCCATCCCCATCCCAAACATCCAACCCTGCCCCGATCGTATTAAACCCTGGCAGGCCAGAGCCCTGGGGGATGGATGCCAGCCTGGGTCCCCAATACGCAGCTCCCCTGCCCCTACAGGAGGCCGCAGACCCTGAGCACCCTCTATCCCAGCTGTTGCTTCCAGCTGTTTTCTGCAGCAGGACTCAAGCCAAGATTCCTCATCTGACCTCCCCTCCCACTGCTCTTTCTCCCCCAGGCGGCGTGATCCTCTACGTGGGCTCCACGGCTGGCTCCAGCCCTACCCCGGGCAGCCCACCCGGCGGCTACCTGGTGCCCTCCCCACAGCATTCCCTGCCCTCGTCGCTGGAGGAGCTGACGCTGACCGAGATTGGGGCCATCAAGCCGCAGGGCTCCAGCTCGCCATCCTCGCCTAAGGTGGCCTTCCAGTTCCCGGAGGGGGTCAGGTACCCCAGCAAGGGCCAGTCGCCCCCCACCCAGAGCAGAGTTGCCACGGCCAAGCAGAACGGCATGACCGGCACCTTCACTAGTGAGTGACCAGGGCGCAGCTCTGTCATCATCCCCCTGCTCCAGCTGGGGAAACTGAGGCACCAAGAGGGGAAGGGACAGCAACTCAGCAGTAGAACCCAGGAGTCCTGACTCCCAGCCCTTCTGCTCTAACCACTAGACACCACTCCTCTCTCAGAGCTGTGGATAGAACCCAGGAGTCCTGACTCCCAGCCCCCCTGCTCTAACCGCTAGACCATCCAAAGCAACAGGAATATTGGGAGGTAGGGTACTCTCACATGAAGCCACAAGGGGCCAACCTGACACACAGCTGGGACCATGCACCCCCTCTTTGGGGGGTCCGCAGTCCTGTGGGGCTGGCAACCTAGTCTGGCTGGAAATGGGCATCTCCAAGCGGCTAGTTATTGAGTCTGGGCAGTAGTGGGGAGGGGGATGCATCTTCGGGGGGCAGGTGGGACCCTGGGGCTGGGCAGATGGTTGGAGGGAGGGGGTGGCGCTCCTATCGGTCGGCCCTTCCCTCTCTGTTGGGGGGGCTGCAGTGGGGTGGGCAGGAGGGGACCGAACGAGTGTGATGCTCACCCCCACCCCTCCTTGCAGAGACGGGCGGGATGGTGCTGTTGTGCAAGGTGTGCGGGGACATCGCCTCCGGCTTCCACTATGGTGTCCACGCCTGCGAGGGCTGCAAGGTGAGGAGGCGGGGCCAGGGGCGGGGCTTCGGGGCGGCCGGGGACCGAGTTGAGGCAAGGAGCCTCCTAGCAAGCCGCGGCGTCACCGTGGTGCCGTTTCCCGGGGCGACCCAGCTCCGAGGGGAGCTCATTGCCAGGACAAACAGCCCCCCAGGCTGAGTGGGCAGGGGGCTGGCGGGCAGAGCGGGGCAGGCTGGGGGGGGCACAGATGGGGCAGGGTTTGCCTGGCGCTGACTCCTCGCCCTGTTGGCCCCCTCCAGGGCTTCTTCCGGCGCAGCATCCAGCAGAACATCAACTACAAGATGTGCGTGAAGAACGAGAACTGCATGATCATGCGCATGAACCGCAACCGCTGCCAGCACTGCCGCTTCAAGAAGTGCCTCGCCGTCGGCATGTCCCGCGACGGTGAGCGCAGGGATCCCGGCCTCCCGCCCCCACCCCCACTCCTCCCCCAGCCTGGTCTGCCCTTGGGCACGGCCAGCGTCACGTCTGCCACCAGCCTGCTCCCTGCCAGTGCCCCTCAATCCCGACCCACAGCCCCACCTGTTATCCCAGCCCTGGGCTCCCCCCACACCCCCTCTGCCAGTGCCCCTCAATCCCGACCCACAGCCCCACCTGTTATCCCAGTCCTGGGCTCCCCCCACGCCCCCTCTGCCAGTGCCCCTCAATCCCGACCCACAGCCCCCCGCCCTCCTATCCCGGCCCTGGTTCTCTCTTGTGCAGACTGTCTGAACTGTGCTGACTGTTTCTGATCTGCCACCAAACCTCCCTTTCCCCAGGAGACCCACATAGGAATTTAGCTGGGGATGGGGGAGGCGGCTTGGGGCGAAAGGCTGGTGCCCTGCCCCCCTGCGGCGGGACCCCACATCCCCCTGAGGCCCTCCTACTCTGTCCAGTCAGCAGCTGCCCCAGCTGATAAATGGGAGCTCTGTGCTGGGGGCTGATTTATGGCTCTGAGCACGGATGTGGGTGGGGGGGGCAATGGTGTGGGGGGATGCCAGGGCCAGGCTGTGATGAACGGCTCGAGCTTCTCCCATCCGCTCATGATGGATTTGTTAGACTTTGAAATGGCTCGTCAGCATTAGCGTGCTAAGAATGGCCGGGGAGGGGAGGGGTGCGGTGTGAGGGGGTGGCAGAGAGACCTGGAGATGGGCCGAGACCGGACCCAGATCTATGGAGGTGGGCTTGGATCAGCACCAGAACCATGGAGAAGGATCAGGATTGGGGCTGGGACCACACCCAGATCCATGGATCAGCACCAGAACTGCAGAGATGGGCCGGACCGTGATTAGGGCTGGAACTCGAGCCGTGGAGATGGGTCGGGACTGGGACCAGAATCAGAACCAGGGAGGTGGACTGGGACTGGGACCAGAGGTTCCCCACCTGGACCTCTTCACTGGGACTTTTGCCTCCCCTGGCTTCCCTCCTCCCTGCCCCGATGGTTCTGGCTCTTTGCTGGTTTGGGACAGGGACATGTGAGAACCAGCTCCCTGGATCTCAGCACCATCGACACCCAAATACATGGGTCCCACACACCCGTCCAACCACTAGTCAGGGGGTGGGGGCAGCAGGGGCCAGGCTCCTGGGTCCCGCCTGTCGCGTTGTGCCAGGTAAAGCTCGCTCGCTGATCCAGAGCGCAGGGCGGAGGGGCACACAAAGTAGATCCTAAGGGTGAGCAAACAGTCCGGGGATCTCGCCTCCCTTGGGCCGGATCTTCACGGGCAGGTGGGGGGAATCAGGAAGGGAACTAAACCCCAGGACTGAGCAGCAGCCTCAAGGGCTCCCCAAAGCCCCAGGGGCTGTAGGGCAGGAAAGGCCCACGAGCATTATCCAGGCTCACAGCTGCTGTGTTAACGGGGGGGTGGGGTGCAGAGAGGGACAGGGGCCGGGGGGAATAGGGGGAGATGTGGTATAGACTGGGGAGGAAAGGGACAGGGATGGGGAGTTGGGGGTGCGGGAGAAGGATGGAGGAGGGGGGAGGGAAGGGAAGGAATCCCAGGGCGCTCTCCCCCCCACAAGCCCTGCCAGTTCCAGGCCCATCTGGGGCTTTGCGGGGGCAGCGGGATCCTGTGTGCGGGAAAGGAGGTTTCTGGGTCACGGCTGCCATGTGCAGCCCCCGCTCCAGCTCAGGTTATGGCAGCAGCTCCCAGAGCAGGCGTCAGCCTCCAGACGCTCCCCCGCTCCGCACGCTGCTCCCCACAAAGCCCCGGGTGGGCGTGAGAACCAGGCTGTGTCCTGCCCAGCACGGGGCTCCTTCATCTCCCACACGTGCCCCCTCGCATGAGGCTGCAGCACAGGGGCCCGATCCTGCTTCCGTTGCCATGTTACCGTGCAGGATCGGGCCCCTCCGTGCTACACCCGCCGGGGGCGCAGTGTGGGGAGCGGGGCATCCCTGGGGATGCTCCTCCCCCTCCCCTGTGATACACCCCTTCCCCACCCAGCACAGGCAGGGCTGGAAATCCACTCCCTGGAAAGTCTTTTGTTGGGTCAGAGTTATTCTGCTGTCGGGCCTCAGGGGGACAGGTGGGGGAGGAACCAGAGGCTGAGGAGAAGGAAGATACTTGTTATCATCAGCCAGAGGTCTCCAAGCACTTCGCAAAGGTGGAGCAGTATCACTCTCCCCAACTTAACAGATGGGGAAACTGAGGCACGGAGCAGGCAAGTGTCTTGCATAGCAAATCGGAGTTGGTATGAGAACCCAGAAGTCCTGGCTCCCTTCCCTTCCCCTGCCCCCACCCACTAGATCCTCACTTCTTAGGGCTGGGAATAGAACCCAGGAGTCCTGGCTCCCGTTTCCCAATTAGACATCACTCACCAAGTGTGGGAATAGAACCCAGGAGTCCTGACTTCCCTTCCCCCTGCTCTAACCTTCTAGTCCCACTCCGCTCTCAGAGCTGAGGATAGAACCCAGGAGTCCTGACTCCCAGCCCCCACTGCTCTAACCACCACCCCACTACCGTCCTCCACCCAGGAATAGAACCCAGGACTTTGTAGCTGCATGCCAGAGATCTGATCTGACACCAGCGCAGCCGCATTGACTTTAGTGAGTCTCTCCTGATTAACACCAACCTGCGTTTGGCCTCAGGTCGGGACTTGGGGGAACCCCTGGGTGGTGAGACCAGCGGGCAGGAGCAGAGGGAGCCACACGGTCTGTCTGTCTCGAGCAGCCTTGATAAAATCTCATACTCTCTCCCTCCCCCCGTCTCGGCCTAGGCAGAGGTGCTGGACGGTCCTATAGCAGTAGATTGCCCCCGCCCCAGCCCCTCTGTGCGTCTCCCATGGGCCTTGGTGCTGCTCCTGACCCACTGACCTAGTTACGGAGAGAAGTGGAGCAGAGACGTGCCAGGCAGGGGGTGATCTGGGCAGGAGAAGGGGGGTAGGCAAAGGTGCCTGTGGGGGGGGAGGGAGACATCAGCCAGTGGTGTGGGAGGGGCGCATGGGGGGGTTATGTAGGGGGTGTGGAGTGCAAAGGGAGCTGGCAGGAGCTGTGCCAGTCTAGACACACAGGGAAACAGCTGCATCGTGGGAGGCAGCTCAGCGATGCAGCGTGCTCTGGGGTGGAGCGCAGCAGCCAGCGCGGCCATGTAGAACAGGCCATTACTGTTACTACCTGCCACGAGTGGGGCCCTGCTGCATGCGCCACGACGGGAACTGCGGGTGGTGACAAGCCCCTCGTGCCACCTCCTCCCGCCTGGCCCTGGGGGGCTCTCCCCCCAGTGCTGCTGGCTCGCTCCCCGTTGCTTTCTACGCCCAGTAGGGGGCGCTCACGAGTGCACCCCTAGTGCCTGCCCAGCTCACACTCTCTCTCCTTCCTCCCCCTCCCCCCCCCACAGCGGTGCGCTTCGGGCGCATCCCCAAGCGGGAGAAGCAGCGCCTGCTGGACGAGATGCAGAGCTACATGAACAGCCTCAACGAGGCCCCCATGGACGTGGGGCTGGGGCCCGAGGGGGAGGCGCCCCCCAGCCCCGACGCCCAGGAGGAGGAGGCCATCGGCGCCATCTCGCGAGCCTATCACGACATCTTTGTCAGCGGGCAGGACCGGCTGGGCAAGCGGGCCGAGTCCTACCCCTCACTCAGGTACGCCGACCAGCAGCTCAACAACGGCTACGCCTACGGGCAGTACGACTCGGCCGGCCTGCCCCTCTCCGGCTACGGCGCCTGCCCCCAGGAGGCCCCCGGCTACGTGGACAATGGGCCCCGCCGCTTCGGCAACGACATCTACCAGGCCCAGCAGGCCGGCTACCTGGCCAACGCCGGGCACTACCCCACCTTCGACTACGGCTACTCCGAGGGCAGCCCCCAGAGGGCGTGTCCCTGGCGCTCGGCCACCAGCAGAGGCATTGTAAGTAGCCAGGCAGGACCCCCGATGGCAGGGGTTGGGGGGAGGGCACGGGCCCTCACCTGGGGGGAAGCAGGACTGGCTCCGTTGGGTGTCCAGAGGGGAAATTGACAGGGAGTGACTGGCCCAGGCGCACTCAGCCGAGTCAGAGTTGGGACGAGAACCCAGGAGTCCTGGATCCCAATCGTTTCACCCTGCCCTAACTACTAGACCCCACTCCCTTCCCAGAGCTGGGAATAGACCCAAAGAGTCCTGACACCCAGCTCCCCCCGCCCCCGCCCTAACCACCAGACCCACCCCCCCCTCCCAGAGCCAGGAATAGAACCCAGGAGTCCTGACTCTCTAATTCCTAAGCCGTTGCCATCTGATTGTATTCGAATCCCTCCACCTCTCCCTGCCCCGTAGTAACTTCCTCCCGCTTCGGGTTCCCAGTGGGAGTGAAGGGTGCTCTGCACCGTTCTGGATTGAGCCCCTGAGCCCCAGATCTGCGGCTTGGTTCTTAAGGGTTGGCTCCCCCTGCTGGGCAGCAGCGACGCTGCAGCATCCTCACGCGTTCTAGGGCTGCATTCCAGGGAGGGTCTGTCTCTGCAACCCCATGTGTTGCTCCACGGGCTCTCATACAATCTCCTTTGGGGAGACTCCCCCCCTCCCCGACAGTCTGAGAGGCCAGATCCTGCCAGCGGCAATCCAGAGTCACTGAGCCCCCCCAAATGTGGACCCCCTTCCAAATCTGGATCTCATTCCTCCGGCTTCCCCAAATTTTGGTCTGATTCTCCAGCTCCCCCCCAAATCTGGCTCTGAGCCCCCCCCTATTCTGGATCTGATTCCCCCATCCCCAAAGTTTTCAGGGTGTTTCCATTCTGGGGTCCCAATCCAGGCCCACTCTGCCCTGGTTAGGAGGCTGGTGCTCCTCTTGTCCCTCCCTGCGTTGGTGACCCGCCTTGCTCTCCCCACCCAGGCGTGCCCGCTGAACGCCAGCCCCTACTGCAGCGACGGCAAGAGCAGCCAGCAGGTGTGGGAGGAGTTCTCCCAGTGCTTCACGCCCGCCGTCAAGGAGGTGGTGGAGTTCGCCAAGAGCATCCCGGGCTTCCAGTCGCTCTGCCAGCAGGACCAGGTCATGCTCCTCAAGGCGGGCACCTTCCAGGTCAGTCAGATGCCCTGCCAGCCTGAATCTGGGCCCCTCCTGCCTAGAGCCTGTGGCCTCGGGCTGCACCTGTAGCTTTGGCCCCGGTGGTGTCGGGTCTGGTCTGTTCCCTTCACCCTGAGCTGACACACACTGACTTGCTGGGGATATCAGAGGGAGCTGGGCGGCCATAAAACCCGGTCAGCAGGGAGAGAAACGCAGGTCCACCCGAGACTGGTGATGTCTGGGAGCCAGAAAGTGGGTGCCCAGGAGGGACCCCAGAGGAGAAACACTGGCTCAGTTACCCAGAAACTGTGACCTAAACTAGACAAATTAAGACTTGAAATAAAACACAGATTTTTATGTGAGTGTAATTAACCATCGGCACAACTTTTACAGTCAGTAAGTCCTGACATGGGGAGCAAATATTTTGTAGCGGGTGCTTTGGTCTCGCAGAGAAAGGTCTGATGCCAGCCAATGGCTGGAAGTTGAAGCTAGACAAGTTTAAACTGGAAATCAGGTGTACATTTTTAACGGTGGGAGTAATTAACCATTGGAACGATTCCCCAAGGATCGTGGTGGATTCTCCATCACTGGCAATTTTAAAATCAAGACTGGATGTTTCTCTAAAAGATCTGCCCTAGGAATTATTGGGGGGAAGTTCTCTGGCCTGGATTATCCAGGAGGTCAGACTAGATGATCACAATGGTCCCTTCTGGCCTTGGAATCTATGTGTGTGTCCCTGCTGCTCTCTGCTGGAGGGAGCAAGCCTTCTTTTTGTGTGTGCGTGCCCCTTACTGCCTGGAATCAGAACTACCGGCCTGTGTGTCATAGTCCCCATACTGCTAACAGCCATGGGAGATTCTCCTCTAGCTCCGGGCTTTTGCAGCAGGAGGATTCAGCCGCGTTCTGCCCCTGCTGTCTAAGTGGCCATGACATGCTGGGCACAGATTCTGTTACATTGTGTTTCATGTGGGAAACATCAGGTGGGGGATAAACTGCTGTCCTAGCGGCTCCAGAGTTCCCTTCGCGAGTTCGTCTGTGGGGATCCGACCCAGGACATGCATGCCCAAACAGCTTGAGATACAACTTCAATAGCCTGCATGTACATGGCCCAGGCACTAGACCCACGCTACTACCATGGATCACCCTCATCCCAAGCCTCGGAGCTTCCAAGGCTATTGAGTTTTCCACCCAGGCCCCCACTTGGGCAGCACCCTCGACTCCCACTGGGAACCAAGAGGGAGGGAGTTACTCCAGGGCAGGGTCGGGGATCGAATCCAGTACCTGTGCATCTAAAGACCTAGTGGCTAGAGCACTGAACTGGGGCTTAGGACCAGCTGTTTCCCCTCCTCGTGCCTCAGTTTCCCCATCTGTACGATGGAGATAAGGATCCTGACTTGCTTTGAGATCTACTGATGACGAGCTCTAGGTAAGGGCTAAGTACTATTCTGATTATCATTGCCTGAGCTAAGAGTCATAGGAACATAGGACGGGAAAGGCTTCCTGGGTCAATGAGTCCAGTCCCCTATTATCACAGGCAACCTGAGTTTATAATTATGTAACTCATCTGACACCTCCAGACTCCTAAACCCTGTACACTGTCTGTCCACTACAGGGGGACATTATCTGGATGCCTCCCGGCGCTTGTGTCAGAGCGCCCCCTGCAGGCTCAGCTCTGACCTTCTCCCCTCCCGCAGGTGCTGATGGTGCGGTTCTCCTCCCTCTTCAACCCCAAGGAGAAGGTGGTGACGTTCCTGAGCGGCGAGACCTACTCGCTCTGCAGCCTGCGCTCCATGGGCATGGGCTGCCTGCTGGACGCCATGTTCGAGTTCAGCGAGAAGCTCGGCTCTCTCGGGCTGGATGCCCAGGAGATGGCGCTCTTCATGGCCGTCGTCCTTGTCTCGGCAGGTAGGTGCGCGCCCCGGGGCCAGCGGGGGGGATCTCTGAGGCCGGCTCTCTCTCTCTGCAGACCATGGTGGGGAGAAGGCTGGCCCAGCCACAGCCGTGAGCCATGCAGGTGACGTCAGCTCCAATCCCCCTGCAAAGCCCATCCCCGGTGTTTCGGGCTAGGTGTTCTGCATTAGGCAGGCTGGACCGCTGCTAAATGCTCTGCTGCCTGTTCTCTATGCTTGGCCCTGGGGGCAAGGACAGTGACAGAGTGAGAGTTCCCCATGCTCCTCGGGGATCCCACGCCCCAGTGCATGCAGCATGCTGACGCACATGGAGCTCAGCCTGCCTGGGACCTTCCAGACCCCCCAGTGAACAGGACTGACTGTGGCAGCTCCCTTGGCTAGAGCTTTACGGGGGAGCCTTTTCCTAGTGTTTCGACAGGAGGATCGCTGCCTGTGGGTGTTAGAGGTGGGGAAAGACCTAACTGGGCACCACTTTGTCCAGCCTGGTTTTAAACGTCCCATCCCTTCCCTCTGGAGACTCTTCCCCAGGCTGAGATCTGGGCATTAGGAAGCTTCCCCTCGCAGTTCACGAGCTGTTGTGTGTGTCATATGCCCTATACTGCCACCACGGAGGGAGATTCTCCTGCAGCGGGGACCGGTTGCTTTTTTTTGGAGCAGGTTGGGTATTAATGTCATGGCTCATCTGGTTCATAGATCGCTCTGGCATCTCAGACGTGGATGCCGTGGAAATCCTTCAGGAGACCCTCATCCGGGCCCTGCGGACTCTGGTGACAAAGAAGCACCCCGACGACTCCACCCTCTTCCCCAAACTCCTCCTGCGCCTTCCCGACCTGCGGACCCTCAACAACCAGCACTCGGAGAAGCTCCTGGCCTTCCGGATCGATCCTTAAGCCCACCGGAGACGCCCGCCCTCCGAGCCTAGGGGGAGAAGGATCAAGAACAGTCACCGGACCCAGCGCCTCGGGCTGCATTTAGCTCTTTCGAAGACGAGGAAGGAGGGCTCTGGCGCTGCCGGGCAGCACGTGGCCTGTCGGAGCCGGGCTCTGCCAGTGCACATCCCCCAACCCGGGGCGATCGGGTTCAGGAGGAGAGAGCACACCTCCCGCACGGCGCTCTGTGCAGCACAGCAAGGCCTGGAGAGCGAAGCGAACATGCATCCGAACTGACCGCACCAACACAGACACAGTGTATATATGTGTATAGAACTCTTTCTCTGTATTGTGTTGAGGTTCTAGTCTGTATATAAGAGCCTGGATATGTTGTACATACAGCGCATCAGTAGATCTCGGGGGGACGGCACACCCCATTCATGTTTCATTTGACGATCTAGTTCCTTCTTAAGGTGCATGCTGTTTTATCCCATTCCGCTCCGCCTCCACCCTCCGTTCGTACCAGCCCTCTCCTATGGAGAAAACAGCACAGATGGCTTGTGGACCTGCGCTCTGTGAATGGTATAGGATAGACTGGATCAGGAAGTGATATGCAAGGAGCCTTTTCGTCAGGGATGGTAGGAGCACTCGTCCAGTCCCCAAATCCCGACCTGAGGCCAGACGTAGGATGGGGTAAATCAGGAGAGACTCACTAAAGTCAATGCTGAGTTTTTGGAAGAGGCTGACGTGCGATGGCTCGGCCGGGCAGGGGTGGGATGTGCTACCTGAGGGGGGCGCTGTCTGTCAGAGGGGAGAGGTTGAAGGAGGCAGATCTTGAGTGCAAGCACACTTCCATTAAAGAAACAAATGGCTCCATTTTGTTTTGCTCCCGTTCAGCCCTGCCCTGCACTAACCACTAGACCCCATCCCCAAGCCAGGAATACTGGCTCCCATTCCCCGCCCCATGATCTAACCAGTAGACCCCACTCCCCTCTCAGAGCCACAATTACAACCCAAACGTCCTAAATCCCATTCCCCCCACCCCAGCCACTAGACAACTCCCCCACTGCAGAAGAGAATGGCTCTGGTTTTGTGGGGGAGGTGGCACTTTAGACTGTTATAGGATGGAGACAAGTCCGGGGACCAAAAGTGGGGCCAAAGCTCCCCGGCTTTGCATTTCGATACATATCAGATCCTGAAGGTCCGCGGGGAGAGGGAACTAGCACACCAGAAGGGAACACTTCATAGTTTGTGTTTGGTTCTTTGCTGAGCTCAGAACATCTGCAGGGAGAGGGGGAGCCGGGCCGCGCCTCGGCTCCTGGCCCCGCGGCTCTGTTCTTTGTTTGTTTGTTTTTAAAAAGAGCAACAAAACTTTGCACTTTTCGGAAAAATATAAATGTACAGAAAAAAATAAACTATCCCCTATCCCAACTCGGAGCATATCAGCAAAGGGATGCCCCCCTGGGGCCCGGCTGCTAAAAGCCCTAGTGCCTGGCAGTGGAAGAAAAGAAACGGTTTATTTTTGGTCTAATATTGAAGTGCAATAAATAAAATAAAGACTTGCTTAACGTTGAGCTGAGTGTCTACAGTTTGATATTGTTGCTACTCCAGGTGCACCCCTCGCCGAGAGCAGATCCTCCTTGCACTAGGTGCTGTCCATCCATAGCCCCAAGTCCCCAGCTCCTGGAGTCATGGGAATCTATGACAATTTCCATTTTTAATTTTTCAGAGTTTCTAGCTCTTGTGGTTGGGGAAAACATAACCTCCTAAGGATCTGAACGCCTTCCTGGTGGGGGCCTTATTATATTCCCATGTACACAGGTGTAAATCTGGAGTCACTCCAGATATTCACTGAGACTGTTCAGATTAGCATCTGGTTTAGGATGCAGTTTTACCCTGTCGGGGTGATTTCTCTTTTCTCCCTTCTGTTCATTCCCTTACTGATTGGCCCACAGAGCCACCTACTGGATGACTTGCTATCAATCTATCCTCATGCACCCCCTCCTATCTAGCTAGCCTAAGACATATATCATAATCATGGTATGGTATCTAAGCACATCACTTATTCACTTTTGGGCTCAGTCGCTCTCTGTTCCAGGGGGACAGAGTGAAGTGAGTGAACCCCATTTTAAGAAAAGGCAATCGATTGTGCAGCAGTGTGAATCTGGAGTAACTCTGTCAGTGTGGCCAACCCCAACTATTCAAGCATCAAGAGTCCAGCCCTCCCAAAACCATGCAATTGGCTTAAAATTCCTGAGGTTTTAAAAATACAATAATTTGGGGATCCTTTAGTTACTTTCTGTTTTTTTAGCCTTCAGGGATCATGTTTTCCAGCTTTTCTCCTCAGCCACAAGGGAAAGACACCTACGCTAGTACATCCATTTATTACATTTTTAAAAGCCTTCCCGATCCATCGCTAGCTTTGAGTGCTCAGTAGCTGACCTTCCACTGATCTTCTGCACGCCATCCATCCATCACCTCCTGGTCGTCCCCTACTACAATGACCTTCCACCATTCTTTCCATAATAATTTTCTCAAGATTATTCCCATCTCTATGCCTCAGGTGACCACAGTACATAAGTTTACATCCGTTGATTTCTGACATCTGGGTCTGCTTCTCTCCAATAATATTTCCAACATAGGTATTTGCCCTTTTTTTTTTTCCATCCAAAAGGGAGGGATAGTTCAGTGGTTTGAGCATTGGCCTGCTAAACCCAGGGTTGTGAGTTCAATACTTGAGGGGGCCATTTAGGGATCTGGGGCAAAAATCTGTCTGGGGATTGGTCCTGCTTTGAGCAGGGGGTTGGACTAGATGACTTCCTGAGGTCCCTTCCAACTCTGACATTCTATGATTCTATGAAAAGTCTTTGCCAGTACCACATTTCAAAAGCTTCAATTGTCTTCTGGCCATAGGGTGACCAGACAGCAAGTGTGAAAAATCAGGATAGAGTTGGGGGGTAATAGGTGCCTATATAAGAAAAAGCCCCAAATATCGGGACTGTCCCTATAAAATAGAGACATCTGCCCAGCAGCACTAACTTCCCATGATTCACATCCAGAAATTGCTCTGAAAAAATTAGGCTTTTCGCCAGTTGCACCTTCCCACATTTTGAGATGTAACAGTTTTTCCATACTTTCTTAAGGGAGGCCACAGCTGAGCGAGCCATCCTCAGTTATTGATCTTACATGGTAAATTTGTAATGATGTAGGGGTGACTAGCGATTGGCCAGAGGACTGGCTGAAGGGACTTTTTCTGCCTTTAGGGAGAAATAACAGAGTGTAGTAACTATCGTACCATCCTCACATCGCATGCAAGCAAAGCTCTGCTCTGTGTAATCCAGCGTCGCATGAAATGAAGGATAGGAGCAAAACTACCACCCCAACAAGTTGGTTCCAGAGAAGGCCGAGACACATGTGACCAAATCGCAAATATCTGTCACATCACTGAAAAATGCAGAGTGCATTCATCCATTAGTCATGTGTTTCATTGACTCCCCAGAAGTGTTAGCTAGTGTCCAATACCTCCATCTTTGGAGGACACTGGCAGACCTGGGGATTCCAAAGCCTCTCATTGAACTCATCACAAGTTTCTACCACCAACAGGCCAAAGTGCAACCAGCAGGTTTTCCATCGGGTGCGGGTGAGACAAGGGTGTATTTTGTCCCTAAGACCCTTTAACATATATGCAGAATTTATGATGATAGAAACTTACTTTTTTTTTTTAAATGAAGGCTGAGATTCTCTCGTATTCGCGTGACTTCAGGAGCTGGGACTTTAAGAAAACACGCCAACTCACAAGAGTTGGTAACACTGCCATGAAGTCAATGGAGTTACACTAGTATCAAACCAGAGTTGGTATAAACAGAATCAGGAGCAGAGATGGGTCAAAACCAGAGCCTCAAAGCTGGATCCCTCTGAATTTTGAGGGAAGGGGTACCAATTCCAATCCCTTCATCTGACCTCACCTTCGTGGCTTTGGTTCCAGGATGGGAATACTCCCAGTGCAGGCGCAATCTAGGACTGGTGTTGGCCGCCCTCCTTTGCAAGCTAGAATCCCGGAGGCACAAGGGTGGTGAAATCCACTTCCAGGCCCGCACCTCCCATGCCACACAGCAGAGGATCCAACCCTCCCACTCTGCAAAGTCTCTTTGTCCAACACCCAGTCTGGGACCCTCCATTCCAAAAGCCTGAAACCTTCACTGTCCTACTGTAGCATCAGGGCTCATTCTGCTGAGGAGGAAAACCAGCTGGTTTGGGAACATCTGCTCAGCTGTGAATGTTACCCAGGAAGTGATTATCTGGTGAGATATCGTAAGTCCTGGTGGAACCCACCTTGCAGACAAACACAGCAGCAGCAGCAATAGAGCCACTGACACACAGAGCCAAATTCTGCTCTCACACTGGCGTAAATCTAGGTTAACTGGGCAAATCCAGGCTCACAATGAGGCATGCAAGGAGCCTCTGCTCCCTGGAAACATGCCCCTTAATCTCTTTAGCAGGTTTTAGCCCAGTTTTGCGTGCCACTGCTGCCCACGTACTAAAATGGGTTGCTCTCTCCCATTTCTTGTGATTCTTAATGACATCTCATTTCCTGGCTCCAAATGCTGGAGCATGATGCCACACACACCCTTTGAGTTGCCGCATTTGACCCTAGGGCAAAGAGGCAGCCCCAATGGAGCTGGAGACAAGTGCCCTGGCACCCAGCAGCCAAATGGGGCTGTGCTGGGAGGAAAGCGCTTCTGAAGAACAAAGAGGAAAGACACTGTATGGTCCAGCAGCACAGCAGAGCAGGGATGGTGGGTCCACTGGGTTCGATGTTCACCGTCTGTATCACGGCCAAGCTGTTTGGATCCGAGGAGTCTGTGCTGCTCCCAGGGGAAAGGAATCGATGGGACACTATTTTAGCTACATTTTTTAAATCTATTTCTTTACAAACGTGCAGGGTGAAGCCCTGGGGTCATACAGGGATCCTGATCTCTGCGGCACTAGGCTAGCAGTGGCTGGGAGCGCTGTGGAAACGATCCCTTCAGCCCCAGGAAGAGCAAGGGGCAGGCCTGGTGGTAGGCTGGGGAAGGAAAAGGATGAATGACGAGGTCCAGTGGTTACTATGGGACTAGCCCTGGTGATTCGGGGTTTAAGTTCCGGCTGTGTCGCTCGCTGGCTTCCTGTGTGACCTTGGGCAACTCACACAGAGCTTGTCTCTATGACCATGTACTGCGCGGCAAGCTGAGGTATAACTCTACAGATCTCTAGTCTTTAGCCTCTCTGTGCCTCAGTGTCCCATCTTTAAAATGGGGGTAATAATACTTCTCATCCTCTGGAGGGGGTGAGGTGGTTGTGAAGATAAATCCATTCATGATTGCGATGTGCTCAAAGGCTGCAGGAATGGGAGCCACGGAAGTACCTCGGACAGATAAAAGGGGAGCACTCCCTGGCGGATCTTCCTGCTGACAAAATGCCGGCCTTGTTGCTATGCATGAGTGGGGTGACGCCATGACTCCAGGAGGCTGTGTGCTGTGATGGGAGGTGGTGCTTTGTCCCCCAGCCACTTATATGCACCACACTGGCATTTTAAGGCCTCCCAGCCCTGCCACGTCACCGGGCTGCATCACATGGCCACATTTTTATGGGGTCCTCGCTGGGCCAGGTCATCCCATTTCGGCGTCACATGACCACAGCTGTGGTGCCAGATCTGCACCCCACTTTGCCCCCGCCCCCAGGGTCCTGTGGCCATGTTTGGACCAGGCCAAGCGGTGATGTCACACACCAGCAGCACCAGGGTGACACTAGGATGTCGTGCACCGTCACCACGGCGATGCGAGGATGTCATGATCCATCACTATGGCAACGGTAGGACGCCATGCACCAGCACCATGGCAACGCTAGGCTGGCCTCATGGGGCCAACCCCCCCCACTCAGGCCCTGCAGGGGGAGGGGGCTCCTTGGGGAGGGGTCACGGAGGAGGTGCAAGGTCACAGCGCGGGAGACGGGCGGGAGCAGCAATGCTCTGCGATGCTCGCCCTGTGGGCGGGGCCAAAGCGTCTCCCCCATCACGTGACCGCCCTCCAATATGGCGGCGCCCTGGGCTGCCTCGCACGAAGGCCGGCGGGGTGTCGCGGAAGCGGCTCGGTCGGGGCGGGGTGCGTGTGAATGAGGCGGGCGGGCGCTGGCGAGGAGCCCCCCTCCCCCCCCCTCCGAGCGACTGGGGCAGGTGAGGGGCTGAGCGGGGAGCTGAACGCAGGAGAGACTGTGGGGAGGGGCTCGGAGCCCCTGGGAGGAGGGGGGCCTCGGCGAGGAGTGGGGGGCTCTAGGGAGGAGGCTCTGGGGGAGGCTCTACGAGGAGTGGGGGGCTGGAGGAGGGAGTGGGGGGGAGGATATGCGAGGAGTGAGGGGCTGGAGGGGGTC
>NW_020665187.1:2536153-2548356 GCF_002925995.2 Terrapene triunguis | reverse complement strand
GGGGGGGAGGATATGCGAGGAGTGAGGGGCTGGAGGGGGTCTCTGGGGGGAGGGGAGGCTCTGGGAGGAGTGAGGGGCTGGAGGGGGTCTCTGGGGGGAGGGGAGGCTCTGGGAGGAGTGAGGGGCTGGAGGGGGTCTCTGGGGGGAGGGGAGGCTCTGGGAGGAGTGGGGGGCTGGAGGGGGTTCTGTGGGGGGAGAGGAAGGCTCTGGGAGGAATGGGGGACTGGAGGCAGGGAGGGGAAGACTGGGAGGCATGGGGAGCTGGATCTGTGGGAGAGTGGGGGGGCTGGAGGGAGCTCTGGAAGAGGGGGAGGCGCGCATGGGTGCTCTCAGGGAAGAGGGAGGCTGAGGCTTTGAGGGGAGTGGGGGACTCGAGAGGGAGCGGAGCTGGGGTGTACTTTTTGTGTGGGAATGGAGAGTTAGTTGGGGGTTCTGAGACGAGTCCTTGTGGGGGGGCCTGAGAGGCTGTGAGTGGAGGGGTTGGAATGGGAGGGATATGCTGTGAGGAGTCCTGGGGGTCCCTCTGAGCTGGGTGGAGCTGCCTGCCAATGGGGGCTGTGGCCCCCAAGTGCTCTTGATGGGGTTGAGGCCATAACTCCACATGGTTCCCCGGCTCAGCTTTGCCCTTTTCCCAAGGAGGCGTAGGGAGATGCTGAGGTGACTCCTCTCCCTTCCCAAGCCTGGATGTAAAGTGCTCTCTTCTGTTCAAATGTTTCCTGATGCTAACAGGGCTGCTCTTGCCACTTTGACCATGTTTTCAGCAGACTGTGTTTCTATTCTAGTGAGTTTCTCCAGAGCACAGGAGTCAATGTGGTGACAATTACTGAACACACTGGCCCCCTAGCAACTGTACTAAGAGCAATCTCAAGCTCTTTCACATTTGATCTGTCCTCTGGCTTGTCTTTGAGCTCAGGTAGGAGAGTGTTGGTCAGAGGAAAGCTTTGATGTCCTGTATGAATTTGCAGCAGGTTCTCAGACCAGAGCCCAGACGTCATCATCACAAGTTGCAGGTCTCAGCCTATAGGCTTAAAATTGAACAGAGTATGCAGGCTAACCTGCTCTTTCGCTCCTTGAACAGAAGAATCCCTTCAGGTCAGGTTGGAGGCACATGGGCAGGGGAACGCGGGTGATGCTGGCTCTGCCCCAGCCTACGCTGTTCTCCCTCTATGACTAAACAGGACTTTTGCCTCCAGAGTTTTCAGTCTGGCACCTTTCACCATTGCTTTACCAAAAAAAAAAAAAAAGACTCTTTAAAGAGCTACAAAGAAACTCAACTAGAGCATTTGAAGCGCAGTTTAGAATAACGTGAAGGAATGCAGATGCAAGGGGAGGCTTTATCGTGCCATACTCAGATTGAAGGAGTGGATGGTTCCAGGCACTTTCTGGCAATCTTGTAACGTACAGGAGACCTAAAGGAAGCCACTCTATGGTAGTCTCTGTGAGGGTTGGCTGTGAAACTGGTGCTAGTTTTTCTTTTAAAATGTGCCAAGTTGAGAGTTAAAATCTCTGATTTAAGTGTCCCCAGTGGATCTTTCTTTCAGGAACACAGCCGTAGAGATACAAATATCACACAGCAGATCACATGCTTTTTTTTTTTTTTTTTTCCCTCACTGTAACTGTTATCCTCCCATATGACTTGAGGCTAGGAAAACAGGATGTGATTTTTCCTGGCATTGATTTGTGGCATTAGCTACTCTGTCCAGCAGTCTGTTGGTACCAAATCCTTTACATCCATTCACAGTGAAGAAGCATCAAAGATCATTAAACCAATTGTACCATCTGTGGCCTTGTCTTCACTACCGTATGTTATTGTGTTACTACATAATTCCGTAGAGTCAAGTTAGCTGACAGCATACGTCCCATGATTTTGTGATCAGTGTAGATAAGGACAAGTTGGAGTCAGTGTTGTTGCTAGATGAGGTTAAACCCCAGGGGTACAATGGGGGGAAGGTCTTTATCACACAGGGTAAGAAGGATGATCTAGTCATGTGTGGTGAGGACACTGGACTGGGATTCAGGAGACCTGCTTCAATTCCAGCTCAGACACAGACTTCTCGTGTGACCTTGGGCAAGTCACTTAACTTACATCAAAGAGATCTGAACTGCTGTTGGGATTTGAGGTCCCTTATCGAGACAGGGATGGCAGAATACAGCAAGTTCAGATGATGGTTCACATTTTGAATATTTGCAAATATGTGGTTGAAGGGAGGCAGATGAAACAGCCAAAGGGAATCCTAGGAATTACCCCTGTAGGATGGTCTAAAAGCCTAAATCACCTAGTCAATATCTCTCAGTCCTTGGCTCATGCAGGATAGCTCCCTGCAATGTATTCACCGGTGTTTTATCCTGTCCAGTTCTAAACATCCTAAGCAATAGGGCTTCCAGTACTTCCCTTGGGGAGACTCTTCCACAGCCTGAGAGATCGCAGTCCCAGAAAGGTTTCCCTAATTCTCAGCCCAAGTTTCCCTTTGCTTAGCATCATCCCATGACTCCTAATTATACACCTCTTCCCCTCCCCTTGGGCCACCCTGAATGAATGTTCCCTGGCTGCACTTCCAATCATATGTCTCATCTACCCTATGGGACTTGGGGGTCAAGTTGGAAGTTTCAGAGGGAGGCCGTATGCCCAGCTAAGAACAGAAGGGCCATAGCGCTCTAGGAAGGAGGGAGCATCCCATGGGGCATGACCATCTCCCATGTGCATGGGAGCCTGAGGTTAATCTCCAAGCAAAGCCTGTTTGATAGCCGTGCAAACTGCTATGTGCTCAAGACTGCTGACGGTCATAAATCCAGTAAAGGTGGCTCTCCCATCTGGGTCTCACTGCATGTTCTTCTCTTCTCTCAGGTGCTTTGGAGTAGACCCCAGGGGATGCACATGATGTTTTGAGGCACCATGCTGTTCACTGCATATGTCGCCTTTGCTGTCCTGCTGGCAATATGCATGGGTTTGGAGTTCTCCGCCTGCCGCGCCAAGCTCACTGGCAGCGCCTGTACCAACCCTGCCTTCCTGCGGTTCCAGCTGGACTATTACCAAGTGTATTTCCTGGCTCTGGCGGCTGACTGGCTACAGGGCCCCTACCTCTATAAACTCTACCAGCACTATCACTTCCTGGAAGGCCAGATCGCCATCATTTATGTCTGCGGCTTTGCCTCCAGTGTGCTCTTTGGACTGGTCTCCACTTCCTTGGTGGACTGGCTGGGCCGCAAGAAATCCTGCATCCTCTTCTCCCTGACCTACTCGGTCTGCTGCCTCACCAAGCTCTCTTGGGATTACTTTGTGCTGGTAGTGGGGAGGATATTAGGGGGGTTGTCCACAGCCCTGCTGTTCTCCGCCTTCGAGGCATGGTATGTGCATGAGCATGTGGAACGGCATGACTTCCCGGCAGAGTGGATCCCGGCCACCTTCTCGAGGGCTGCCTTCTGGAACAATGTCATTGCGATCGGAGCGGGGGTGACGGCCAACTTCTTCGCTGAGTGGTTGGGCTTGGGCCCCGTGGCCCCATTCATGGTCTCCATCCCCTTCCTTATGCTGACGGGCATCTTCGCCATGAAGAACTGGGATGAGAACTATGGCAAGAAGCGGGCACTGTCCAAGACTTGCGTCGATGGTTTGAAGTGTCTCCTGTCTGACCGGCGTGTCTTGCTCTTGGGCACTATCCAGGCCTTGTTTGAAAGCGTCATCTACATCTTCATCTTCCTCTGGACGCCCGTCCTCGATCCCTACAACCCACCTCTGGGCATTGTCTTCTCCAGCTTCATGGCTGCCAGCATGGTGGGGTCATCACTGTACCGTATTGCCACCTCCAAGAGGTACCACCTCCAGCCCATGCACATCCTCTCTCTCTCTGTCTTGATGGTATTCTTCTCCCTCTTCATGCTGACTTTCTCCACCAACCCTGGGCAGGAGAACCCTTCTGAGTCCTTCCTGGCCTTTTTGCTGATTGAACTCTCCTGTGGGCTGTATTTCCCTGCCATGGGCTTCCTCCGGCGGAAGGTGATCCCAGAGAAGGACCAGGTGGGCGTGATGAACTGGTTCCGCATCCCCCTGAACCTGCTGGCTTGCCTTGGCATGCTCATCCTCCATGACAGCGACTACAAGACGGGTACCAGGAACATGTTCACCATATGCTCCGTGATGATGGTGATGGCGTTGCTGGCCGTTGTTAGCCTCTTCACTGTGGTCCGGAACAACGCAGAACTCAGGGTGCCTAGCCCACAGGGGCAGAATGAGCTGTCCTCCCCGGAGCTCTGATCATGCGCCCGGCACAACTGCCCTCCCCACCCCCACCCCTGGTACAGTCTCCAAAAGTTTAACACTTCAAATACCATGACTCTGGGCTAGAGGGGAGGACTCTGTAAGTGAGAGAGAGACTGTGGAAAAGACAGCTGCTTTGAGGACTGGTCTTTGGGTATTGGGGCCGGTCCTGTATGTTTTAACTTTCACTTGGGAAAAACGTATTGTTTCAAACAAAACTTGTATAAATCACAAGCAGCCTGGCGAGCCCCCAGCAAGTATCGTTTGTTCCTTCCCACCCTGGAGTGCCTGCATCCAAAACTTCCTAACCCGGGCCTTCAAACCCTGGAAGCCCCCCGCATCCTCTGTTCTGTAGCTGCCACATTTGGAGGTGGCGGGGAGAGGCCAGGTGGTGGGAGCACATGTCACAGCTGCTTGGCTCCTAGCTTTTGCGGGGGGGAGAACAAGGAAAGAGACTCTGTTCACATGTTGGAGGTATTGACCCCAGTTACTGCATGAGCCAAACTCCAAACCCCCTCATTCTATTTTTTTTTTAATAAAAAAGAAATAAAACTCTTTCCTCAGAGAAAAGCTCTCCCGTGATTTTATTCCTTTGTGTCCTGAACCGAACAGAAATTTAATTATTCTTAAAGTTGTTGGTTCCAGGGCTGCAGATCCACCTTCGCTTCACTTGGATTTGTTGGGGCCAGGAGATGACTCTGGGGGGGCTGCTATTGATTAGGATTTTAATTCAGGCAGATATTAACCCCCCTTTCCCAACACCCTGTTAGACAGGAATTGAGAACTGAGTTTGCCGATGCCTAAGCTCTGTATGCAGCTGGCTGTCATGGAGTACCTGGTTCAGGAGGCATCTGGCTCTCTGCCACAGCATGAATATTGAATAGACAATTCCTCTCAGCAACTGCAACCTCAAGCCCAATCTGGAGTTCTGAGCACGCTACATCTTAGAACAGAGCGTATGACTAGTGTGGTGGCATGGTTGTCTCTAAATATGGCTGGGTTCCCACAGAATGTGATTAAGACTTGGTTAGGAGCCAAGGCAGCTGACGACAATGAGTTGCCCTCGCCCGTCATGCCAGGCGTATACTTGTCTTCCTGTATCCAGTTCAGTAGTTTCAGGTGAAACTAGTTTGGCCAGTCCTCCGTGGCCAAGTGTGTTGCCCTACGGGTTGCTGTGCTGCTCTTTGCCCGTCCTCTGGGCACTCAACCCCCTTCTGCGTTAGTTTGGGAGAGATGCCCAGCTATTCCCAGAAGGCGCTAATGCAAATAAGCTTTGGCAGGGTGGTAGGTGTGGCCACCTAAATAGGGTTGAAGTTGTGTTGGGGACATGGGGGGGGGGGGAAAGATGCCAGGACCCCCAGTTAAACCATGTTTGTAAGTGGGTTGGAGGAGTGTCAGGAACTGATTACAGCAACATGACGGTACTCAGGGCCTTACGGGTGCAGCGTGCTGGTCCATCTTAGTTAAAGGGGCACTGTAGTCTTAGGTCTAACAAGAGGAAAAACGGAAGCCTTGCCCCGGCAGCTTGCTTTCCCGTATAGAGAGCGCCCCCTTCCTGTTTCATGGTGAGTGACAAGTGAATGCTCTGTGTCACCCTGACGTGCTGTGCACAGAACGACTCTTGCTAATTTAAAACTCCCATTGAAGCTCCCCCTACTGGGATGCCTCAGTGTGCGCTCTTCTTCAGTGCCCCCCTGCCTCTGAAGCCGACCCCTGTAGGATGAAGGGGAAGGGTGGTTAGGACACTAGCCTGGGATTTGTGACCCGAGTTCAGTTCCCTGCTATGCCACAGACTCCCTGTGAGACCTTGGGTAACTCTTAGTCTCTCTGTTCCACGGTTGCCAACCTGTGGAATGGGGATAAGAGCCCTGCCCTGCCTCACAGGGGGATTGAGACGTGTCCTGGATCCCCAGGAGCTGTGCTATGCCCCAGTGTTTAAACAGTCCCTTGGAGGAGCCCCTTCAGTTGGCCAGACCCCCAAGGGGTCCCATTCTTCCTTAAGGATCGGCCATGTGGCCTCAACACCTCTGTGACTGAGCCCCGGGGCTCCAGCACCCTTGCTTCATACCATGACCCCCGCCCAGCAAGAATGACATAGACTCCCGCTCAGAGACTTGTCCACTCTTCAGGGACCAAGGCACCTCAGCAAGGATTTGCAGTGACGCCAGGCAGCCTTTTCAGAACAGAGCCGGGTTTGTTAGTCACCTGCAACACGGCGTCGGGAAGTCCCAAGGTTGAGAGAGAGAAATAAAGCCTAAAACGGAGTTCATTCTGCCCAAGCCAGCATGCCACACGGGCAAGCTGCTGCGGACTCCATTTTGGCGCTCTCCTCTTTGTCAGTGCAAAGGGAGAGCTCTCACCATCTCAGCCCTTACGCCCGCCATCTGAGGTCTTCTGGGCCATTGTTCTTGAGCTGGGGCCTTTGCTCTGCTTCCCTGCCGAGAGCTAGGGGGAAATCTCCTTTTTGGTATGAACATCCTGGCTAGTCGGTGGTGGTGACCCCAAGCATTCAAAAATCATGAGGTAGGCCCCCAAAAAGTATGACTGGCTTAAAAATCTTGAGATTTAAAAAATAATAAATACATTGTGTGTTCTTTTCATTTGCTTTCTGGGTTTCTGAGCTTTTAGGTCACCCCGGGGTCACATTTTCAGGCTTTTCACTGCACTCATGGGGGCCAGAAACGTACTTTGTATTGTGAGTGTGCAACATGGGGATCTGGCAGGGTTGTAAACCGGCTAATGCCCTTAGTTATGTTAACACCGCCACCTTAGATTATTAAAAAAAATGGATAATTTTAGAAATCCAAACTACTTGACACTTTTAATGTTCTTGTTTAGTTTCTGCACGTTACTTAGCATGACCACTTTGTGAAAAGTCAGCTTCACTTCCTGGTTCTAAGAGGGCCAGATTTTCTACAAAACTCAGCGGTGTTCATCCTTTCCCATTGCAGTAGCATCTGGGTACTGAGCACTTTGGAAAATCAAGGCACCGCTCTGTATTCCCACTGTACGCTTTGGTGTAGACACTACTGTGACGTTCCCCTCTGGAGTTATCTGGACCGGTGATCTGCTAGACCTCTCCAATCCTTGACTCTGGGAGCCACCCTTACCCTGCTCTGCTGTGAGAACCCCCACTCCTGTCCTGGGCTGTTCACACACAGCCTCTGGCATGTAAGCTGCTCCCAGCTACTTGCAAGTGAATGACACTAGCCAGTATCTCCAGTCCCAGACACAATCCTAGGAACCTCCGTCTTGCACTGTCCAGTAATGCCTGCTGGACGCTGTAAGTTTGTCAATTTAACAAAGAAATTGATATGTACCATGCTTGTTATCCTAAGGGGAGCCTCCAACACACTGCAAACCAAACGCACTGCTTCAGGTAGAATAAACAAACAGATTTATTAGCTACAAAGATAGATTTTTAAGTGATTATAAGTCAAAGCATAACAAGTCAGAGTTGGTCAAATGAAATGAAAGCAACACACATTCTAAGCTGATCTTAGCACTTTCAATGTCCTTAAAAACTTAGGTTTCAGAGTAGCAGCCGTGTTAGTCTGTATCCGCAAAAAGAACTGGAGTACTTGTGGCACCTTAGAGACTAACAAATTTATTTGAGCATAAGCTTTCGTGGGCTACAGCCCACTTCATCTGATGCATAGATGCTTCTCACCACAGGCTGGCTTTTCAGTCAGGCTCTCCCGTTTGATCAGTGGTGGTGTCTGTAGATGTATGTGGAAGAGAGAGAGCATGGCAAAATGTCTCTTCCTTTTATCATGTCCTTTCTTTCCTCTTGGCTTCCACCCCCCCTCCCTGCCTTCAGAGTCAGGTGAGCATTATCTCATCACAGTCCCAAACTGCCCAAAGGAAGGGGGTGACTCCCTCGAGGGTCTAATAGATTCTTTTGTTGCTACCTAAAACAGGGTCCATTGTTCCTGTGAGGCTGGGCTGGGTTTGTCCTATCCATGCCCTGATGAGGTGTGAACTGCCTCTCTCTTCTTGGTGAGTTTTTGCATACCCATAACCTTACTATAACATTACTGTAACAATTACTATAACATCACTGTAGCAGGTACAGAGGGTCACAACTACCTACACCGAATATTGTGAGACTCATGATAAAACTGTGAAAGTTGACACTGGATTCTACATTAGTCCTTATGTCTCCCTGGTAATTGTTGTGGTTTTACAACAATTTACTCTCTCTCTCTCTTTGAAAATGTGCTTTCTCTCTGCTGCTTTGCTGTATGAAAGACCCACACAAACAAGAAGGAAAATTGACTTTTCAGAAGAGTGAAACTGACTCACAAAGAGCTGTCAAATGCACAACACCCCTCCAGTCACTGTTATTACTGTTTGTATTATGGGAGCGCTCCAGGACTGAGACCCCATTATGTTAGCAGATGGTCAAACATATAAGAAGACAGTCCCTGCCCCTGAGAATTCACAATCACAATGTAAAAAGACAAGACATCTGGATAATGGGGGAAAGGGTTAATCCAGGCAAACCCAATGATCAGAGTGATGATGCAAACAGATCTCATATAACATCCTCATGAGCTCTGCCCATCCTCCCAATACAGTTTAAAATGTGGACATTTCTGAATGATTTAGGTCCCAGATAGGAAAAAAACAATGGTGGGTGTGACGCTGTATGGAATCTGGGGGACATTCTAGGATATTATGAATACTAATATTGTAAAATTGCAATGAGTTGTGCCAGATATGCCGTGTAAGATATCTGCAAAAATGTTATCATTTGCCTAATATGATCATCTCATTTATGTGTTTGTATCACCTTTGTATTTGGGGTTATAGATATGTATGTATGTCTGTGTGAGAGGTTGCCCCCCCTTAGGATGCCACCTGATTTGCTGAGATACTACTGAGCCTGTCTGTTATGTCAGCTTGGATACCCTTTTTACCTGTCTTGCTGAGCCAGGCTATTCTATTAAGTCTCCTCCAGCACACACACTGGCAGGGCCACACCAGACTGCAGAACGAAACAGACACTGAGATCAGTTCTGTGAAGGCTCAGCTTAAGGGACTTGAAGGGCCGGCTTTAGGCCGATTCACCCGATTCCCTGGAATCGGGCCCGACACCTTAGGTGCCTTTTTAATTTTTTTTACTCACCCTGGCGGGCGGCGGCGGTCCGCTCTGGGGTCTTCGGCGGCCCCGCTTCCCTGGCCAGAGCACTGGCCGGAGTGCGACAAGTCCCGTGGCCCCGCTCTCGTGGCTGGAGCTCCGGCCAGAGCACAACAGTCCCGCGGCCCCGCAACCCTGTCCGGAGCGCCGCGGCCCCATGACCCCAGCCGGAGCGCTGCAAGCCCCACGGCCCCGCTCTCCCGGCTGGAGCTCCGGCCAGAGCACAGCAGCCCCGTGGTCCCGCGACCCCGGCCGGAGCACGGCTGCCCCGTGACCCTGACCGGAGCGCGGCAAGCCCTGCAACCCCCCTCCCCCAGCCGGCAATCCGAAGTGCCGCCGAAGACTGGGAGCGCCGCCCGGTGAGTACAAGCCCCAGGAATCCGGCCCCGCACTTGCTAAAGCCGGCCCTGGGGACTTGCCCCCAGCACTCAGGTGTCCACCTCCCTTGTGGTGCAGACCCAAAGATATATTATGAAATCTGCCTCCTCCCTCAATGTGGAGGAAGGTATGCACCTCTTATCTCCCCAGTTGTGAATTGTATAACCGGGGTTATATTATAAACAAGAAATAAGTTTATTAACTACAAAAAGTGAATTTTAAGTGACTATAAGAGATAACAGACAGAACAAAGCAGATTACTGAGCAAATAAAATTAAATATGCAAACTAAGCTCAATATACTTAAGAAACAGATTACAAAATGTAATTTCTCACCCTAGATATTGTCACAGGTAGATAACAGAAAGTCTTGAAAGGCAGCTGCACTGGCCTACAGCTGGAGATTTTAGGTATTTCCACTCACAGCTTGGATGCCCTCCCAGCCTGGGTTCAACCCTTCTCCCCTCAGTGCAGTTCTTGCTTCCAGTCTCTGAGTGGAAATGCCTTAATTCTCCATCAATATCTAGGGTGAGAAATTACACTTTGTAATCTGTTTCTTAAGTATATTCAGCTTAGCTTGGGCCTCTGCCTGACACCTGGGCCCGAAAGCAAACTGGCCACCAGGGCAACCCATTAGATTCAATGGGCCGGGGGCAGGAGAGATGTCAGTGTCTGAGCAGTTATCCCAAGTATTAGCTGTCAGGAATTTGCAGCAAAGCAATGACTGACCCCTCTCTAGAAAGCATAAGGAGCTGTGTCCCAGAAGCAACTCTAAGGGGGGGGGGGGAGTTTTTTGAAGAGGATGGGAAATTATATAGAGAGGCTCCTGTGGGAAAGAACAGTGGCCCCGGGCAACCCTATAAGCAGTTGGTTGTACCCAGCCAGCACCGGGGGGAATTAATGCTGGTAGCGCATGAAGGTTCCTTTGCTGGTCACTTGGGGGTACAGAGGACGTATGACAGGCTTAGAAGGAATTTCTACTGGCCAGGAATACAGAATGATGTGAGAGATTATTTCAGGTCTTGTGCGGTGTGTCAGGAGAGGAAAAAACCTGTAGGACCCCAGAGAGCTCCCCTGCGTCCCTTACCTGTCATTCCTGGAGGTGTGGCAATGGACACTGTGGGTGCGATGCCACACCCCACTCGTAGGGGGAACGAGTATATCTTAGTGGTGATGGATTTTTCCACTAGATACCCTGAGGCAGCTGCTCTGTCTGATATAGAAGCTGAGACAGTCGCAGGAACTCTGCTCACTATAGTCAGCAGAGTTGGCTCCCCTAAGGAGATTTTGTCTGATCAGGGGGCAAACATGTCGCAGTTATTCAACGAGCTATGGAAGGTATGTGGCGTGACGGCCCCCTATCGCCCCCAGACCAATGGGTTGGTGGAAAGGTTCAATGGGACCCTAAAATTCATGCTGGGAATGTATGCCAAAGTTGTGACGAGTGATTGCCGTTCCTGCTGTAGGCTTACAGGGAGGTACCCCAAGAGTCCATGGAATTTTCTCCCTTTGACCTTCTATATGGAAGAAAAGTGAGGGGACCCTTCAGTCTCATTAAAGACACATGGAAAGGGTGCCCAGACTGGCATAACAGGCAGGCTCAGTGGTATCTCAGCATATCAGGCAGCATCCAAAGGGGGGCAAACCGTCACTGTCTGTATTACAAAACTTGTGCTGTTCTTCTGGGTGACACCCCCAGACAGTGTGGCATCAGCACTGCCTCGCCTGCTTGATGGCCCATTAAGGACCATGAGCTATACAATTGACCCATTGAGAGAAAGCAAGGGATACACCTTATGACTCAACAAAGCATATGCAGGGGTATAGCATGACCTTGGCATTTCCAGTGAGGGCTGCCCCAGGAATCCCGGTCACAGTGCGGAGAATGGGACTAGGGACAGGGGGGAATTTGGTGGAGGGGGGAATGAGTGTGTGTGCACAGATCCTCTGGCATGGGGTAATGGAGGGATCACAGTGCCCCTGGCGCGGGGAGGAGGGTTTGGAGTTGTACAGAGCCCCTGGCATGGGGGGAAAGGGGAAATGTGGGACATACAGAGCACAGGGCACAATGTGGAGAGAATCCCTGAAGTAGAAGGGGTTGGGAGATTGGCAGGCAGGGAGTTTATGGGGGCTGGAGGGAGGGATGCAAGGAGCCCCATGTATGCAATCAACTCGGCTTGCAGGAGCGACAACTGTGTCCCCTCTAGTGCTAGGTATTAAATATGGACCGTTCCCTGCAGCTCCTATCCCAAGCATAGCGGAGTTTGGGGGGGGGGGGGGGGGGGGGGGATACATTGCACACTCAGGTTTGCACAGTGCTGGGCCCGGCTGATGGTGCTGGTGCACACGATGAGTTTGCGCACTCGGGCTGGCAGGATCCTCGCTTTGCACGGGGCACACACTGGAAGGAGTTTAATTGCAAAACGCA
>NW_020665187.1:2489959-2535753 GCF_002925995.2 Terrapene triunguis | reverse complement strand
GGTAGGAGGGGGGCTGGAGACTGGGGAAGGGGTATTAGGGGGAGGGGGTATTGGGGATAGGTAGGAGGGGGGGCTGGGGAAGGGGTTGGGGGAGGGAGTATTAGGGGTAGGTAGGAGGGGGCTGGAGTCTGGGAGCGAGAGAAAGGATGAGGGGGCTTTGGGAGGGAGCTGTGTAGGAGGGGATCTGAAGGAGCTAGGGCGGGAGGGTCTGAGTGTATGGGGGTATTGGGAGAAGGTGTGGGGTGAGGAAGACCCCACTGGCTCTCAGCAGGCAATGCAGAGCCAGGCAGGATTTTGCTCTGGCGGTTCTCAAAGTGGGCCGGGACCCCATTTTAATGGGGTCGCCAGGGCTGGCTTAGACTTGCTGTGGCCTGGGGCCAAAGCTGAAGCCTGAGGACTTCAGCCCTGAGTGTCAGGACTTGGGTTACAGCCTCCCTGTCTGGGGTTGAAGCCCTTTTGGCTTTAGTGGTGAGGCCCAGGCTTTGCCCCCTCCCTGGGACGGCAGGGCTCAGGCAGGCTTAGGCTTTGGTTCCCCCTCCTGGGGTTGTGCAGTAACTTTTGTTGTCAGAAGGAGGTGCAATGAAGTTTGAGAACCCCTGAGCCAGGCTGTTGGTGGGTTAACAAGGGTCAGTCACAAGGGCTAGTTAAGAAGGATCTCCCTGGGCCCACTCGTAAGTGGGTCCCAGGGGAACTAGGGTGATGGTGGAGAGGTGGGAGCAGGATGGTACTTGGCAGTGTCAATGAAACGGCCTGGTGAGACGAGCATCGTCATTCAACACTACAGAAGTTCTGATCTAGCTTGCTATGTACTGCGGTGTGGGAAGATGGAGGGCAGTGAGGGATAATACTCTCTGAGTATAGAGAACGGGGTTGGACTTATTGTTTTCACTCACATAAGGCCAGCATAGGAGACCTGGAGAGGTTCTCTGTGCAATGGGTCTTTACACACACTTGCGTTTACAGAATTAAGTGGCTCACAGAGTTCAAGGCCAGAAAGCATCACTAGATCCTATAGAGAATGCCATCCAATTACTCCAGTATTATGGTTCATTCTTCCTTGCTACAGGCCAGAAGTAGGATGAAGCGCCTAAAAGGAACCGATTTTATGGCACGAATCAGCAATTGGGAGGAGACGCGGATACTGCTGTTGGAATTGAAGGTGAGACTGCAAGAGAAAACCTCTGAAACCTCTCTGTGGGAGAAGTGGACATCTAGCTGTTCTCTGGGTCGGACCCTTAGTGAGAAGTGTGGGCAGGGAAAAAGTTTGGCATTAACTACCAGAAACAGAGGGGGTGTTGTACATGGATGGCACAGTTGAGGAACGGGGCGTGTTGTAGGAGTGTTTAGGGGTCACAGCAGGGGACTGGGGGATCAGGACTCATGGGTGCTATCCCCAGCTCCACTGCTGACTCAGTGTGACTTCTCCATGGAAGCTGCTTTCCTTCTGTGCCCCAGACTCTCCAGCTGAAGCACAGGACCAATATTGTCCTGGGAGGCCTAATATGAAAATGTTCTGAGATCCTCCGATAAAAGGTGCGTATCGGTTGCACTAACCATCTTGTTTCCTTTCAGGAAAGCCTTGCCTGTGCCCCAGAAGACCCAGCCAGCACAAGCAAGCTCTCCTGGCAGAGCACGGCGTGTGATAAAATCCTTCGGGCTTGCATCCACTGGCTGGGACTAGGCAGGAGCTGCCTGGCACACTTTGAAAGCCTCTTGGACCTGGCTGAGCTGGCATGCCAGGGTTATATAGCAGCCGGCCCCCAGCATGTTCCCCTTTACCTGGAGAAAATCCTCTACCACCTGCTGAGGAACGTTGCCACCCAGGGAGCCTATGATGCCTGCTTAAGGTTCGCTGAGCTGCTCTATGCCAACCTGGCAAGGTGCCGGCCCCCAGAGGTGCCTGCTGAAGACTTTGAGGCCATTGCCAAGAGCAGCTTTAGCGTGCTGTGGAAGGGTGTAGATGCCCTTGCTAAATCGGGCCAGGCACCAAGGGAAAGCAGGGTGGTGCTTTCAGGCCGGCTGCAGGCCGTGCGCTTTCTGGTCTTTCTGGAGGAAGACTGCTCAGCCCAGCTGCCCCTGGAGCCCCCGTTCTTTACCTCCCAAGTCGCTCGTCAAGCTGCAGCTGCTGCTGTGATGTTTGAGGCCCAAAGGACCCCCCTGAGCAAAGAAGATGCCTGCTTCTTCAGCGAGCAGCTTGCTCGCCACCTGATGGCAGCCCTACTGGATAGGAGGAGTGCAGGGGAGCCCTTGCCCCTGCAGCCGTCCCTATGCCTGTTCGAGCTCACCTTGGAGCGATGCCGGCGTCTCTGCAAGAGCAGCTGCTTTGGGGAAGGCAAAGAAGCGATAGACCAAGCCCAGGGCTACCTAGAAGGAGCTGGTGACATCAGGAGGGGCTTTGCTGCTGCTCTGGGTCTCCTTCGTGCCGGAGTCCAGCTGAACCAGGTGTTAGCACTGGGTGAGAGTCAGGCTGGGCTGCCCCTCTCCCAAGCTGCTGCAGCTCTGAGCTGTGCGGCTGGAGTCCCCGAGCCCCTGCCCAGGGTGCTGGGTGAAAGCTGCCAGTTCATTGTCTCCTCCCTAAATGGGTACGTGAAGAAGAGCAAGCGGAGGCTGTTCAGCCTGGAGGACATCCTTGGCCTTTCCACTTTCATGGAGGGTTATTCCTGGCTTCTCCGTAGGCTGCTGGATAGCGTGAGTAAAGCTTGTGATTTAGGGCTTCCCCTAGGTGGGGTGGGGCCTGAGACACAAAGGGTTGTGCCAGGGCTTTGTACACAGCCTGGGAGTGCAGCCAAGGATCAGGCCCTTGACAGCTGGGCTCTTTCGCGCTCCAGGGCTCTAAAGTCCAGTCTGGCATTCGGCTGGGGATTGCATGTGGCTGAGGTGCCACTTCTGCAGTACACCAGCTTTGCACTGCAGAAAGGAAGCGTGCTCTCTGGGTAAGTCTACGCTGCAGCCGGAGGTTTAAGTTTGAGCTCAGATAGACGTACCTGCACTAGCTTTGATCGACCTAGTGCCCTAAAAATAGCAGTGTAGCCACAGCCAAGCTGCCTCAGCACAATCCCACCTGAGACCCTAAGAAGTACGTACGTGAGCTGCTAATGTCTGCTGCTGCCCATCCTGCGGCAACGCTGTTTTTAATGTGGTAGCTCCATCCGAGCTAGCGCGTGTCGGTCTCCCCAAGATGGAAATTACACCTCCAGTTGCAGTTTAGTCGTCTCCTCTGTCTGGGAATCATGTGGCCTTCCAAAATCTAACCTGCCAGGGTGCACAGGTGTGTCTCCACCTGATAAAGGGGTTCTGCTGACAAATGCAAGCTTCCCTTCTCCGTGAGCTAGCTGAGGTCTAATAAGGATGCATCACAGGTGAGTGCGGTGGGCCTGCATCCACATACTAGCCAGTTGCTGCTGCTGTTTGGTAGCTCATCTGTCTGCCAATTAAATGACCGTGCAACCTTTTGTATTGTTTCGATGGGGCCTGATCCATGTGTGCTGAGCTGGTCCGGATGCTCCTTGGGGCTGCCAGCGTGAGTTCTCCATGCTGATCTGGCTATTGCATGTTTGTGTTCCCTCTTCAGATTCCTCCTGACAACATGAAACCGCAGCAAGCCGTGAAACAGCTACACTATCACAGCCTGCAGCTCTACACCACAGTGGCATATGATGCCTTCCTGGGTTCCCAGGTACTGGCAGTGGAGGGAATAGCATATGTCACTAGGAACTGGGAGTGGGCAAGGGAGATCTCCAAGAAGCGTGGGTGCAAAAAAACCATTACGCTTCTCGTTGCTGGACTGGTCCCAATTTGAGGCCACTGGACTCCCATGTGGGGCCTGGTTCACTGAGGTCCTGGCTCAGCAGGGCTCTGAGTGCTGTAATGGCAACACTCCCCCTCTCTGAAATTGCTGTGTCTCATCCAGCCTACCCCAGAACAATAGGATGGATGCCTTATGCAACCTTCCTTTGTTAGAAGGTCTCAGATTAGACTGGGCTGAACGTGCCACAGAGCATCACTGAATGGCCAGCAGGTCAGCGGGAGATGTCCTCTAGGAGCCATGGTACTTGCAGGTTGCTATTAGCATAAACTACATTTATTACTCCAGGGTTCCCTCTTGCCAGTTGCTTTCTGCTCCCACCCAAATGAAGGAAGTGTGGTCACGTGGTTAGTGTTGGGGAAATCTGGATTCTGTTCCTGAGTGTGCCCTTGACTCCCTGTAAACCCTCAGCCAGTGACTCTGGGCTGCACCATCAGAGTGGCCTAGTGGCTTGGGCAGTGGACTGGGACTCAGGAGACCTGGGTGCAATTCCTGTCACCGCTTTGCTGGGTGACCTTGGGCAAGTCACTGTGCCTCCCTGTGCTTTAGTTTTTCCTGCTACAAAATGGAGCTATTTACCTTTTGTAAAGTGCTGTGAGATCTACAGGTGAGACGTATTCTGCAAGAGCTAGGTGGTGGTGATCCTCTTCTATGTGGTGACAGACTTTTAACCAGTATTTTGAGAGACCAGTACGTGGCAAGTCAGTTACCACAATCGCCACTCTATAGCGCTGACCAGCAATAGCCACTCCATGTGTGGTGGTGACCCTCTGAGCATAGCTGGCAGATAAAGGCTGTGCAGCAGTGGAAGAATGCTGCTTCATGCTCTTAATCCCTGATTATTTCTTTCCTGTGCAACTGCTCAAATGTCCTAGCACTCCTGCTGCATCTCCCTTGCTCCCCAAACCTCTGACTTTCCACAGGTGGCAGGGGCGGCTGGACTGGAGCAGCTGGTGGGCTCTTGCCAAAGTGTCATTACCTGGATGCTTGATGCACTAGAGGGGCTCTCTGAACAAGACCAGGTGGAATACCTTGATGTCACAGGTCAGTCCCTGAGCCTCTGAGCAGGGTCCCGCTCCATCGTGGGTTACAAGGCTTACTGTCTGTGGGGAGGGAATGGCCTCCCCAATGTTTAACTGTTCTGTGCTGCTCTGCGCGAAGATCTGGTCCGTTACCCTGAATGCAAAACAAAACTCAGCGTGAAAAAAGTTGCAACATTCACTAACGCCCCACAAATATCCTAAGCACCACAGGGCTGCCAGGAAGAGAAACTGACCGCTTCCTCCACTGAGATCCCTCTGCCAGATCTGGCTGAGACCTTTCCCTTCTAGGCAGGGAAGCATTGCTATCGCTCTGGTGCTCCTCCCTATCCTGCAAAAGCTCTAACCTGTAGTAGCTGGAACAGGCGTGGCTTGTGACCAGATAGCCCTGGTTCTTTGGATTACAAAGTCCTTCCCAGAGTAACCGCGCTGCTGCTGGACTGGAGCGAACTACGGAATGTGGTATTGCAAAGTCTTGCCACTTGATGGTGCTAAGACTCCCATGTGAAGGGAACAAGAGCATCATGATTGATGCTGCTACTCCTGTCTCTTGCCCCAAGCCCCTCCGAAGTTCTGCTTCTTGGCTCCTGTTTGTCCTGGTAATCACTGCTACTAGAGAGCAGTGGCTCCACTGCACTGTCTTTCCTGATGAGACCCCAAAGAAAATGTTCTTCCTAGACCCCGTGAGCCATCCTTTTCCTCCCACCTCCGTATCCCTATCAACTGTTCTGTTCAAATCACCTGCCACTAGACCTTCCTCCTCTTCCCCCTGACTCAGTCCCAGGCAGTGCTTGTCCTGCTTCTGCATCTGACTCTTCCCACTTATCCTCTTCCTTAAATCTGCACTGCAGGGAAATGACTGAGCATCTTGTGGCCCAAAGAGCAGTGAAGGATCAGAGAGTGTGGGCCTCACAAAGCCCACCCTGGGATTGAAGGGGCTGGGGTGTTACTGGTATCCAGTATCCATTGGAGGAATCGATATCCATGCCTTGCACATTGCAAGTCCTAGGATTAGGGGGATGGTCAAACGGGAATGGGGGGAGAGGGGCCCCAGAATGGTGACGTGAGGCTGGAGGCTTTTATACAGCCCTTCTAGTCTAGAGGGGATGGTCTCCTACCTTAACTCAACTCCTGGGGCCTCATCCTGTCACTTGTGCAAATCTCCAGCAATTCAGCTGAAGTCAGTGGAGTGGCACCTGGGTAAGTGAGGAGATTTGGATGCACCAGTTTGGTACTGACTGGTGGGTCTCCTCCCATCAGTGTTTACACTTCCTCTGTAGACTGATGCTTTCTTCCGATGGGATGGCTGTGGGGAGTTTGCAACCTTAGCTCTCTAACAGAAGGTGCCCAAGGCAAACCCTTCCTTTTGAGACCAAATATGGTGCCTCCATGACATGCTCGCCTTGCCGGAGTATCGGGGACAGTGTAAGTGATTACACATGGCTGGCACTAGGCCAGTGAGATTCTTGATGCTCTACTGGAAAATCCAGATCTCTCCATACAAGCTCTTTGCCATACATTCTCTTGCAAGGGTATTGGTAACAAGGCTTTCAGAATGAGGGCGGTGGGCCCCTATCCTCCATAGGGGAGCGGAGAGTAGTGTAATCTTGTAGTGAGGCAGCCTTTAATATTCATGCTTTTGTTTGCTGTGGCAGCCTCATGTGCATTCAAGCTGGCCTATGGCTTCTACAGCCAGAAGCTGTATGTGGAGGCCAGCTCAGTGACTGAGGTGTTCTGCCGGAAGCTGGGGATGGCAGAGTCCGGTAAATATCCAGAGATGTCCACAGAAAGGGTGAGTAGCCGTCTAAGATTCTGGGTAGCTCACTGGGGACTTGGGGGTCTGGTGTAAGGGAGCCATGCGCTTGAGTCCCTGGGCTATAGGAACCAGACTTCCATGAAGGCAACATACTCCGGCCCTGAGTGTCAGGAGATGTAAGGCACTTCCTCTCTGTCCTCTAGCTGATGTGGAGTCCTGACAGGCCCTCCACCAGGATGGGGGCTGCAACGTGGGGCTTGGGCCTCGAGGGCCCAGGAAACGGGGAAGCTTTTGCTGATGGTGCCTCGTTGCAGGGGTTAGGTGGAAGTGAATCTCGTTCATCCTATTCCAAACTGCTCCTTCGAGTCACGCTCTCTTTCTCTCTGCAGTTGCACAAATGCTTTAAGCTGCAGGTGGAAAGCTACAGGAAGCTGTGCAGGTTTGAGAAGGGCCTTGAGTCTGTGGCACTCTGGCTGGCCGCGCTGCATAGCAAGATCACGGAGCAGATGGCAGAGCCAGTGTTGCTCTGGGTCAGAGTCAAAATGGACGCAACAAAAAATGGAGATGAAGACTTGAGACTAAAGTAAGGAAGGGGCTGAAATCGGGGGTGGGAGCAGTTCTTTTGGCCTGTCATTTCATGGAGCATGGGACTGGGAGTCCAGATTCCTGGGGTCTATCCTGGTTTGGCCACTCATCTTGTGGCCAGACTGCTCTCTACCTCCGTTTCCTTATCTGTAAAATGGAGGGATATTTCTCTCAGTACCCCAAGACAGATCGGTTGTCACACACAACCTGGTCACTATCCTAGCAGAGACACAGCTGTGTAACTAATGATTAGGGCCCTACCAAATTCACAGTCCGTTTTGGTCAATTTCACGGCCATAGGATTTTTAAAGTCACTAATTTCATGATTTCAGCTATTTAAATCTGAAATTTCATGGAGTTGTAATACTAGGGGTCCTGACCCAAAAAGGAGTTGGGGGGGTCACAAGGTTATTGTGGTGGGATTGCGGTACTTCTGCACTGCTGCTGGCGGCGGCGCTGCCTTCAGAGCTGGGCAGCTGGAAAGCGGTGGCTGCTGGCCGGGAGCCCAGCTCTGAAGGCAAAGCCGCCGCCAGCAGCAGCACAGAAGTAAGGATGGCATGGGATGGTATTGCCACCCTTACTTCTGCAGAGCTGGGCCCTTGGCCAGCAGCCACCACTCTCTGGTGGCTCAGCTCTGAAGGCAGCAGCGCAGAAGTAAGGATGGCATGGGATGATATTGCCACACTTACTTCTGCACTGCTGCTGGTGGTGCTGCCCTCAGAGCTGGGTGCCCAGCCAACACCTGCTGCTCTCTGGCCGCCCAGCTCTGAAGGCAGTGCAGAACTAAGGGTGGCAATACTGTGACCCCCCTAAAATAACCTTGCGCCCCCTACAACTCTTTTGGGTCAGGCCCCCCCATATGAGAAACACTGGTCTCGCCAATGAAATCTGTATAGTATAGGGTAAAAGCACACACAAGACCAGATTTCCTGGTCTGTGATGCACTTTTCATGGCCGTGAATTTGGTAGGGCCCTACTAATGATCAAAGCTACTGAAATACCTAAAGACTAACCCGACGCTTGCCAGAAGAAATGCTACCTTGGCTAGAAAGCTGCGTCTGTGCTGTAGTGCACAGCTAGGGGTGGGGCTATCTGGAGCCCTAGCAGCCATTTTGAGTGGCCCACCTCCAAGTGCTGCTCCTGTCTGACCTGCATGTTTGCTGTAGGACTCTGAAGGAGGGCTTGGAGGGGCATGGCCTGGATGTAGGGACCCTGGTGTCAGTGCTCTCTGAAGAACTGAAAGCCTACAAGGCTACACGGGCCGACACGGGGCAGGAGCGCTTCAACGTGATCTGCGACCTGCTGGAGATCTGCTCAGAGGAGAGCGGCCGAGAGCACGAGCGGGCGGTGAACCTGGTGGAGCTGGCCCAGGTGCTGTGTTATCACGACTACACGGAGCAGACGGCCTGGTGAGTGGCGGGTGGGGTGGGCCTCATCACCCTCCCATCTGCCTGTTCCTCTGCTACCCGCTTCCTGCAGCGGTTCTGATTGGCCGCCCTTCCTCCAGGAGGCAGCCACATGGGGAAAGCCGCCAGTTGTGGGGGTTCCCCAGCAGTACTGAAAACATGGGGGCCCCTTAGTGACCCGGCTTGTGTCTTACAAATGTTGTTTCCAGGTCTCCAGCCCCTTGCAACCTGGCACCCTGTAAGCACTGGGGATTGCTCCAGGCACGTGCAGGGCAGGAGATGTCTCTGTTACACTAATGGTCCCTATAGGAGAGCTACTGAATGAAAGGGGCCATGTCTTTTCTATTGTGCCTACCATCTGGGAGGTTCATGTTCTGCTGCCCTACAGGGGCGTTCCATGGAGTTCCTCTAGAAGACTAGAGGTGCTAAGGCTACAGGACTGTTGGGCTGCCCCTCGTGTGAACTATTGTGGGGTTTGGCCTCACATGACTCCTCTTCCCCGGTTTGAATCTCTTGGTGCCAGACGATAGCCCTGGGGACTGAAGGTCTCTCTGAGATGATAGTGGTGAGAAAAGGGACTGGAATATGGGAGACCTGGGTTCTGTACCCAGCTCTGTCGCTTAATTGCTGACCTCTGCCCATTTCCCTTCTCTAAAATGGGGATGATATTTTCCCACCTTTTTGTGAAGTACTGTGAGATCCTTGGGGGTGAGATACTGTTAGTCTGGCTTATAACCAGTCTCCTCTCCTGCAGCTCCTCCCTGGACTCCGTACGGGAGGCCCTGCGACTGTTGGACTCTGTACCTGTTAATGCTGAGAACCAGGAGCAGCTCCTGGATGACAAAGCACAGGCCTTGCTCTGGCTCTACATCTGCACCCTCGAATCCAAAATGCAGGAGGTAGGTGGCGACAGCAGCAGTGTGATGCTGGTGATTCTGATCAAACCTCACTGCCACATGGGAGGTCTAAGCTCTGGAGCCACCTCGGCATTGTAGTGGGGTGAGGACAGGGTTCTGGGTGGCAAGGGTAGGTGAGAGGCTGCGGCACAGCAGTCATGGTGCTGTCTTTGGGGAGTTGTGGCCAGGGGCAGCCCTGGTATCAATGGGGCCAATGAAAAGCTCTCCAACTGCCTGATCGCCACAGTGAGAGGTGATGGGCACCATGTGTGCCCAGCTATGCCTGGTTTAAACTGGATATACCAGGTGTCTTTCTAGTAGAACGTCAGTGGCCCGCCTGTAGAGAATGGCTGCAAAGCACCAGCACCTGAAGCAGTGAAATGGCTGAGCAGGAAGGACGGGGAAGTGCCCGTGCAGTTTTCTGGGATGCTGTCTTTGGGAGCTTTCGCTGTGCCTGGCCCATCAGACTGGCTGCCTTCCCTCAAGGGGTGAAAACCCAATGGTGCTGGAGCAGAGACAAACTCTCCTCCTATCAGACGTCCCATCAACAATGTGCTGTAACTGCCTTGGCTTCTCTCAACCTGCTGCAGAGCATTGAGAGGGACCAGAGAGCCGGAGACCAGGGGCACAAGAACCTGGAGGATTTTGAACCCAATGACCTCAATTATGAAGACAAGCTCCAAGATGACAAGTTCCTGTACAACGGCATCTCCTTCAACCTGGTGGCAGATTCTGGTGAGGACCCTCTTTGAGGTGGGACAATTAAATGCCAACAGTATCTTGGAGCAATGCCTAACTCTTCTGGTCTGGGTTAAACCGATCCATTGGGCCCAGGAAAGAAAATCCCTGAGGTGGGGATGAGGCACACGGGGTCTCCCATGGAATCTTCCAGGGTGCGAGGGTGGGGGATGCTCCCATTGGGAGCGATGGGAATGTATCCCAGAATTCTGCCGCTGCAGTGGGTGTGGGATTGGTGGTCTCTCCAGCGTTTAGTTGAGCACATTGGGCCTGTCTGGATACTGTCCCTTGCAAACCTACAACACCCCTGCTTGCGTGTGGTGGGGGTCATTGAATCATTCCCTCTGCCTTCTCTCAAGAACCGTTTGGGTCACTGCTGCTATAGAAGTGGATTTTTATCCATGTCTGATGCTCTGGCCCTGGAGGAGATGGATCAGACCCCTGGTGGCTAAGTGACCGCTACATGCCTTGGTTTTTAGCACAGGCCAAGTGCCTGGATGATGCCCTTGCCTTGTGGAAGAAGCTCCTGGCCAAGAAGGGAGTCCCAGCAGTGCGCAGTGTCGAGCAGACCGTGGTCTCCCTGCACATCATGGCAGCACTCTACAGAATGATGGCAAAGGTATTTGGAGCCTTGGGCTCTGATGGGCTGGGGAGGTGGCTTCATCCTAGCCTTGTGGCATTGAGAGGGTTCACACTAGTACTAACCATAGGTCATCTCTGTAGCTACCCACACTAAAGTTATCTGTATCTGACCCAGTGGCTAAAAGTGAGCCAGTGTGTTGTCTTATGTGACCCTTCACGTTTTAATCAAGGGCCTGTGCTGCTCTAGCCAAGGGGTGGCTTGTGGGCATTGCAGCCCCAGCACTTGGTGCTCCCTGACATGATCAGTGATCAGCTTCTGTTGATCCTTCTTCCTCCCTAGATTAGGACCATAGCCTGACCTACAGCAGCACTTCCTATTGGGCTGTATAGTTGGGTATCCTATCTCAACAGTAGCCTGTTCCATATGTTTCTGCGGAAGGTGTCACACCATTATGGAAATCTCTTCAGTACTTGGCCATGGGGGTTTCATTCCTGACCCTTGGCTGTTGGCTTATGCCCTGAAGCATGAGGATTTATATCCTTACACTTTTATCTACTATAACGTGTGTGTGTGTGTGTGTGTGTGCGCTCATATAAACATTCAGCTCGTGAAGCCAATTAAAATCTTGTCTTTGGTACCTTGCGGCAGGGAGTTCACAGGCTAATTATATGATGTCAGTTTCCTGTGTCGCCTTTTCTAATCTCATTGTGAGGGTCAATAGGAGCCTCCTGGTTGACCTCTATAACAATCCCTGTTCGTATGTAGCTCTTGTCTCTTCTTTAAACAGTCCTAATCTCTTCCACTGTGGCTTCCTGTGGTCCCCTCTCTATTTGGGTGCTTGCACAGCCCTCATTGCTGTAGGAGTGTTTGTTCCCTGTCCCCTTCCCCCCCCCCCCCCCCCCCCCGGAGCACTGCTTTACCACGTTATATTGGGTCGCGTTATGTCAGGGTAGAGGTGTATGTGTGGCTTGTCTAGGATGAGCCTCTATAGAGATGGGGTGTATTGGTTTTCCTTGTCCCACAGCCGCTGCAGTCCATGGAAAGCTATCTCCTGATCAGAACCCTCTCCCAAGCCCTTGGTGACTGGCTTGGGACAGCCAGCGCCTTGTGTCAAGTGACTAAACTACTGTTTCTGCTGGAGAGTCCCAGTGAGGCCAAGGTAAGTATCAGGGGTGGGGTGTGGTGGTGGTAAAAAGGTGACTTTTATAGCAGTGGTTCCCGAGGTGGGGTCTGTCTGGGCTTATGTGAGCCCTTTGAGCCAGAGCCAGGTCAGAAGAGCATTCTAGCACTCTTGCTGCATGGAGGATGGCGTTTTGTTCTCAATGGCGTCCGTCACACACCATGCATGAGAGGTCACGCTGGCGGGGTTTGTTCCAGTACTACTGGAAATGAAAGGGGTTTGGAACAATTAGGCAGACTCCAAAAGGGTTGTTGGCGGAAAGGAGTTTGGGAGCCACTGACACACAGACCGATGGTGCCATTCTCTGCTAGGGTGGGGACACTTGACCTAACTTCCGTGGTTTGAACTGTCAAGCCTGGAGAGTCGTACACTGGGTAGGTCTGACTTTCAGCTTTTCTGTGTAGTGTTGCTGTCTTCTAGGATTGTGAAGGGGAGGTGAAGAAAAGCTAGCTGCCCAGTACATGGGAGTTCAGTGGAGGAGTTGGTTTCTAACGTGAGCCTAATCTTCCAGCTTTTGTGGTGCTTTGTGCCTCTTAAGATTTTAACATGACCGTGGTTGAGATGAATTCAGCGATCGCTCTGTGGCAATCCCTGGACTGCGCATGCTTCATTTGGCTTATCTCCTTTCAGATCTTCCTGGAAGAAGCAGAGTCCTGCTTGCAAAAGGCTGACTGCAGCAGTGACTCCTATCTGCTGCTGAAGCAAACGTGCCTTATACTCCATAGCCAGCTGTGCTGTGCAAACCATAAGGTAACAACCCTTTGAGATGTAGCTCCTGTTACTTTCCAGTCCCTTTGTTTATCAAGCTTCAGCTCTGCAGAAATCACTAATGTGACCTTTAAATATGGATCTACTAGAGCTAGTTGGAAAATGGGGCTTTCCCCCACCCACAGAAAATTCTGCTTTTTTTTTTTTGGGGGGGGGGGGGGGGGGGGGGCTGTAATAGTTTGATTCTGAAATACAGCTGCTATGCCTCCTGGGACATGTAGTCTGGGTACCTTGAGTTCTATAGACTGGGCTCCTTGGTTGGACTCATCTCCCATGATGCACCATCACGATGCACCTCCCCTCTCCATCCCTCCTGTGCATGGTAGTCACATGGCCCTGGAGCATCATAGGAGATGGAGTCTGGTCAATAGAAGAAAGTAAAAGCATGAAGTGCCTCAGTGACATTTCAGAATTGACATATTTCAGTTTTCAGGCAGAAAATGTCTTTGACAAAAAAGCAAAATTCCCCATGGAATGCAGATATTCCTTTTTATGAAAAGCTCCATTTAGTTGAAACCCTTACATGTTTGTTAGAAAACTTTTGATTTGCCCAATATCCACCTTGTTTAGGATTTGAGTCAAAGCCCATCCTGGCACCACTAGGAAAGGAAACTTTGAAGATCGGATGCCAGCATGGAAACCTTTCTGCTCAGCTGTGAGAGGACTTAGAGCAATGAGTCCTCTTCAAGCCAGGCTGTTAGCTTACATGCTCCTGGGGGGAGGTGCCAGGTGGCGATTTCTGGATTTGCCCTTTCCAGGCAAAGGTGAGCAGAGGCAGTGTAAATGCCTTGCACACTGCCCCTGCCAGTCTGAGGTTTTTCCATAGTGTTCCTGACTAGCGGGATCTTAAACCCATTCTGCAGTGTCTCAGTCAACAGATCTTGCATGGAGGAAATCCCCTCCTCAAAAGGGGTGAAAGAAGTGATAGTTTCAATGACCTTGTTGTTCTTGAAACTTCTCCCTTACATTTCTAGTCTTCCCCTCTAGTCTGTTCCATGGACTACAGCAAATTGAATCAAGCTGTAAGGCTGAATTGATAGGTCTTGGTTCATATGGACACCTGTTTTTCAGGTCACTGTACCCTCAGTCCTCATCTCTATCACATACAGGTTGAAGAAGGCCTCACTCTGTTGCTAGAGGTCCTCCAACACCCAGCCCTGCAGAAGATCTCAAAGGTTTGGTACCTGCTCCGAGCCCATGTCCTCCAGTTGATGGCAGTTTATCTCAACCTTCCTTCAACCAGCCTTTCGCCTGAGCTCAGGCAACAGCTCTGGGCTCAAGGTGAGCATGGCGACATGGCAAAACCCTGACTGCAGTCCAGAGTGTCTCAGCAGCATGGGAGATACACCTCTACCTCAATACAACGCTGCCCTCGGGGGGCCAAAAAATTTTACCACATTGTAGGTGAAACTGCGTTATATCGAACTTGCTTTGATCCACCGGAGTGCGCAATCCTGCCCCCCTGGAGCACTGCTTTACCGTGTTATATCCGAACTCGTGTTATATCGGTTAGCGTTATATCGGGGTAGAGGTGTATTCTGATGGCAGTGGGGTTGTGGGCATATACTGGGTGGCATATGCTACCTTGGAAGACTGTAGGGTGGCTTGGGCGTTCACAGATACCTAGATCTGACTTTCTCTTGGCCTGCCAGTGATGACCACCTGGCCCACAATGTTAGTGACATGCTAAACTTGGGCACCTTCTACCTGTCTTACCACAAATGTGGCAAATGCTTTTCTCCACCCCTCCTGTGCGGGCAGAAGCAGAGCAGCCTACCAATCTGGGGCGGTCCTCCAGAGCTCTGAGAGCATGGACTCTAATGTACCAATGGTGGATCTAGTCCTGTGTCCCTCTGCAATGGCAACCAATGCCAAATCGATTCGCGGTATAGCGCTCCCATAGCATACTTCGTTGTATAAAGCTAGACAGGGAGAGGGATTGTTTCCTGACCCAGGCTGGGGATCAGCATGTGACCTGGAATAGGAGAGCAGTGGTCCAAGTAACTTCTATCTGAGTTTCATTGCAGATGCTCCACTTCCTAAAAATGTCCCTCACTTGGCTGAGGGCTGCCTGCTTTGATCTCCCTGTCTTGTGACACCACCCTTCCAATTGAGATGGGCAGAGAGCGAATGCTGGAATCTGCATGCTTTATAAGTTCTGCTGGAGTTTCTGCAAATAACTGGAGTCATGCCAAGCACGCTGCTGTTAATGGCACTGGGGGAATTAACTGCTGTCTGCATGGGTAGGCAGATGGTGCTAATGTTCATACGCTCCCTTGTACAGGATGGAAGACCCCTGAGACTGCTCTTGCTGATGCTCACAAACTCTTCCGCAGCATCCTCCTTCTCCTGATGGGCGGTGACTTGCTTTCCTCTCCTAAAACTGTCACAGAAACTCAGTTTGTGGATCACGGTAAGCTGCGTACGTGCATAGACAGTATCGTTAACAGCCCTGACTAAGAGGACTTGGTTGTCTTAACCGGATCTTGCTTTTGTGCATAGAAGGAAATGAAGAGGCTGGTTCTCCAAATTGTGCTCTTTGAAGTCTGCGCAGGGATTAGCTGCCGTGTGGAGAACTTCAGGCTGATCTGGTTTTGCGTGGATGGAAACATATCTTCCTATTTTAATCTAACTTCATCCTTGATGTCAGCAGGCCTAGTGTCTCCTCATAGAACTAAGGAAGTCTTAAGCCTCCATATACAACAGTCTAGCTTCCATGATCAAGTGTCCACAGAGAGCACTAAAGGGGCAGGGGGCAAAAAAACAGTGAACACTGAGTTGAGGGAATTCTAGCTGTTGTGCTAGGGATACAGAGCCTGCCACCATGGTATCTGGCTGGTTGCCTGCTGATCCAGTCCCTTCAATATCGACTAGAATGACTTTACATTGGAGCATAAACTCCCGTGTGACCTACCCTGACTAGCCTCTCCAGCAAAGCGCTGGATGATGTTAATGGTCTGGAGTAGAGCAGTGTCTTGTAGACGTTAATTACTAAGTGGCTTCCCCTTAACTTTGTAGGTACAGTGCAAAAGAGGATCCCTGTTCACCTGTTCTCTTCTCATGCAGGGGAAAATCTCCTGCAGAAATGGCAGGTGCTGGCTGACATGCTGGTCTGCTCGGAGAAGCTCATTGCCCTCTTCAGCCAAGTGGAGATGGTGTGTGAAGCTAAAGCCTTCTGCTTGGAAGCCCTCAAACTCACCATGAAGCTGCAGGCCATTCGGTGGTAAGGGGCTCACTGGGAAAGACTCCTTCACGGGGCACAGCATGCCTATCTCAACGTGAAGCAACTCCATCAGTGTTGTGTCTCAATGCCTGTGAAGGAACTCCATGTTTCTGGGAGCTGTTCAGCTCTGCTTTCAGGCCAGCCCTAGGGGACAACTTCCTCCATCACAGATGGGGAGGCCAGGTGTTGGGTCTTGTCCAAGCTGCTGCCAGAGCAGGAAGCAGCCTTGGTGGTGGGGTTTGCTGATCATTCCCTAGAGAAAATTTGGTCTTCATGGACTGCTAATCAAGCTGCCATCTTACCTCATGGGATCCAGGTTGTTGATGGGGTTTCTCTTCCTAGGTGTGCTGGGTTTCTGGTCTTGAAGGCCAAGCTGGAGCTGCAGCGAAGTGAGCTGGAGCTGTGTCACTCAGACCTCCAACAAGCCCTGTTCCTGCTAGAATCTGGCACTGGTGAGGTTTTTTCCTTCTGATTTAAAGGAGAGAAGCGGGGAGGGGAAGAGGACTTTATGCCCCCTGAGAAGGAAATGCGACCAGCTCTTCCCGTGGCATTGTCCATTGGTGGCAGTGACCGTACAGATCGCGCTTCAGAGGCGGATGGTGAGGGGTAGAGAAGGCTCTACACATACCAGGGTTCTGCTTTTCCTGCTCTGCAGGGTGTCTCTTACAATAGTTTTAATGACACAACTGAGAACATCCTGAGGTCCATGAAGCAGAGGGGCTGGAGGTAGGGGGAGGTCTTGATTTGCTTTGCAATTATGAGTGCCAAGTCTCAAGTTTAGCTCGCTGAGAGTGATGCCCACTGGCCAGTAAAGGAGTGTGTCTAGTAGCTGCTTCTCGAAAGAGAGAGAAAATGTTAATACAGGAATAAAACTAAATTTTTTGGGGGGTCCCATGGTTACAAGTCTGACTCTACAACCCAAGATCAGTATTGTGTCTTGAGGCTGCGTAACTACTTTCTCCTTCCTAGGGCGGGGTGGTGGTGGTGGGAAGCATTCTGTCCTATTGAGGGGGGAAAAGGCCTCCTACAAAGGACAGTAATAATGGATTGTCTTGAGTCTACCGTGCGTTAAGTATAGCATAGCACAGCACAGGTTGACCACAAGTGGCGACACTCAAATAACTAACCACACTCCCTCTCCTCCACCTCCAGACTTTGAAACGAAAGAGAAGCAGAAAAGCGAAGTGAAGATCAAACCCAAGAAGGGCAGGTCCAAGGGTAGCAAGCGCCAAGGCCCCAGTGCCGAGCCTGCCAGGGAAGAGGACGGCTTCCTGAAGGGCCCGTCGCTTGAGTTTGTGGACACAGTGAGCAGGCAGGAGAAGGAGAATGTCCTGACCACCTCCCCAGTGCTGAAACCCAAGAAAAAGAGATGTTTGAACTTCCTGAGCCACTCCACCCTGTGCTCCTGCTCCCTCTGCTCTGACGTGACCCTCTCGGCCGTCTGCCTCCACTGGGCGGTCTCCTATGCCCAGTGGGAGCTGGCATCAGGGAACAGAGCAGAAGGGTTAGGTCTCCTCCAGGCTAGTCTGGAGCGCTGTACAGTCATGACCTCACGCTTCTCCACCATGGTGCAGGAGGCATCCCAGCACAATGGCAAGAAGGCTGCTGTTCGGGACCGATCCGTGCTTGGGTTGCTGGACGATCTGGTTGCCAACATCTATGCCACCGTGGCTGCTCAAAGCATGGGTGGCCACCGGCCAGAGAAAAGACTATGGGAGCTCCTGGAGGCTGGCCTGACATTCCTGTCTTCCAGAGTGTCCTGCCTGCCAGGTCTGGAGTACCACAAAGCCAGCCTGCTGCTCACCAAAGCTGTGGCTACCATCTACAGCCTGGTCTCCAAGCACAACGGCTGCATGGCCCACATCTTCTCCAGCGCCTGGGCATGGAAACCCCCAACTCCCTCCTCTGAGACCAAAGGATCAGCAGTGGCCAAGGCAATCAAGAGAGAGGAGAATCTGCCCCTGAAGAGTAAAAGCAAGAAGATTCCAGTGGCAGCCTCTGGCCCAAAACCCAAAGCCAAGAGAGGCCCGGGAGTCAAACCCCTGCCTTTGATAAAGTCCAGCGATGTCTTTGTCCTGGGCGACTCAGATGGAGAGGTGCCCCCGATCGTTATTAGACCTGTGATGGACCCCTGCACCCCAGTGCAGAAATCCTTCCCTCCCACCAAGGGTCGTTCGCACACTAAGCCAACCCCTGGCCCCAAGGCTCCGTTCATGGTGTTCAATGAGTCCTCCCCTCCAGGGACAAAGTCCCAGCTGCTGAAGGCTCCCAAAGCCTCCAAGAGAGTCAGATCTCGCCTGAAGGTAAGTGGGTGGGCGCAGCACTCATTGATGGATGGTATCTTTGGGGCAGAAGGTATATTGGGGCAGGGGGGGTCCAGGGACAACATTGTGCCTGGGCAACTTCCAGAGCACCACCTGCTGGTCAGATCCGAACAGCTTCTGATCACTTGGGATAGAGAGATGGCCTACTGGGTGGTGTCCACTCCATCTGTCCCCTCTCCCACTCCTCTGATCAGTGCGGATTGCTCTCTCTAGGGCATTGTCCTGGCTAGTTCTGCCGTGTCCCTGGCGATGGGGCTTGTACTCCTTCCCTGGGGAAGACCAGGCTGCAGCCTGACCCAGCTCACTTTTGCAGAATTCTTCAGTAATCCAACCTAACTTGGGTCTCCCTTTGCTCTATTACACCCCCCTGCTGCTAGCTACATGAGACAAATACGAGCAGCTGGCCATCCTCTGCCCCAGGAACCTGATCCCTTCATGAGGACTCTGGTCTTACCACCTCTTTGCAGGGACTGAAAGGGTTAATAGTACCCCCAAAGCTGAAATTGTCCCAAGGCCAGGTGGAGACTCATCCAGACTTGCAGGCTGCTAACCCTTCCATTGCTAGTTCTCCGCTGTGTCTGGTGCGTAAGATGCCCCTGAGACTCCTGTTGGCTCACAAGATGCACGGAGCCTTTCATTTTTAGTATCAGAAGGGTAGCCGTGTTAGTCTGGATCTGTAAAAAGCAAGAGTCCTGTGGCACCTTATAGACTATAGGCACCATCCTAGCCACCATGGATGTGGAGGCTGTCTACACAAACATCCCACAGGCAGATGGAATACAAGCTGTCAGGAACAGTATCCCTGATGATGCCACAGCACAACTGGTTGCTGAGCTCTGTGACTTTATCGTCACGCACAATTATTTCGAATTTGGTGACCATATTTACCTCCAGACCAGTGGCCCCGCTATGGGCACCCGCATGGCCCCACAATATGCCAACAATGCTCCAATACTTCTGTTTGTCTCTAAGGTGCCACAGGACGCTTTGTCGCCTTTCACTTTTAGGTTAGTTGGCCCAGTTCTGTAAGGACTGGAAACCACTAGTGTCTAAGAGCCAGGCTTGTGAGCAGAGTTGGGCGACAAAAGCCAGTTCTAATGGGGATGTCAGTCCTCCTAGACCTCTCAGCCGAGAATGTCATCAACTGCATACAGGGGTTGTCCTCTTGCTCCTACTCCCCTTGGGCAAGGCCCAGAGCTTGGGCTAGAGTGGAGGAGAAGCTGAAGTTGGTGCTGCTGGTGTTGGAGAGAAACTCAGGCCTTCAGATTCCAGGGCTACTCATCCCCTGCTTAAAAAAATGGCCGTTCCCTGCAGTCCCATCCTGGTGCCAAGAAGGGCTTGATAAATCTCTCTCCACATGCATTCTGGGCACTGCCCAGAGGGGGTAGTCTAGACTGGAGAGCAAGGAGCTGGGATCCACCCTGGAGAAAACTGATTGTGTCTCCCTGTTCCCAGGTGGTCTTCAGCGATGACAGTGATGTGGAGGATCCCACTGCAGCAGCCCAGGGGCCAGAGAACAAGGGGCTGGCTGCTCACAAAGAGCCAGGGCCTGCCAGCCACAAGACAACACGGGCTTCGGCCTATGGCAGGAAGGCTTCACGGCCAAAGGCCTTGGTTGCTGACGCAGAGGGGGCCCAAGTCAGCTCTTTGGATAACTGCCCCCAGAGCAGCAAAGCCAAGCCCCGGAGAACACGAGCAGGCAACAGGAAAGCTGCTGGGCAAGAAGAAAAGGAGGGGGCAGCCCAGAGAGGCCCCTCTGGGCAGGGGCAGGAGGAGGAAGGGGAGCTCCTAAGAACCATCAAGGAAGAGGAGGTGACGGAAGAGGGATTTGAGATCAGCTTTGAGGTCTTGCGAGGATCTGATGAGGAAGAGCCAGCCCCAGGTAGGCCTGGCTTTCTGGCCTATCCAGAAAGGGGTGGGGGAGTCAGCAGGGAGGGCTTGACTACTAGACAGCTTTGTCCTGTGTAACATGTCTTGGGCAAGCTGTATTCTGGATCATGTTAGATCAAGGGGCATAGAAACCAGGGAGGTCTCAGACTGAGAATAGAGGCAAAGGAGACAGCGCTTGCTAAAATCTGGTCTGAGCCCAGATTTGGGAGGCCCCCAAGGTCTAACCTTGACTTGCCCTTGGTTTGCAGCTGCAAGTCCCTTCACTGTTGTATCCTCTGTCTGTAAGACTGGCCTTGCTCCCAGGAGTGGAGTGAAAGCACTCTGGACGCTCTCTAGCCATGTGTCCTGGTTGGCTGGTGTGAGCCCATAGGGTCTTGCAGATAAGGGGAGGCCTGTGGAGCTGGGTTCTGAAATGGATAGGGAAGCCTCCGGGGGTTAGACAGCAGAGGCAAGTGGGAGAGCTGAGCTGAGGAAGTGGATGGGGCAGGGTGGATCTGAAGATGCTGCTCTTGTTCAGTATTGGGACAAAGGAGAACTGAATCCTGCCACGTTCTGGATCCAACTTCTCCTACAGAAGCGTATCTTTCCAAGTCCTGTCTGCAGAGCCTGGGCTTGAGCAGACCCCGATGGAAGCCAGAGCCCTGGTGTCCTGGCGAGGTCTGAGGGAAGTGTCTGCTCTTGTCTGCAGGGAGGAAGAGGCTCTTTGCCTACGGGCAGGACGGTGTCGAAGGGGAGCACGAGGTTCTCCGGCGAGATGCCAGTGCTGATCTGGAGGAGAACTTCCTGGTGGCAGAGAGGAAAGGCAGCCACAACCCCTTCAACCTGCAGGCGCTCTCCTCCTCCCTGGCCGCCGCTGTCAGTAAGTGCCCTAGGAACCCCACAATACCTGGGTCTCCCTTTGTTGCTTCCCCTCCTCACTGAAACATCAGGGCCTTGTGGCAGGGGACAGAGAGGTGAGCTCCTGTGGGAATCCAGGGACCGTTGTATAGTTGCACTCTGTGCCTGGTCTGTCCTTAACCCCGTCATTCCAACAAGCCACAATAGCAGCGTGGTGGGCTTGGATCGGGCACTGGCAGTCCTCCTGTCTCTGCTATAATACTTCAGCAGCTAATCCTGCTGGAGGTTGCCTCCACCCTTCCCTGGGACAGCTGAGGCACTCCCACTCCACCCCGCCTGCCAGCTCCCCAAATCTGCCTCATGCTCGCTGCCACTACAACCCCCTTCCAATCCACTCAACCCTTCACACCCCACCTGCTCCCCTCTGTTCTGATCTCCACCTTCGCGCTGGGCGGGAGGGAGGGCCGAATGAAGACGCTCTTGTCGCGCCCTGTCTGACAACAGGGTTATGTGCTCTGACTGTTCCAGGTGTGTCCTCTCTGGACTCTGTCAGCAACTCCCTGAAAGCTGCCTTCCAGGCCATCAGCCACTGCCCTCCAGGCACCCTCTACTGCCAGCTCTGCCGGCTCTTGGCACTGTGCATCGGCAGTCGGGACCCCATCACTACTGCCTACCTGGTTTCAGAGTCCGTCTCTATCACTGTCCGCCATCAGCTGATGAGCAACGTTCACAGGAGACTCTAGTAAGAGCTGCCCGCCCTCGGCTGGCGGGTTCATACAGTAAAGGGAAACCCTTCTAGATCCACTGCTTCCCTGCCTGCAAAGGCTGCCTTTATATCCTCTGTTTACATGGGGCATAACAAGCCTGTGGAACCCACTGCCACAAGATGAGACCGCGTTAAAACTGTCCGTGAGCTGTACAAAGCCTCCGAAAGTGAGAACAGGCAAAATAACTTGGTTAACACTGAATTGGAGGTGGGAAGGGAAGATGGGCTGGGGGCTGATTGACCAAGCTGGGAGCCAGCTCTGCCCCACCACTCCTGGTGCTGCCAGAAGACCGTAGGCTGCTCACCCCATCTATAACGTGGGGATAATGCCTAGCTCGGGGGAGCTTAATAATCCTCAGGAGCTCCTGAGATGGAAGCTACTGTGAGAGTGGTAACATCAAACTAGAAGAAGCACTATCAGGACACTCATCCTAGTTTAAACGCTCCTCACTCAGAGCTCTCGCTCCCTTCTTTGCTGCTGCCCTGTAGCCTCCTGCGTCACTCGTTTTGAGGCGCTGGAACTAGACCAGTTGATTTCACTTCCTGGATTCCACAGCCTGGCGCTCTGCTCGCTGCTATGGGGACTTGCCTGTTCCATAACCCTAGGTTCAGAACAGCCTTTCTGAACCTGCCCCCCCTTCTCTGCCCCTCTCCTTTCTGGGTTCTGTGGGTCTCTGCTGTACTGACCCTCCCTGCACGCTGCTTCCATCTCCAGCAAAATGAAGAAAAAGTCAGCGGCCGACGTTGCTGACCAGCTGCTGGAGCTCACCCTGCAGGGAGGGGACGCCGATTTGCAGCTCCAGCACCTCTTGCAGCTTCAGAGCTTGTTTGAATTCAGCTCGGCAGGGCTGGGCCAGTGGGAGACCGAGAGCTTCAGGGAGCAGCTGCGAAAAATCCCCAGCGGTATGTGCTGGGAGGGAGGGTCCCCTTCAGCTGGCGGTAGCGGGCGGCTTTTGGCTTTCCCTCTGGGAAAGGGCATCTCGCGGCTAGGTGCCCGGTCTGGACCCAGCTGGGTCTGTGGTGGCTGAATGTTACACCACATGGCCATAGAGCAGCGCCTTTGCTAAATGAGTTGTCCTTGGTCCAGTTCCTAGTGGGCAGGCGTCCCTATGGCAAACAGCCATCCCAGCTGGGGGACCTAGTTTGCAACCTGAGGCCCCAAACAAGGAGTGAAAGGACCTGGGGAACCAAAATCTCCTCCTCCCCCTGGAGGGGCAGGGCTGTTGGCATGTGGGAGGCTTGCACTGTTCTCTGTCCATGCCACAGCACAGGCGGGGCTCTCCTGCAGGCTGCCTACTCCCTTCCACTGCGGGGGATTCAGAATGTATCCTCTGACACCAAAGAAGGGCTCTTAGCTGGGTTCGGCTCGTTGATTGCCTCCCCTAACTGCTCCATTGCTGTGCTCATCCCAGGTGTAACCGTGTGCCTGCTGACCCTGGTGAGCCTTCAGCCCGGCACCCTTGGGGACACCTTGCTGCTAACGCGGCTGGAGAAGGACAGCACCCCGGTGACCATCCACATCCCAACGGCGCAGAGCAAGGTGAGGGGCAGGGTCGATGGGGCACCTGGGCAGCGGCAACTATGTGAGCTCAGGGCAGGGGTCATGGTGCTGTGTCTCTTGCAGGCGCCCCTGAGCTCGGTGCTTGGCGAGTTCGACGCCATCCAGAAGGAGCAGAAGGAATACAGCAGCTGCACGGACAAGAGGGACTGGTGGCTGGGCCGGACGGAGCTGGACAGGAGGATGAAGGTGGGTGGGGATGTGGCAACAGGGGCTGACTCAGCCAAGCTGGAGATTTGGGTCTTCACCCCACTCTGCCAACATGCCTCCCCTGGCCCTAAGGGGCAAGAGGGGGAGCTCCCTCCTCACAGGCCAGCCCTTGGCCTTTCCACTGAGGGGGCCAGTGGTTGCCCTTGCTGGCTAGTTCTTCAGTGCCCAAGGGCTTTAGACTCCCTCTTCCCTTCTGCAGGTCCTGACCGAGACCCTGGAGAAGGAGGTGCTGAGCTGCTGGAAGGGAGCCTTGCTGCCGGCCAGCCAGGACTCTGGTGTGGCCAAGGAGGCCTCCAGCCTGCAGGAACATCTCGGAGAATGCGGCTGGGAAAATTCAGATCCAGCACTGCTGAAGGTGAGGGGGTGGTCCTGGGAGAACCAGCTGAGAATCCCCTAGCATGACCGGGCTTTTGGCTGAACCTGGGCGGGATAGATGTGGATTGGCCTAGCTTTAGGCTGCTGAGCTGATGCTGTGACTGTGGTAGGAAGGGAGCCAGGTCCCTCATGTGCTCTCATGGGGTTAGGAAGTCCCTTGTACCCACATGGGGGAGGCTTTTCAGTTGAAGCCATTCCCCTGGGGCATGGATGGGGATTTGCTGTGCCCATCACCTTGCTGGCCCCTGCGTGGGGACACTGGCACAGTCACTCGTGCCTCAATCTTCCCCTCTTCCCTCAGCTCGTGTTGAACAGCTCTCACCTCCTCACCCCTCAAGATGTGCAGTGCCTGGCGTCCGGGCTGTGCCCAGCACAGCCAGATGCCGCCCGGGCCTTCCTGCAGGAGGCGGTGGACAAGTGGAGATCCCACAGCGGGCAGACAAGTGGTCACCTGGTTCTTGTGCTGGACAAGGTTAGTGGTCCTCTCCCCGAAGCGTGCCCTTGCCAGCCTAGCCTCTGCCTCTCCAGATAACTCCTCCTCCTCTCCTCTCTAGCACCTGCAGAAGCTGCCCTGGGAGAACATCCCGTGCCTGAGAACCCTGCCAGTGACCCGGTTACCCTCCCTGCGCTTCCTGCTCAGCTACAACCTTGCTCAGAGGGTAAGTTGAGGGGTGGGGGGGCTGTTCTGGGAAGGCTCTGCTGGGCCTTGGGGAAGGATTCCCCTGCCTGTGTGAGAGCTAGGCCGGTAGGTAGCTCCCATGCTCTCAGATCAGCTGGGCCCTTCCTTTGGTGGGGGAAGAAAACCCACTTCCCCCTGCATGACCCGCTCAAGTGACACTGAGGGCTGGTCTACACTGGGGGGGGGGAATCGATCTAAGATACGCAACTTCAGCTACGCTATTCGTGTAGCTGAAGTCAAAGTATCTTAGTTCGACTTACCTGGCCGTCCTCACGGCGGCAAGTCAACCGCCACGGCTCTCCCGTCAACGCTGCGTAGTCCTCCTGCTGAGGTGGAGTAAGGGCGTCGATTCGGGGATCGATTTATCGCATCTAGACGAGATGCGCTAAATCGATCCCCGATAGATCGATTACTACCTGCCGATCCGGCGGGTAGTCTAAATGTGGCCTGAGCTTGAAAGGGTCAGCCAAGAAGTGCTGTCCCTCCTCCCTGCTAGCTGGAGGGGCTCTGAGCACCCCTAGCCTGGCAAATGGGTGTGATGGGGCAGGCTCCAAGTGCTGGGTGGGATGATCCCGCAGGCCAGCCAGGGGCTTCCCTAGCTGTAGCATGGACTCAGTTCACATGGCTGGACTGGGTGGTGCCCAGCACCCATAGCTCCCAGTGGGATTGTGGCTGCCCACCTAGATCTCCGCCAGTGCCAGTGGCTCTACAGGATGCTGCACTTAAGGGCGGGAGCAACACGTCTTGTGTCCTCGTTTCAGTATCGGCGAGGGTCCATCCTCACCTGCGGGGTGAATCCCAGCAGTGCCTTCTACGTCCTCAACCCACACGACAACCTGCCTGGGACGGAGGAGCGCTTCCGAGCCTGGTTTGAGAGGTGGGTGCATCTCCCTGCCCCGACGTGCCCATGGGGGAGGGGTTCTGCAGGGTGTGGTTGCCTGTCGCCCGGCGTGGCTTGGCTGTAATCTGCCTCCCTCAGCAGAGAGGGAGATGTGTCCCGTCGAGACCTCCTGCCTGTAGCCATAGGGGGCGCTGCTGAGCAATGCCATTGGGGTTTGCCCTTCATTGTGGGAGTGGTGGGTGTTCCGCTCTGTTCTCACCCAGTGTTGTCTCACAGCGAACCCAGCTGGATGGGGGTGACAGGAGAAGTCCCAAGCCAGGAGCAGATGCAGTCGGCTCTCACGCAGCGTGATCTCTATGTGTAAGTAGTCTCGCTGGCTCATGCCGGCACCAGTGTCTGAGGGTGGGCGGCGTTGATGAGCAGGACTGACCATATCTCCATAGAAGATGGGCAGCTCGGACTCCTGGGTTCTATTCTCAGCTCTCTGCCTGACTTGGGGTGTGACCTTGGACAAGCTACCTCCCCTTCTCGTTCCTGTACAGTGAGGATACTTGCCTTGCTAGGAGATCCCTCTCTACAGGATGCTAAGTGCACATTTCCATAATCGTCAGGTCCGTAGCAGGTGGCTCTTTCCTGCGCATAAAGACCAACGTGTAACAATCCTGGGGAGATAGAAGTTTCCGCTGCTCAGGGATGGGAGTGCAATTAGATTCAAGCATTGGGGAGCTGGGGGCAACAATGGCAGGGTTATCGGATCAGTCCATGGAAGTGCAGAGCATTTGCCCTGTAAATCAGTCTCATTGGAGGCCAGGGAGCAGTGACCCCAAGATAGCTGCAGCCACCCATAAGCTGTCACCAAGTCCCCCTGCAGTGCTGTGAGCTCACCCACAAACTCTGCCTTAGCTACGCTGGGCATGGAGCCGGTGCCCGCTTCCTGGATGGACCATCAATCCTAAAGTTGGACTGCCATGCTGTGGCCCTGCTCTTCGGCTGCAGCAGCGCCGCCCTGGCTGTCCGCGGCAACCTGGAGGGAACTGGTATCATCCTCAAGTACATCATGGCGGGATGGTGAGTCTGCCGGGGATGAGATCTCGAGTGTGGGAAATCTGTGCTCTGGCTACTATCAACCCACTGGCCCATGCCCGCCCCATCCTGCTTTAGAGGAAGGGAGATGCCAGGGTTGTAGGTTTCCTTCCTGACCCATTTAGAGGCTCTGTCTGTGCCTTTAAGCATGAGGTCTGGTCACCCCTGGCTTAGCCCATAGAGCTTCAAATGCTAATGGCCATAAAACGTCGTCTCAAATCCCAGCCACAGCGTTCAGCTCTGCGGGGAAGCCTGATGCCAACACAGGCAGAGCTCTATGGCTCTGGTACTTGCCTGATGCCAGTCCAAGCTATACACACTTTCTCAAATAGATCTAATTAATAGTGGGAGGGGGTTGGGGCTGTGCTGGGTTAAGGTACTGGCTAGAACCCTGTGTCTGCTGGAGGGGAGACAAGTGTCTGTCTGTTCCCTTTGCAGCCCCCTGGTGTTGGGAAACCTCTGGGACGTGACTGACCGAGACATCGACCGCTATATGGAGGCGCTCCTCCAGAGCTGGCTGAAGGCAGGGTCAGGCGCTCCTCTCCTCCAGCATGTCGCCCAGTCCCGCCAGGCCCCCAAACTCAAATACCTCATCGGCGCAGCCCCCATAGCCTATGGCTTACCCGTGTCTCTGCAGTGAGGCCCCTGCTCACTGGGCTCCCGGGGGTCATGGGACTTGGATCATGAAAGGGATCCAGCACCTCATCCCTCCAGGCTCTTGTATGAAACACTTGACCTGAAAACTGCCTCCTAGCCAAACTTTTTCCTCTGGACCACAGCTTCTCTGAAAGTGCCTTGCACTCAGGCACTGGCTTCAGCCTTGTCTGTCTGACTCTCGGCGGAAGGCCCCTGGGTGGCTTCTCATAAGGACTCATGGATGGATATTTTTTAGCTTCACTGTGGCACGTTTTAAACAGCTGCAGTGACTTGCAGAGTGGCTGGTCTGGGGGAAGAATCGTATACATGTAAATTGTTAAATCTCTATGAATATAACTTATTTTAATTAAAATAAATCTGAGTTTTTATATTGCAAATGCTTGCTGAATATCTAATGTTTGTACAACTATAATAAAGCTGGTGGAGCCATAGACTTGGACCATATGGATTTCCTGGGTCCTCGGGGTGAGAGGACAATCCACTCCCCCACTTCTAACCCTGTTACCGTCTCTGCTAGGCTTTCCTTTTTGGGCAATGCCACTCTGACTTCTGCCTAGGCTGGAGTGTGTACCTTGAACCACCCTCTAGACCAGGGGCGGGCAAACTTTTTGGCCTGAGGGCCACATCAGGTTTCTGAAATTTGTATGGAGGACCGGTTAGGGAAGGCTGTGCCTCCCCAAACAGCCAGGGGTGGCCTGGTCCCTGCCCCCTATCTGACTCCCACCCCAAGTCCCTCCCCCCCCGCTTCTCGCCCCCTGACGGCCCCCAGAACCCCTGCCCCATCCAACCCCCCTCTCCTTCCTGACTGCACCCTCAGAACCCCTGCCCCAATCAACCCCCCGTTCCCTGCCCTCTGACCGCCCCGCCCCCTGACCACCACCCTGTGCTCCCTTACCGCACTGCCTGGAGCACGGATGGCTGGCGGTGCTACAGCTGCGCCACCCAGAGCACCAGGAGAGGCAGCCGTGCTGCCCGGCTGGAGCCAGCCACGCCACCACGCAGCACAGAGCACCGGGTCAGGGTATGGCTCTGCAGCTGCGCTGCCTGGCAAGAGCTCGCAGCCCTGCTGCCCAGAGCATTGCGCCGGCAGCACTGTGAGCTGAGGCTGCGGGGGTGGGGGAACAGCAGGGGAGGGGCCGGGGGCTAGCCTCCTGGGCTGGGAGCTTGGGCCAGGCAGGAGGGTCCCGCAGGCCGGATGTGGCCCGTGGGCCGTAGTTTGCCCATCTCTGATCTAGACCAATCGCTTCTGGGTAAATTGAGGCAGTGATTACTTGGAAGGTTAGATGGCACTGTTGCCCCCCCCCCCCCATCAAAGGGCCATCTTCCTATGCCCCATGTGCTGGTAGGGGGTCTGCATTGGACAGAACAACTTACAACACTTGGCTTTTGTTCCTTCAGTTGCTGCCATTCTATCCTCCGACTGGGGGTGGGGTGTCAGTCAGGATGTGAGAGGGAGGATCTTAGTCTTGGGTGCAGTTTTGCTGGTAACGGGGGGAGAGCTGTTTTATGGTATTAAAAAGCCACCTTGGGCCTCAGAGCTGGTGGGGAATGGGGTTGTTACAGCAACATAGTTGTCTAAAGACCTAATGTGGAGGCCTCTGCACCAGGAGGGTTTTACTGGTACAGCCATTCCAGTAGAACACTGGCAAAACCCTCCTGGTGTAGAACCACAGAAATGTAGGGTGGAAGGGATGGCAAGAGGTTATGTAGCCCATTCCCCATCCTTCATGCTGAGGCAGGGTGACATATATCTGATGGGTGGTTGGAGGCTTTTAAGATTAGATTACACAATTATGGAGATTTCCTGAGTAGACAAGGACAAAGCCCAGACTGTGGGGGGCCAAGCCCACAAAGGCCTCAAGTGTGTTGGAGTCCTAGATAGAAACATTCCCCTGCATGTTTCTATCTGTCTTAGGTGGCTGGGTGAGGCTGTTGTAGAATTTAACTGCAGCTTTGTTGCATTAGATTTGCAGAGGCCCCTGCTACGTTGCTGGACCAGTGGAGCCACTGGACAATCGAGATGCTAAAGGGGCACTCAAGGATGACAAGGCCATTGCGGAGAAACTAAATGAATTCTTTGCATCGTTCTTCACGGCCAAGGATGTGAGGGAGAGTCCCAAACCTGAGCCATTCTTTTTAAGTGACAAATCTGAGGAACTGTCCCAGATTGAGATGTTGTTAGAGGTGGTTTTGGAACAAATAGATAAACTAAACAGTAATAAGTCGCCAGGACCAGATGGTATTCACCCAAGAGCTCTGAAAGAATTCAAATGTGAAATTGCAGAACTACTACCTGTAGTCTATAACCTATTATTTAAATCTGCTTCTGTACCAAATGACTGGAGGATAGCTAATGTGACTCCAATTTTTAAAAAAGGGCTCCAGAGGTGACCCTGGGAATTACAGGCAGGTAAACCTGACTTCAGTATCTGGCAAACTGGTGGAGACTATAGTAAAGAACAATATTGTCAGGCACATAGATGAACGTAATTGGTTGGGGAAGAGTCAATAGAGTTTTTGTAAAGGGAAATCATGCCTCACCAATCTACTAGAGTTCTTTCAGGGGGTCAACAGGCATGTGGACCAGGGGGAACCAGTGGATATAGTGTACTTAGATTTTCAGAAAGCCTTTGACAAGTTCCCTCACCAAAGGCTCTTAAGCAAAGTAAGCTGTCATGGGATAAGAGGGAAGGTCCTCTCATGGAGTGGTAACTGGTAAAAGATAGGAAACAAAGGGTAGGAATAAATAGTCAGTTTTCAGAATGGAGAAAGGTAAATAGTAGTTTCCCTCAGGGGTCTGTACTGGGACCAGTCCTAGTCACCATATTGATAAGTGATCTGGAAAAAGGGGTAAACAGTGAGGTGGCAAAATTTATAGATGATACAAAACTTCTCAAAATAGTTAAGTTCCCCAGCAGCCTGCAAAGAGCTACATAAAGGATCTCACAAAACTGGGTGACTGGGCAACAAAATGGCAGATGAAATTAAATGTTGATAAATGCAAAGTAATGCACATTGGAAAACATAATCCCAACTATACATATAAAATGATGTCTAAATTAGCTGTTGCCACTCAAGGAAGAGATCTTGGCGTCATTGTGGATAGTTCTCTGAAAACATCCACTCAGTGTGCAGTGGCAGTCAAAAAAGCAAACAATGTTGGGAATCATTAAGAAAGGGATAGATAAGACACAAAATATCATATTGCCCCTATATAAATCCATAGTACGCCCACATCTTGAATGCTGTGTGAAGATATGGTTGCCCCATCTCAAAAAAGATATATTGAAAAAAGTTCAGAAAAGGGCAACAAAAATTATTAGGGGAATGGAACGGCTTCCGTATGAGGAGAGATTAATAAGATGGGGGCTTTTCAGCTTGGAATAGAGACAACTAAGGGGAGATATGACTGAGGTCTATAAAATCATGACTGGTGTGAAGAATGTGAATAAGGAAGTGTTATTTACTCCTCATAACACAAGAACTAGGGGTCACCAGAAGAAATTAATAGGCGGCAGGTTTAAAACAAAAGGAAGTATTTCTTCACACAACACAGGGTCAGTCTGTGGAACTCTTTGCCAGAGGATGTTGTGAAGGCCAAGAGTGTAATAGGGTTCAAAAGATAAGTTCATGGAGGATAGGTCCATCAATGGCTATTAGCCAGAGATGGTGTCCCTAGCCTCTGTTTGCCAGAAGCTGGGCATAGGCTCCAGTGGATGGATCACTTGATGATTACTTGTTCTGTTCATTCCCACTGGGGGACCTGGCATTGGCCACTGTCGGAAGACAGGATACTGGGCTAGATGGACCTTTGGTCTGACCCAGTATGGCCATTCTTATGTCTCAGGGGAGGCTCTGGCAGTGCGACATGCCATGCCATCTGCGTGCTTCAGGCAGGAGGGTTTTCAGGAGATTTAACTTGCAGAGCTGCTAACAGTGGCTTGGATTTCACTCTTTGCTTGGTAGTTTGGATTGTGTCAATACACAAAGTCAAGGAGGGGGAGTAGCATGAAGCATGGCCACCGGGAGAGCTGGAAGTGGATCTAGAAGCTGCTGTAGACACCTCCAGGAACAAAGTGTGGGGGTGGTGATGGGGGAATTCTCTCCCATCCCCAGAAAACTTGGTAGGGCTGTGGGATATCTAATACTTGGTGGATGGTTCCACAGACTGAGTGGAAATGCTGGTCCTAGAATCCAAATCTCTGGGCTCAGCGTCCTGTGCCCTATTGCAACAGACCATTCTGCCTCCCTTGGGAGCAGCCCCCACACTACAGTGGGGCTTGGCTGTAGTTCTGCCTCTAGCTGACCAAGTTACTTTAGTGGCCAAATGCTGCCTAATAACTGTCTTCAGCACCAGCCCCCTCGCTTTCCCTCTGTATGTAGGATGGTCTCTAGAGGGTAGGCGTGCCTCTCCCTTCTAACCTGCACCTTCACGCCAGCTGTCCCTCTCTTCTGTGTGTGTATTGCTGTAAGGGTGCTATCATATCAGAGTCGGCCTCTGTGTTGGAGAGCCCCAGCATAAAGCCCCTGTTGCTGCCTCTGTGAAAAGCATCATGCTGAGGTCCTGTAAGCATCCCATCGAGCAACTTGGATGTAAATGACCACTAGTGGAGCTGTGTAAAACCCAAAGAGCTGCGGCTGCCCCCTCCATCTGGTGTTCATCCAACTTGCTGTCACTGATGGGACTGGCTTCTTTATTTGTATTGTAGTGCCTAGGAGCCCAGCCAGGGAGCAGGCCCCCATTGTGCTAGGGGCTGTACAAACTGAATGAAAAGACCACCCCGTCCTAAAAATCTTACAATGCACATTTATTTTAATGTGAGTTTATTACACTGGTAAGGTGACGGCCTCTCTCGGAGAACATGCTGTGGGTAAAAAAGGGGCTGGGGCCTCTGTGCTAGGTTGTTCTGAAATTTCCCTCTGTCCCCCTGGACTCCCTATGCCCTGAGTAAACTTAGAGCAGTCCAATAACCCTGACTCGGCTTGCTACTAAACTAAGAGCCAGGCATGATAGCAGGGGATCTGTAGTAGAAATGCCATCTTTCACTGAACTCCCAAAAGCAAGGTCCTGAACCCATCTTGGAAAATCTTATTAAAAATTAGAGACATTAGCACCCATGACCTTGGCCTTAATTCCAGTTCTAACTCTGCCAGGCTACTGTCCACTGATACACTGCTCTAGCCCGCTCCAGAGATGACTGAAGTGACCCTTGTGGAGCTGGTTTAGAGGAAAATTGGATCCTGCAGAAATATTCAGGATTGGGGGTTAAATTGTATGGAACTAATTAACCTGTATGCAAATTATTCTTAGCTGTTCATATACGTGAATTAGTTTTGACCTGCAGTTACTATGTGCAGGTCTTTCTGTACATATGAAAATAGCTTACATTGACGTTATGCTGCTAATAGCAATTTATCTGCTTTAATTATATTTATTTGCCTCTCCTCTAAAGCTTGGGAGAAGGTTAGTATCAGGTGATTCCAAGGGCAGAAGGGACAATTGTGATCATCTAGTCTCACCTTCTGTGTGACATAGGCGATAGAACTTCCCCACAATAATTCCTAGAGCAGATCTTGAAGAAAAACATCCGATCTTGATTTGAAAACTGCCAGTGATGGAGAATCCATCACGACTCTTGATAAGTTGCTTCTATAGTTAATTACTCTATGTTAAAAATTGACACCTTATTTCCAATCTGAATTTATCTAGCTTCAGCTTCCAGCCCGTGGATCATGTTCTTCCTTTCTCTGGTAGACTGTGGAACCCATTATTAACTATTTATTAAGTATTTGTGTGTGCTGATGGGTAAGGAGGGGGAGCAGTGTGGATTCCAGCATCGGTCTAGGACAGTCGTTCTCAAACTTATTTGATCGTGCCCCTGTCTTTGTGTCTATAGTAGTTTACACACATACCCCCACCTCTTGCCACACAAGTACATATACTGATTTAACAAAAATCAACATGCAACTCTCCCTAGATATTAAAAACAGTAAGGCGTTGATTCAAACAGCGCCAACGATCCATTGTAATAAGAGCAAAAGCCCCAAACTGATTGTGGTCGCTGCTTACAATTAAATGTGCACAAAGGGATTAACGCACAGAAGGCACCGACTTTATATAATGGTATGTAAGCTCAACCGAACTCCATCATCAGGCTGCACGGTGCCAGCTGGGGCCCTGAGATCTCTGGAGGAATCAGGTTTGCTAGTTATTCAGTGCTGTGGGTAAAATGTGTGCAGTAAGTTTTTTTTTTTCCCTTAAACTTCTCCACCCCCTCTTCCTCCCGATACATTCCCCTCCCCACCCCACCCCATCCCCAGTTTGAGAACGTCTGGTCTAGGAGTTTAGTGCTGTTACGACCATCGCCCTGGATACCCTATGGAGGTTTGTGGTATAAGAACGAGACAGACACATCTCTGCTGTGGTTGGCTGACTTTGTAACATTGTAGCCCACCTTGACCTTGAAACTGAGCAAGGCCTCACTTCTGAACGCCTCAACATAGGTTCTAATTGTGCTTGATCCCCACAGAGCAATGGCGACCGGAAGTAGAGGGTAGCTCCCACAGAGCAATGGCGACCGGAAGTATAGTAGAGGGTAGCCCCCACAGAGCAATGGCAGCCGGAAGTAGGATAGACGTTTATCCCCACAGAGCAATGGCAGCCGGAAGCAGGGTAGAGGCTTAGCCCTACAGAGCAATGGCTGTCCCAAGGAAACCATAGAGACTGGGGTCCAGAGGAGGCGTCGCGTACCATAGAGTGGCTCTGTGTCCGGCCCAGAGCGCCTCCCCGGCCCGCTCATTGACTCTCACCCAAGATGGCGCAGCAGGTGAACATCACGGAGCTGACGCTGCCGCAGCTCGAGGTGCTGAAGAACCAGCTGGACCAGGTCAGCCCCCCCCCCCCCCCCCCCCCCCCCCCCCCCCGCGGGGCCCCCCCCCCCCCCACCCCCCCCCCAATCCCCTCTAAGGGGCCCCGCCCCCCCCGCGGAGAGACCCCCTGCCCCGAGCCTGGGGAGCCCCATCCCATCCCTCTGCCCTGCCCCCATAGTGATGCCGGGTTCTACCCCGGCCCCATGGGCGCTGGGCTGTGCTCTTCCCCCCAGGAAGTGGAGTTCCTCTCCTCCTCCATCGCCCAGCTCAAGGTGGTGCAGACCAAGTACGTGGAAGCCAAGGACTGTCTGAATGTGCTCAACAAAAGCAATGAAGGTCAGTGCAGACCCCCTCCCTGCGCCCCAGCCCCCTTCCCACCCCGTTCCCCCCAGGCCAGTCTGGGGATGGTGCAGTCGCAGAGGGCCCCCCTTGGCGTTTGCATGCGGTTAAGCCCCCCGAGCTGCTCGTGTCCTCTAGCTTTGTGTATGTGTCTTGGCTCTAGGCCACCTGGAATGGCCTCCCTCTTCCCATGGACCAGGTCCCAAGGGGAGGGAGTTTTCACTAGTGGTTAGAGCAAACCACTGGGAACCAGGACTCCTTGATCCTGGCTCTGCCACTGACTTGCTGCGTGGCCTTGAGCAGGCCACAGTCCTGGTTGGTGCCTCAGTTTCCTTACAGGGCGTGTGTGTGTGTGTGTAATTAATTCAAGAGCTCTGAGATCTGGATGAAAGATGCTATGGAGGGACCAAGCGGCCAAGCGTTACTATTAACTTGACCCAACTGTGCAAAGCCTCTGAATGCTGATGAGCACCCCATAGTCGTGGCTTTCCCAGGCAGCTTTGGCACACACCCCCCCCCCCGCTCCCACGCTGCTGTTTGGAGGCCCCGCCCCCGTACTGTGCGGTAGGGGGTAGTGTCTGGGTAATAACAGGCATTTGTTTCTGTCTCCAGGGAAGGAGCTGCTAGTCCCGCTAACCAGCTCTGTATCCTTTACCCACCACCTCAGAGATGCTGCCGACATTGTGCTCTGGCTCCTTGCTACCCTGGCGTTTTGATTCTCACCCCAACGGGGAACGTAATCCTTCGGGCCCCAGGATGCAGCCTGCTCTGCCTTTGATGCAGCTGGCAGCTAGCAGGCTAGTGTTGAACATTTCCAGTCAGGGAACTGGAGGCTGGGAACAGTCACAGGGACGCTTTACGTCACTAGTCTAAATCCTGCCTGGATTGACGGTGACCGAAGCTGCTCCCATTGGACGGCTGTTCCAGTGACCTCTCTGTTAAATGATCTGTGCTGTTCCATGTGGCCTGCCATCCACATCCCAAACCCACACCCCAGCTGGCCCATTAGCCCCCTCCTTGCCAGAGGGGCCATGAACCAAGGAGGCTGGTAGAGCATGAGCTCCCCTCTAACTCCGTGGTAGGGCTGAGGCTTGTTGGCCAAGATGTACTGGGGGCACTTGCCCTGCTACTGCTTGGGTTGTACCTGCTCTGGGAATGAACAGGGGCTTCTAGTTCTATGCTCAGACCCTGCTGCCTCCTCTGCCAGTTTCCAGCGATACTGGGATATTGCAATGCTCTTGGCATCTCTCTGTAACCTCCTCCCATTAATCCTGGCTTGGGTTTCTCCTCTGGCCAAGCATCACCTAGGGGCTTTGGGACTGATCTGATCTTTTGATTCCTGTTGAAATTGGTTCTAGTCGTTCCCAGGGGCCTGCACAGTTCATATCTAGCAACATGGTCCAGTGGTCAGGGCACTGGCCTGTGACCTGGGTTCTATTCCCAGCTGTAGCACTGACCTGTTGTGTGACCGTGCGTGAGTCACTTCCTTTCTCTGCACCTGTTTCCCATCCCACCTTCTCTGTCTTGTCTGTTTGGACCGTGAGCTCTCCAGGACAGAGACTCACTCTCTCTCTGCATGTTTGTGCAGCACCCGGTTCAGCGGGGCCCTGAGTTTGGTCAACCCTTCAACCTGCCACCACAATATAATCTAGTAAAACACTGTATTAAACTGAAGCTGTGGGCGAATTGCACTCTCAGATCTGCCCGTGCTCAAAGGAGCTCTGTTGCTTTATAGCAGCTCAGGATCTGGCCCCTTGCAGGAGGTGTGGAGCTAAGATGCTTTGCCCAGGACCTATCACCGTAACCTTGTTGCTCTCTTATGGTTCCCCTGCTGGTCCTGTGTTTTCCCTTGACCTCCCTGGCAGATGTACGTCCCCGGGAAGCTCTCCGACGTTGGCCACGTGCTGGTAGACGTGGGGACAGGCTACTACGTAGAAAAGGTAGGAGGCACTCGTGAGCCAAGCCACCGTGAGAGCGGCATTAGACTTGGTGTGTTCCAGGGAGCGGCAGGATGTGCTTTACCTGCACATAAAATGACTTAGAGCCCTCTCTTCCCCACCCCAACCTCTGTACAAAACGCACTCACGCCTTGAGCACAGAATTCCTGCTGTACACCCAGCAGGCTCTGCCCTGGGAGTGGAGGGATGTGTCTGACAGCAGGCTAGGTAAATGGCCAGTGAGGTTAGTGCACTGCAATTCTCTGCTCGGGGATTGGGTTGCATTCCCTTAGCCAGACCTCCGTGGTCTACGCTGCAGCTGGATCTTGCAAGCTAAGCAGGTGGGTTCTTCTATGAGAAACCTTCAAAACCCAAGCAGGTATTGCAGGCAGTGGTGGTGCACTCTTCCCCTTGAAGCAGTGCCTCAGCCTGCCATCTGTCAGGGCAGATGTAAAACCAACCTGCTGACCATTAACACTCCAGTGACCCTTTCCCCAAGTGTCAGGGGGTTAGCCCTGGCCAAAGATGCATGGTTATGCATGGTCTCCTCTTGCTGCTTCAGTCGGAGATAGTGCCATCAATTTCTATCCTGTTTTGTGGGCGTTGTGATGCGCTGTTGGACAGCTGTCATGTTCCGCCTCAGAGGTGGCTGCATTTCAGTAGCAGATGAGGTGATATATAGATACACCTACAAGTAAGGCATGCTGTGAGGCTTCATTACTTAGTGCTTTGAGTTTCTCTGATGAAAGGTGCCGTAGAAAGGCTAAGCATGTTACTGCCTGAGCAGCCAAATCTTGGAGCGATTCAAGTGTTTACCCTCTGTCCTGTGCATCGCTTCATTATCACTGCACTTCAGGCAGGGGGTGAGCCGCTCCCCAGGTGCCCACCTTTCCTTAGGGTGGGCATATCATGCCACCTTTCCTCTTGCAGACAGCAGACAATGCCCGAGATTTCTTCAAAAGGAAGATCGACTTCCTGACCAAACAGATGGAGAAAATTCAGCCGGCCCTGCAGGAAAAACATGCCATGAAACAAGGTAGGGACGTGTTGGCCTTTCTCTGGCAGGCCTGGTTCTGGGGCGGTGCCCACAGCTGGCACCCGCCTATTCTTAACAGCTAGAACAGCCCCAGGCCAACTCCCTTCACTGTGTGCGTGTTCTCTCCCTTGCAGCTGTGATGGAAATGATGAGCCAGAAGATCCAGCAGCTAACGGCCATGGGGGCTTCACAGGCTGCAGCAACGAAGGCATAGCCTTTGGCATTGGTCCCCCGGGCCCCGCACGCCGTGGCTTGACTGAGGCATTTTGTTCTGTTACGAGCAGAGTCTTAAAATCACCGAGGAAGCAGCTGGGGCCGAAACCCTCCCAGCCGTCGGGAGGCATCTGCTCTTTGTGCTGGTGGCTGTTACGTGCGCGCAGTGTCTTAAATGCAAACCTGGGGGAAACGCTTCCCCTTTTGTATGTGGCAGGTGATATCAATGTGCCAGATAAATTAAAGCAGTGCTGAATGGTACGCGGCCGCCTCTGGTGAGAGCTACACGAGGGGTGGGGCTAGGACGCCTTCCAGCTGTCGGTGTGGCCCCTGTGAATCCACTGGAAGTTGTTGCCAGCTGATGTGTGGGGTGGATCTGTCTGTCTAAAGGTTCTGTCTATCACCCTACTCTGAGCCCCTTCCACATAATAGCAAAGGCCCTACTGGAATGGTGGCTCTGGCTGCACAAGGGGAGGGTGGCAGGGGATGCAGCATGGGTGGGGGAGGGTTGCCTCTTCAGGGAGACCTAGTCTCTAGTTGGCAGACCTGGGCTGGAGCACTACAGGGAAACAAGGTGGTTCTCCTCTGAGATGCAATGGGGCAGCAGCCAGCTGGTGTGGCGATCAGAGCATCTGGTGAGCACCCCAGACACAAAGCAAGTCACTGGTACCTACCAGCACCCCTACCCCTGGCTGGATTTCAAGCTGTGGGTGCGTCTCTTGTCAGATACATGTTCCTTCTGGTCCCACCCCCCAGCTTCCTCTCCAGCCACTCAGCGCTACAAGCAGGGACCCAGTTTCCTGCTAGGGGGAGGAGGAAGGGCTAATGAGGCAGCAGGGGCCAGGCCTTGATGTGATGGGTTTTTGATGGGCTGGATGTGATGTGGTTGGGGGTGGGGTAATACTGGCCAGGCTTCAAGCTGCATGTAGACCTTGAGCAGAGGGTTGCCATAGAGATTAAGCCCAAGCTGGAAGCAGGCATCTGGTCAGCATCTTATGCCACTGGCTCTTTCCCTCCAGCTGCTCAGAGGCGGGAGAGTTCCCTCCCTCTTTGTCCCCAGCTGCTCAGAGGCAGGAAGGGAGATTGGTTCACCTCTGTTGCCCCTGGATGCAGTCCTTAGCGTTAACATTTTTAAAGCTCCCCAGAGGAGAGTGTGTCCCCAAATCCCTTAGGTAATTACCAATCTCAGCCTCCATTTGTGCACAGCTCCTCTCTCCGTCAGTTCAAAGGGATTCACCCGGAACACCTTCACAACCTAAAATAATGCACCTGGCTCTAACTTAAAGCCACCTGCTGCCAGGGCTGGAGAAAGGTGGTGAACAGAGCTAGAGGGGCCAACTGTATGGTCAACCCAGCTGGACAGAGACACCCCAGCTCATGGTTCCTGCTGAGTTTCATTCCCCAAATAGACAGCCCTCCTAGCTGAAACGGAGGATTTATTTTCACAAAGCTGCCACTGGTTTCTATTCCCCTTGGCAGAAGCAGCCTGTCTGAAACTCCTGCAGGAGTTGGGGCCTCCTGAAAGCCAGGCCCCGAGGTCTTAACCCCATTCAGCAAGAGACAGCTCATGCCAAGTCACCCAGAGGGGGAAAACGCCCTGCCCCCTTCTGCCAGTCATGCCTGAGAACTCCAGGAGTTGGAGAGAAGTGACTTGCAGTGGGGGATCAAGATCCTGGGGCCTGCGTTTCACCAGGTGCTGAGTGTCCAGGATCTTTAAGGGGGGGGAGGGGTCCATCTTGAGTTGGACACTGATCACTTGTGAAAACCTCAGGCAAAGGGAAACAGCTCTTCCTCTCACCTGTAAAGGGACTGCTCCCAGTGTGTACACCAGCCAATGCCCTGGAGTAGGCGCTGGTGGGATCCCTCAGGGGACTCCCTGCCAGCCAGGTGCCTTGCATTAGGTCACCGAGGGGGCTTTCCCAGGCCAGAGGGAACACAGACAGGCTGGGGGGTTGGTTCTGAGCTTCTGTTCTGCTTCACTCTTTCACTTCCATTGCCGATTCCTTCTTTCAGTCTCCAACCGGCCCACACCCGCGGAAGGGTAAGTCCTGTCCCATGCTAGCCGACTGGGGCAGGTCCACAAAAAGCTGCCAGCTAGGAGGGAGGGGGGACAAGAGGCTCTTAGAAGGGACAAAGAACCTTTGATTAATTCATGTGATTTTTCCCCCACCCCCATTATCCGTATTAGCACAATACCTGGGGCCCCCCACTCAGAGCAGGACCCCAAATATGGAACCACAGTGCCATTTCCTTCCCAATGAGCCCGAGCCACACAGAATCTACACCCCCAAAACAGCAGAATTTTATTCTACACACGAGGCACCTCCTCATCCACAATCCAGCTTTTAACGTCACTCCCCAGGAGAGGATGCCCTCCCCTGCACCTAGACGCTGGCTTCCCTAGGATGGGCGGTTGCCTTGTTGAGTATTATGGCTTCTACCTTAAACATCCCCCCACCCCCAACCCTGGTCCCCGCCCCCCACCTTATGTACATCTGTAAGCTCTGTCCCCTGTGAGTCTTTTGAGGTCTGCTTTCCAAGGGTTTGACCACAGCGTTGATACCGTGGATGGCCACGGGCGACCCGCACCGATCTAGTGGATGGCCATGTGACCCCATAGACAGCCACGTGACTTGCCAACGCTAAGTGCTTGTTGAGATCATGGAAGGTCACATGACGGGCCACGGGCATGCTCAACATCCGTCGATACAGCAGAGGGCCCTGCTCAGCACATCAATACCGTGGACAGCCACGTTCGGCGATGCTGGGGCTGGTCACGTGACAGGCATAGCCATGCTTTGCAGGCAGCAACGCTGCGGCCAGCCACGTGCCGAACCCCACTGAGCGCATCTTGATGCCGTGCATGGTCATGTGACAGGCACGGCCCCGCTCCACGCCCGTCGCTCAGCGCACGAAAAGGGGCTTGTGGACCCTCTTGTGCCGGTTGAGCGTGGCGCTCTTAGCAAAGCTCTCCCCGCATTCCACGCAGATGTAGGGCTCGTGCCCGTGGGCTTCGGCCCGGTGGCGCTCCAGCTCGGCACTCTCGCGAAAGGCCTGGCTGCACTCGGGGCAGGGCTGGCTCTGGCGGGCGGCGTGGAGCCGCTGGTGCTTGAGGAGGTTGGTGCTCTGGGTGAAGCCGCGGCCGCACTCAGCGCAGCGGTGGGGGCGGGCGCCCGAGTGGGTACGCTGGTGCTTGATGAGGTTCTTGCTCTGGGTGAAGCTCTTGCCGCACTCCCCGCACTGGTAGGGCTTCTCGCCGGTGTGGATGCGCTGGTGCTGGATGAGGTTGGAGCTCCAGCTGAAGCTCTTGCCACAGTCGCCGCAGCGGTAGGGCTTCTCGCCGGTGTGGGTGCGCCGGTGCTGCACCAGGTGCGAGTTCTGGCTGAAGCTTTTGCCGCACTCGCTGCAGGTGCTGGGCCGCTCGCCAGTGTGAGTCCGCTGGTGCCGCAGCAGCTTCGACCAGTGGCTGAAGCTCTTGCCGCACTCGTTACAGATGAAGGGCCGTTGCCGGCCAGCGGCACCGCGGTGCCGCACCACCATCCCCCCCTCTTCCTCCTGCCCGCCAGCCAACTCCACCAACTCGCTGCCATAGTCAGGGGGCGGCCCTGCCGGGCTCTCCGGCCCCCGGGCTTTGCCGCTGTTCCCGTCGGCTCTCTGGGAAGCCTTCTTCTTGGGCTTCTTGGCCAGCGGGCTATGGGGGATGACGGTCTGGATGATCTCGTGCTGAAGCTCCTCCTCGCTCTCGCTCACGATGCCGTCGTCAGCTGGAAAGCAAAGGGGAGCCGGGGTTGGCACAAACGCACAGCCCTGGGGCTCCGTCTGGAAGCCAGGGCTGAGCGCTGCAGAGCAGTCCAAGGGATCGGAGGTCCCGTTGCCATTAAAATTCACAGCAACCGGGTATTTGGATTCTCCAGGCAGCTTCGAAAGTCTCCCCCATAGTCCTCAGGGTGGGAGAGACGGCAGTTCTCATTTCAAACCCCGCCCCTCCCAGGAGAGGCCCCAAGCTTCCCCTCAGCCCCACTCCCTCATGAGCTAGGCTGAGGTGACAAGAGTGACCCACAGACCCCATGAGAACTGGATGGGGAAGCCTTCGGCTGGAGGTGTATTTACGGCCCAGGACCTATGAGACATGGGAGCCTTCCCTTCCCCCCCCCTTCCGGGACACTGTATGGAAGAGAAGGGGCGGGGGGGGGGGGGGGGGGGAGGAGGAGAAGCCCAGCTGCCTTGCACCCTGGAGTACACAGGGATCCCCTCTTCAGCCAGCGGCACAGCCGAACTCCCACCCATAGCAGGTGGGATGGGGCACTCGCCAGAGAGAGATCTGCACAAAGCGATGCCAAGCTTTGCCACATGCAGGGAGGACAGGAGGAGGAGAGATCCCAAGGGGAGGGCACGGAGGGATGGGGGTAGGACACCCTTTGGACGCTAGCAGTTTAATGGAGGAATTAAAGCCACCCAAGGGACCCGGGGTTCACCCTGAAGGTGGCTCCTTGAGGCACCAGCCTGCTGAGGACCCTGCCCTCAGTAACCCCCAGGCACCCTCTTCCCTTCAAATCAAAGCCACTTGGTAAGTGAAACAGCAGGTCGCTCTGAGGGGAGGGGCCTCCCCGGAGTCTCACTGAATTGGCAGGGAGCCATGAGTGACACCTGCATCCATGTGGGAAGAACGGCCCAGCCTAGGACTTGGCAGACCCAGGGGGTTCGAGTCCTTGCTCTGCCACAGCCTTCCTGTGTGGTGACCCTGGGCCTCAGTTCCCCCTCTGAACAATGGGGATGCCCAGCCCTGCCTCAGAGGGATGTGTGAGGATAACTCCAGTGACAACTGGAAGGTGCTTAGATACAATGCGAATGGGGCCAGACAAGTACCACCCATAACACGAGGAGCGCTAGGCTAGGACAGATGGAACTAAGAGTCCCCTTCACCCCGTGGGTCTCAGCTCCCTCCACCCACACTTCACCGATCGGTGGCTCCTGGCTTCGCGTCCGTCCTCACCTATGTAGACTCGTCTAACGATATCAGGGTCATCAGAGTCATGGAGCTCCACCACGCACGGCTCTTCTTGCTCCATTTGGGGGGGGGAAGGAGAAGTGAGGAGTCAGGAATCCTGCTAATGGGAGAGAGAAGAGAACACAGCCTATTAACTCTCTGCCCCAGGCAGCGTCACCCTACAGAGCCCGTTCCCCACACATGCAGCCATTGAATCTGACACGAGATGGGTTAAGCAGTAAGGCCAGGAGGGACCACTGTGATCTCACAGCCTGATCTCCTGCAGAGCACAGGCCAGAGAAACTCAGCTAGCGAGTCCTGCCCTGAGCCCGACCAGCAGGTGAGTTAGAGGACACCTGAGTCTTGATTTAGAGAGACCAACTGATGGAGACACCCCCATCCCTGATGAAGCTGATCCAGGAGCTCACTACCCTCCCATATTGAAAATCTGCATCCTATTTCGACTTTGCCTTGCCGCCATCAGATTGCTGTGAATGGGAGGTGGGCACTGACCAGCTGAGGCACTTCTTAGCCATCAGGTTTCCTGGAAAAATCTGGCCCTAAGTGACTTTGCCCAAGGTCAGTGGCAAAGCAGGGAACTGAGCCCAGATCTCCAGGCTACTGTCCTGACCACTGGGCCATCCTTCCTCCCTTAGAAGGGCTACGATTGAACCCCAGTGCAAATCCAGCTCTTCCAAGAGCTTCTCCTGAGAGCTCAGGTTAATGCTTCATAGAACTGCTTCAGCAGAAGTCTAGGAAACATCCAACCCTTCGGGAAGGAGCCCGGGCAAAGCATATCACATGGGCTAGTGAGACACAGACTAACCGCACCGTGGGCTAGCTCAGCTCCCGTTTAGGCACCACCATTTTCAGAGCTCAGGAGCGCTCTTGAAAAACCCAGTCTCGCTTTTGCGTGCTGAGCCCCCGAAAACCCAGCCCTGTGTGTCTAGTTCTCAGTGCTGCACCATCCCTGTTCTAAGACGCAGGCATTGCTAGCCACAGGTAGAGCGCCTCCGCCCAAGCAATCTAGGTGCCAAGGCTGCAATTGCTCCCCAGAGCTGCCTAGGGGATTCACACACCCCAATTGCCATTTGTTTTAGCCCAGCCTGACACTCCCCTTCGGGCCCTGCCAGGGTTCCTCTAACAGGCATGTGCTGTAAAGGGGGCACGGACATCTCTGCACCGTTACCTGCACTCCGAGATGTGTGGGTCGGGGTTTCCTATGCAGGCAGCACCTTGGCAATCCAAAGGCTATTTTTCCAGCTTGCCCCTGCAGCCCCCCTCTCTCTGCACAGTGTTGCTGTGGCTGGATACACTTGAAGACCTAATGGAGAAAGCAAAGCAAGTAAGAACTCTTATTACCTGGTCATCGGCAGTACAGCAGCTTACATCCTTATCACACCCCTCTGGGGTAGGGAAGCATTAGTCTCATTGCAACTGGGGCCTAGGGAGATAATACTTAGCTCTTATATAGCTCAATGGGCTTTGCAAACGAGGTCACACCGTCCTTAGCCCCATTTTACAGATGGGAAAACTGAGGCATGTAGCAGCTAAGTGACTGGCCTGAGGGGGTCAGACAGGAAGTCTGTGGCAGAGCAAGGAACTGAACCCCGGTCTCTGGAGACCCAGGCTAGTGCGCTAGCCACCCTTCCTCTCCTAGTCATCTACACGAGGTGAGTCAGGAGGGACTGCACTGAAGTCTCTAGAGATACAGCAGCAGAAAACGGGGGGGGGGGAGAATCCAGCCCAGAGTTTTCACTCCCTGCTCCTAAGAACTGAAGTCAACATCTTCCACAAAGCAGCTACTGATTTTGACGGGCCTTGGTCTTTGGGAGTCCAGCTTGAGGTCTCCCTGCTCTGTTCCAGGGGGTAGGAGAATATTCTGACGAGGCTTTTTTTTAGTAAGGTTAGATCTAGTCACTTCTCTTTGGAACACAAGACTGGAAGGAACCTCCTGAGTCACAGAGGCCAGTCCCTTGATACGGCAGGCAGCCCAGTCATACAATACTGTTCATAAATGTATCAAGCTCCAGCTTTAAGCTAGTTACGGTGTTAGCCTCCCGCTAGGAGTCATGGAGGGGCAATTCCAGAACCTCCCTCCTCTGACAGTTAGAAACCTTCTTCGGATCTCCAGCCAGAAGTTATTCCTGGCTAGTTTCTCCCCATTTGTTGTTGTACCAACACAAGTTGTCTTTTAAACTGAAGATTCAACCTGGAAAAAAAGGAAATCCCACTAATGTACGGCCATTCTTATGTTCTAACGCATCCGGGGAGAGGGAGGGGGGACAAAATAATCCGAAACACAGTCTCTAGGGCAGGGACCATCCCTGTTTGTACAGCGCCTAGCGCAATGCGGTCCTGATTTGTGACTAGAGCGCCTAGGTTCTACTGTGATACCAATATTAAGTTCTTACAAGGGAAGTGGTATGTGGGGGTGGATCAGTCCTTCAGGAAATGGGGCCTGTTTTCAGAGCTTTTAAAAAAAAATTATTAAAAAAGTAGAAAAAATTCTTACAAAGTCACAATTTTTGTTTTAAACAGAACTAATGCTTTAGTTTTCTGTTGTTCTGGTTTGCACTGCTGGCGTGTCCAGAGAGCCCTCCTCCCCAACTGAGATCACGTCTCCCTATGCTCCGCCGGCCTGTTCCTTTGTACTGTAAGGGAATGCCTTAAGGCTGAAATATACCTGTTCCTGGCAGCTTTATGGTTACAATTTCAGCTGGGAGGTGGTGGGGACAATCTTGGTAAAGAGCAATGTCACTTGGGACAGATCTGCTGGGTTTGAGGGAGGAAAGGAGCCTGGTTTAACCAAAGGCTCACCCGGAGTGTCGCAACTGCCGACAGTTGTGCACCCAACGGAACAATTTCTTCCCCTCCGGTAACTGATGGCAAAGTTCGTAAAGGAGAACAGAGCGGCGGTGAATCACCCCCCCGGCAGGCAGGTCCCAGCTGACGTTAGCCACCCACTGCTCTCAAACTCAGGGGGCGGGGGCCACGAGTCCCATCGGTGCTCAGGGGTCAGGCTGGGGAGCGGGCCAGGCAGCCATGGATCACCCCCCCATCACTCTTCCCCTCCCCCCCAGCTGCCCGGATCAGGGCCCCCCCATTACCCCCCCTCCAGCTGGCCAGATCTCGCCCCCCCGAAGGGCCAGGATCAGGAACCCCCCCCATTACCCCCCAGCTGCCCGGATCTCGCCCCCCCCAATCACCCC
>NW_020665187.1:2479076-2489559 GCF_002925995.2 Terrapene triunguis | reverse complement strand
CAACAACCCCCTGCCCCCAACGCCCAGGTTCCCCAGCTCCCACCAATCGCTCCCCAACTCCTCTTGACGCCTTTGAAAAAAAATCTCCCTCCCTAAGTTATGGGCCTGGACGTATAGATCGATTCACCCGCCTCTCAACCCCAGCCCAGCTCCCTAGGAATTGCCAGGCTGAATCAGACCATCTAGCCCAGTGTCCTAATCTCGGACAGTGGCCGGTGCCAGATGCCCCAGAGGAAGGTGTATGTGGGATAATCTGCCCCCCAATTTTAGGTCTCTTCCTGGCCTCTAATTAAGCTCTGGGTTTAATATCCTCTCCACAATTTCAACAGTCAACTCTTCTTAGTCACAGAAATGTTCCAGCCCTTTTGGCACCTTGCTAATTTCTTGTGGCGATGAGTTCTGCAGGCTAACGAGGTGGCATGTGGGGAAAGTATTTCCTCTGCTTAGTCCGGAAGCCATCCATCTTTCATGTTATTAAGTGTCCCCTTGTTTATGTGTCATGAGACAGGGAGAACAAAAGCTCTGCATCTACCTCCCCGTGACACCCATGGGACGTTTGCACAAAGCTTGTGATATGGCCCAACTCAGCGGTCACTAAAGTGCTCAGTGTTTTACAGTCACATGAGTGGGGGAAATCTGCTCCCTCTGCTTTCTACCTTTTCTACCTTTTGCTTCTCTTCCTTCTCCATCCTCCTTCCTCTTTTTCTTTCTCTCCTTTCCCTGTCTCACTGCTTTCTTCCCTCTGGATCTTCCTTTCTGCAGCAAATCTCCATCCTCCCTCGAGGTTTAACCCCACCCCCCTTTCACATCCCATCTGGTCGAATACTCAGCAATGAAGTGTTAACGTTGACATTTTAAATGAGTCATCATTAGGCACCAGTGTTAACACCCAAATGTTATGAATGGAAGATGGGAGGGTCACACTCTTCAGAGCCAATGTTTCAGGCTGTCTGCAGACATCGCTACATTGAGTTAAATTTCTGATCTTGAACAAAGTGTATCTTCACACTCATGAGAGCTAGAAACTTAATGTTTGTGGTTAACACAAAAGCTGAGATCCGTAACATGTCTCACATGAGCATAAACACATCAGGCTAGCCTGGCCCAGCCCACGGGTCAGGTGTCTAGCACCCTTACCTTAAATCACTACGGAGAAATTTAAGACAGTGAAAGCAATTGGGGTGTTGGGTTGCAACTTTCTGGGTTGTGGTGCTTCTCAGCCTCCTCCCACCTTAAAATCAGGTTGCACATATGCTGAGTTAGGCTCGGTCTACATTATGGAGCCTACACTGAGGTTGTGTCTACACTACAAGCACTACACGGGCATAGCTGCAGCTATGCTGCTGTGGCATAGACACTTGCTACAGCTATGGAAGAGGTGTGTCCCATCATTGTAGTTAATCCATCCCCTCGAGAGGCAGAAGTTAGGTCTAGGGAAGAATTCTTCAATCCACCTAGCAGTATCTACACCAGGGCTTAGGTCGGCTTAACTACGGCTCTCAGCGGTGTGAATTTTGTCCACATCCCTGAGAGATTTAGCTAGGCTGACCTAACTTTGAGGTGTAGACTAGGCCCGACGGAAGTTTTTCTGCCACAGTGTAGGAACACCACCTCCCTGAATGACAGTAGCTGACAAGTCTTCTGCCGACAGAGCTGCATCTACTTTTGGGGTTTAGCTCTGTAGGTCGGGGTATGGTTCTTTCGTAGGTATGCTAATATAACTTTTAAGCGTAGACCAGACTTTAGCGACAAAAGCCTGATTTTCAAAATGCTCAGATTCACTTTATGCTCCTAAACAAAGATCAGATTTTCAGAAGAGTTAAGCACTGTGTGCACTGAGTTCTTTTGTAAAACTGGCTCCTTACTCTGGCGCTGAGGTCATCTGAAAATCTAACTTGTCCACACACAAAAGTTCTACTGCTTTATGCCGGTATTGTTAAAGAGGTACAGCCTACCTAGGGTGGATGCAGTTATACAGGTACAGCTATTCCTATGTGGGATGGGGAATACGTCATACCTGTATAAGACAGCTTTATACCTGTATAAGAACATAAGAACGGCCATACTGGGTCAGACCAAAGGTCCATCTAGCCCAGTATCCTGTCTTCCGACAGTGGCCAATGCCAGGTGCCCCAAAGGGAATGAACAGAACAGGTAAATCAAGTGATCCATCCCCTGGCGCCCATTCCCAGCTTCTGGCAAATAGAGGCTAGGCACACCATGCCTGCCCATCCTGGCTAATAGCCATTGGCGGACCTATCCTCCATGAACTTATCTAGATCTTTTTTGAACCCTGTTATAGTCTTGGCTGTCGCAACATCCTCTGGCAAGGAGTTCCACAGGTTGACTGTGCGTTGTGTGAAAAAAAAAAAATACTTCCTTTTGTTTGTTTTAAACCTGCTGCCTATTAATTTCATTTGATGACCCCTAGTTCTTGTGTTTATGAGGAGTAAATAACACTTCCTTATTCACTTTCGCCACACCAGTCTTGATTTTACAGACCTCTATCATATCCACCCTTAGTCATCTCTTTTCCAAGCTGAAAAGTCCCAGTCTTATTAATCTCTGTCAGTGGCAGGGAGAGGAATAGAGCCTGCATCTTCGTTGCCTGGGATCCTGATTGTATGTGAGTGCAAAATCTTATTAATCTCTTCTCCTATGGCAGCTGTTCCATACCCCTATAACTGCATTCTCACTTGGGATTCGATCGGTGTAATTATATTGCTCAGATACAATAGTAATGGGAACCAGATAAGTACCTTAAATAGACAGAAATAATTGTATTGGTACAAAAACTGTGTAGACCAGGCTTATGTGTTTGCATGATAATCACCATTTTCCAGTTGCTCAGACCTTTAAGCTGAAATCATCCAGGCCCAATTAATTTTTTTAGGAACAGTTTAGCAAAGCCAGTTCAGGCATTTGTGAAGGGGATGAGAAGGGACGATAAGGTACTTTTCCCACTAGGAAAAAAGAAAGTACTCTTAATTATTTATTTTTGGAAGCATTAGTACTTAGCACTTTGGGGCAGAAATTTGCCCTGCAGTTGTTTTCTGAGACACACAACCTGCGAAGATCCAGGATTTATGGGCTCGATACAGAAATGACTGGGAAGGTTTCAGTGTTGCCATGATGTTACCTGCAGCTCTCGCTGTCTCAGGTTGGAGTCGAACGCTGAGCGCTAGAGATCTGCAGCCTGACTCAACCTGATGGGAAAAGTGTCAGGTTCAGGATGTCTCTAAAAACAACCCTACCCTCTTGGGGTCAGGTCAGGTCATCTCTGGTCACCTCCTTCTGCTGGTGGGGTTGACACGGCAGTGGCCGTGTGCCCTACTCCTGCCGGCCGACACCACTTTGCTGAGCACTGCAGAGGGAGCGTGTGGACTACCCTCCCCGGGCTGGCTGCCACCGCAGACAGATGGTGAGCGCTGGGCACGAGGAACGGGAAGCTCCCACTAGCTCCAGGGATGAGGCGGCAGCAGTGCTGACCTAGGTTTTTTGGGGGGGAAGTATCAGGTTTGGGTCAGTTCGGTTTTAAAAATGACTCAACGTTCTTGGTTCAGGTCAGGCTTTTAAAAGTAGGCTCAAGCAGACTCAGAACCAGAGGCGGTTGGAAAAGGTTTGGGCAGGAGATTTCTAATACTTCTGGTTTTTCCTCCAAACTTTCCGACAATATTTTTGGTTAAAAAGCTGTATATTTGGGGGGAGGGGGGAAATCTGGTTGCGGGGAAGGGAATTCAGTTTTCAAAATCCAAATATTTTACCAAAAAATGGCCAATTCCTGGTTTTTTGTTTTCCTTCCTTTCTCTCCTCTCTCACAATGAAGAGCCAGAAATGTTTGACCAAAATTCATTTTTGGCAGTGAAAATTTACATTTCAGTCCTAAAAAGTTTTTTTTAAAAGTTCTGATGATAAAATAAATAAATAAAAAAAAGTTAGCCGGCTCAACGCAGCACCTGTGAACGATTCCTTCTGAAAGTCACACTCATTTTCAAGACGGATCGGCACCAACGCTAAGGGCCAGATTTTCAGAGGAACACAGCACGCTGGTTACCGCGTACCCTTGCCATAAGAATACTTCGCCCGTTACATCAGTAGATTTCAAAGCACTCTACAAAAGAGAGATTCCCCATTGGTAGGTGGGGAAACTGAGGCAGGGAGCAATGAAGTGAGTTGCCCAAGGGCAATATCAGCAGGCCAACGGCAGAGCGGAGAATGCAGCCCTGCTGTTCCTCGGGCCACCTTTATGCACGATCGGAGCAATTAAAATAAAGAAGTACCAGCCCATGTATTTTAAGCCCTTTTCAGGTCACTTACAAGCAGCCAGGGCTTTGCACTCACATACAACCAGCATCCAAGACACTGGAGATACGGGCTCTATTCCCCTCCCTGCCACTGACCTCCTGCTTCACCTTGGGCAAGTCACCCTCCCCCCGCCATGCCTCGATTTCCCCTCCCCCCGTGGTCTGTTTAGGGCTCTTTGGGGCAGGGGCTGCCCATCCAGCCCTGCTCTCAGTTGGGCCCGCTAGGCGTTACCGCAACGCATTTAACAATCACTCTTGAGTTTTATAAGACCAAAGAATTTCTTCCGCCTGCAGTAACTGATTGCGAGGTCTGTAGGGCAGCAAGGAGAACGCTACGGTGACTCATCCCCAGCCAGGTGCGGCTGGGCCTGGTTGGTGGCAGGTGACATCAGCCACCCACTGATCTCAACCCCAGGGGGCCTGGATTCCCATGCGCTCAGCAGGTAGGCTGGGGAGCCGGGGTATCTCCACCCACCGCTGCCCGGATCGTCCCCTCTCTCCATCCCCAGCAAGGGGCCAGGCTCCGGGTCCCCTTTCACTCCAATCCCAGCCACGCCTCGCCTCTGTTGCTGGTTTCTGCCCCTCCCCGGGGGCTGCCTCTCCCTGCACCTTCCCAACTCACCGCTCCAGCTGGGGAAAGCAGTTGGTTCAGGGTGTCTCCGATGGGGATCCGGGAGCTCCCCACAGCTAGGCGCAGACAGCAGGATGAAATGGGTGGCTGGGAACAGGAAGGTCCCTCCTTTATCCAATCCCCCCGGCTGTGCCGCCTGTGATCGCTGGGACTGGCAGCTCCACCTGCTCTATGGTTAGATCCCTTAAGTCACTGGTTGGGGGAATGAAGGATTAACTGTGGGATAAATCGGATATGGGGCGCTCCTAAGGTGGTGCATGAATCTCAAGAGCAGCTTGCATCATAGCTGGATCATGAAGCAACCCCCGGCGTTAAAACTCCTGCCTGTTTCCACTGAAACTCCCTATTCCGGTTGCTCAGAATGCGCACACACCTTTGCCAGGGCAGGGGTTGGCCCAAGGGTGAATTTCTTAGGGAAGATTTAGCGAAGGTGGGGCAGGGGGTTGTTAGCGGCGAGGGAGTGGAGGTAAAACCCTTTTCCCACCAGAAAAAAACAACAACACTCAAAACACTGGGGATTTTTTAAAAGATGGCTCTAAATCTGACCGAATCATTTCCATGTGCAAATAAAATAATGCTTGAAACACTTTATCCTAGAAATATATTATGGTGCAGGTGGTAGCAATAGGATAATTAAGGCCTCAACCTGCAAAGAACTTCTTTTTATTGATTTGTTCTTTTTTATTATTTGTATTACCATAGTGTGTAGGAGCCCCAGTCATGGGCCAGGATCCCACTGCACTAGGTATTAGGTGTATTATGGCAGCACCTAGGAGTCCTGGTCAGGAACCAAGGCCACATTACGCTGGGCACTGTCCATTATTTATTAGGTGTATTATGGTAGTGCGTAGAAGGCCCAGTCGTGGGCCACGACCCCACTGTGCAAGGCGCTGTACAAACACAGAACAAAAAGATGGTCTCTGCCCATCTAAGTATTAAGACAAGAGACACCAGATGAGGGAATGCAAGGAGACAACGCTGCTCAGCAAACCAGCAGCCTAATTGTGGTCAAGTTTAATACCACAACTCATTGTCACAAAGTTAAGCACACGCATAAGGGCTTGTGAGATCAGTTTCTAACTCAGATATTGGTATTGGCCCCCATCAGCATAGTATCGGGGCACGGCACAATCTGCAATGAGCTTCCCACCCCCTCTGGAATGCATGGCTATTGTTGCTGTTTTACAGATGGGGAAATGGAGGCACAGAGAGGCTAAGGGACTTGCTCAAGGTCACACAGGGCGTCTATGGCAGAGTGGGGAATTGATCGCAGGTCTTCCCAGGCCTAAGCGACTACTCTAACTACCACGCCATCCTTCCTTTCAAGCTTGAAGTAGAGGGTTCTGCTTCACAGGAGCGTTAAACACAGTGGTTAAGGTATGTGTGTGGGTAGGGTCACAGACCCCAAACCAGGTCACTAAGGGGCACGCTTTAAGCACTGTCTGACAGGTCAGCTTCTCGTAGGTCCAGCTAGAACTCCCCACCCTTTTTTCAGATCACTTTAAGCACAGGATAAGTCTCTGTTTTGCGAAATCAGCACTGCCAAATCCACGTGTTCAAAAATCATGGTTCAGGCCTGAAAAATCATGAGATTACTTTTTTTTTTTGGCAGGTTCTTTTATTTGCCTCCTGGAGTCAGAGCCTTTAGGCATCTTGTTTTCCAGCTTTTCTCTGCAACCCTCAGGACTAGAAACGTACCTTAAAAAAAAAAAGCGGGGAGTCTCCCATAATAACAGGACTCCAGGAGCTGGGGCTTTAAGAAAACCACCAAATATCACGATGCCTGGGACAAAATTGCAGGAGCTGATAATGCCATACAAATCCCATCAAAATGCCAATAAAGGAAAGATTGTGGGTTAAAAAAAAATGTAACAGTATTTGGGTTTTTCACAGTCGGGTTTCAGGAAAAAATATGTTGCTTGAAGGAGAATAATAAGAGTTCCAAAATCGCCGCTTATACTCAGACCGTTTTTCCTGATATTTAGCCTAAATCTCCCTTGCTGCACGTGAAAGGCTTTCCCTTTAGCTTCCCGTGTCTATGCGTTTAAAGTTTCGGACTGGCAAACAGAAACAGGTGCCTGGGTTGGGAGGCTGGCATAGACCCTGACCTCCTGCCCCCAACGGATCCAGGTTTCATAGCTTAAAGGCAGCAGGGACCATTAGATCCTCCAATCTGGCCATTGTATTTCCCCCACCACCCCACCTGCTCTAGGGGTTAGGTGCAGAAGGATGGGACAGGTGCACTGGCCACTGCATGGGATGGTCAGTTTCGCCCTAGAAGGGTTTTCACCCTATTAAAGGATTAAACCCATAGAGGTCTCAGATCCTCCAGCTCTCCCGGTGGGGATGAGGAAATATAGTGCAGGGCAGGAGGGGATTTAATGCAGCAAGGACCTTCCTGTTGCTTGAATCCTGGTGGTGCCTGAGCTCTGCCGCCGGCAGCCCCTCTGCCCGGAGAGCCCAAGACACTCAAGCATCCCCCAGCAGGAGCGGTGAGTGGGGCGGAGAGGATCCGATCCAGGGGGAAGGCAGCCCTAGGGGAGGGGGAAAGCAAAGGAAGAGGGGAGACTGCTGCCTGGAGGAAGCAGCCAGAGAGCAACGGGATCAGGCGCCTGGGTGGCAGCTGGGGGAAGGATATAGGAGGAGGGCCAGCTGTCTGAAGAAGAGAGAACACGTGGGGGCGGGCTGTGCAGCTTTCAGCCCTGTCGTTCCCTCCATCCAGTCTTTCCGTGCCTCAGTTTCCCCACCAGCCACGCAGGGATGGTAACGTCGCCCTCACACTGGGTGGTGGTGTGGGATCAGTGGGGCAGGATTGATAAACGCTTTGAGATGCTCCGGTGGAAGGTGCTGCAGAAACTGCAGGATCCCGGTGAAAAAGGCGGTGGTAAGGTGGGTTGTAGTATAGCAAAGGCTGAGAGCCAATGGATAGATCTGGATGACAAAGGGGGAAGGTGGCTGGCTGGCCCAGTTTCTGTAGAATGGATTATTTAAACACTGGTGAGGTTTTCATTTAACTGTTTTTATTATACAATTAATTATATTAAGGCGCCTAGAGCCTTCTGGTAGAGTTGGGTGAATTTTTCAGCCAATTTCTGGTGAAAAATGCAGAATTGGCGGCACCAAAACTTTTCACAATTTTGTGTTGATTTTGCCAAATTGTTTCTGTCAAAAAAAAAGGCACCCCCTAAAAAAATTCAGAATAAATCAAAACATTTCCTTTTGACCTTTTCAAAACAAAAGGTTTCAATTTATCCACGTTTTCTTGAATTTTATTCATGCAATCAAAAACATTAAAAAATGCTTGAAAAAACCCCCACTTTGTTCAACCTGCAGTGATTGTATTTTCAAGTTTGTCAAACATTTTGAAAAAAGTGTTCAACCAAAACGGAATTTATTTATTGTTTAGAATGGCCAGAGAACCAAAAAATCCGTTTTGTCAGCCAGCTCTGCCTTCAATAGGCATCTTTATTATTTTCAGTCTAAATAAATAAGCCACTGCTCTGCAGCTATTTAACAAGTCACAGCACCTCCTATTTTCTCCCACCCTCCTTTGCAGGTGATCCTAATCCTGACACCATCTCTCGCATGGAATGCAGGGAAGAACCCCGTGTCTCAATTCTCCCGGACCCCAGCGAATGGCTGAATCAAAGAGGTGCCTGCAAAGGTAATGAATAATCAGAACTAGAGGGGGGCGGAAAGTGTTTGGATTATTTCTGGAGGATCCCAAGTGGCGATTATGCTTGATCTACAATCATTCGCTTTTCTGGAGCTTTCGTGTGTGCGAGGGGGCCAGCACTGGGTCTACGGACTACTTAATTCCCCCTTCAGTCCTTGTAGTTCAATGGGTCTTGAGTGAGCCTCTGCATTGCAGTGAATTTCACCCACTGTGAATAGTGAATGCTTGTCTGAGTATTTGCAGGAAGTTCACAGGTAACAGTGATTTGAGGGCTGGAAAAATTGCTTTGGAGTAGGGAGTAGGTAGGGAGGTAAATTTACCTGGGTATACGGCATTGGGGAGACTGGTATTGGAGTGCTGGTGTCCACATTTTAAACAGACTTTGGACGATTGGAGAGGGTGCAGAGAAAAGTCACAAAAATGATTTGAGGGCTGGATAAAATGCTTTACTGTGAGAGACTGATGGAGCTGGTCTGTTTAGCTTAACAAACAGCAGATCCAGACGTGACTTGATTACAGTGCACAAAGTCCCATCCCAGGGAGAAAATGCTGGATACTAAAGGTCTCTTTAATCTAGCGGAGAAAGGCAGTGGTCTCCGGTCCAGTGACTCCGTTCTTCGCTATCTCCTGGTGGGCGTGGGCATTCCTGGTGCTCTTACTAAAACCCAACTGTTTGCTCGCCTCGCACCAGAGCTTTTCCAAAATCTGGCTGTGCTCCTGGGAGCAGCGCGCTCGGCAAAGCATTTCTTCTGCTTGGTGGCTATTGCAAACGCAGGAGGCGGTTCACGGTGTTTGCCGCTCAGGGGTCAGAATAGAATGGAAGGGTTCAACGCTGAGCTGCTGTATTTGAACCGGAGGATTGCTTCCATTTCCTGGGAGTTGATTGGCTACTCTTGGGATAGCAAGGTCAAAGAGCACCGGCCTGTGGGATTGTGGGATAGGATTGGCTGACTCAGGGTCTGAGGGTCTAGCAAGCTGCATCCTCACTGCGAAACGATGGAGTTTGGGCCCAAGTCCCAGCTGGACCCACAGGCTCAAACCCATCCCCCAGTGGGGTCCTGAGGCCCAGGCCTGAGTCAGACAGAATTGTGTGTAGATGGAAGTGGGGTTTGAGCCCAAGATTACATTGCAGAGTAAATGTACCCTTGGCAATAAAATATCCACGCCACTGAGTGTCAGAGCCCGGGTCAATTGACTCGGGCTTGCTGGGCTCAGGCTGCAGGGCCAAAAATTGTAATGTAGAGGTTCAGACTCAGGCTGCAGTCTGGGCACCGAGATCCAACCTCCTTGTGGGGATTCAGACTTGGGCTGCAACCAACCCAAGTCTAACCATCTACACTGCAGTTTTTAGCCCCACAGCCTGAGCCCCGCAAGCCCGAGTCAGCTGACCCTGGCAACCACAGCTGTGCCGTGGGTCTTTTATTGCCGTGTAGATATACCCTTAGTCTCTGTGCCTCAGTTTCCCCATCTGTACAATGGGGTAATAGCGCTGCCTGCCTCGCCGGGGCTTGTGAGGATAAATGCATTAAAGAGCGTGAGGTGCTCAGATACAGAGGTGATGGGGACCATAGTAAATACCTTAGGTAGACTGGGGTGGGGAAGTTACCCTGGGGTCATCAGGAGTGGGGGAGGGGGATTGTAGTATCAGGGAACACGTCAGTACTTTAAAGAGCAATGTAGCCATGTCTGGAGTCTCCTTTTCATGCCAGCAGATCACCAGATCCTGAGTCAAACTGAAGAGGAGACCCCGCAGCGGGAGGGCGCTGGGAAAGCGGAGTCGCGCGGGGCGTCAGCAGAGAGAACTGGAGGGGATGTCTCGCAGCAGATCCAGCCTGGGGCAGGGGGAAACCCCGTGGAGCAAGATCACCTTAC
>NW_020665187.1:2460191-2478676 GCF_002925995.2 Terrapene triunguis | reverse complement strand
CACTCCTGCTGGAGTGTCCGGTTTTTAAATATTACAAAGTTGTCAACCCTCTGGTGCGTGCTGCTGGAATCCTGGGTCCAATTCTGCTGTCCACAGCTCAAGACGGCTGGTTCAGAGACGAGCTATGCGAATATTTAAAGGTTTCGAAAACATGAAAACTCAAGGAGCTCAATCTTGTTAGCATGACAAAGAGATTGATTACAGTCTCTACCTACACAGGGAACAAAATTTGACGATAGCCGGCTATTCAGTCGAGCAGACAACTATATAACAGGAGCCAGTGGCTGGAAGTTGAAGCAAAACAAATTCAGACTAGAAATAAGGCACAGTTTTTTTTAACAGTGAGGGTAAGTAACCATTGGCTCATCTTAGCAGCATGGGAAATTTCAGCTCGCAAGGTTTAAGTTTGGCAAAGTTATAAGCAATTGAAAACTGGTTCTTATAATGAGATGCATCAGGCAACCTTAACTAGACGTCGCTGACGCTTATACTAAAGATGGGGCTGAAGAATACATGTCAAAATCCTGCCAAGCAAACAGGAGGGTCTCGTGGAAAATGACAAATTCCAGATTGTTACTAATTATACCTGCAGGCTGAATTTTTAAACATCTAAAGAACTGTTACTATTGTCTGTATCTCTCCAGGGCTACTCCGGCCTGTGACATACCTTGGACTGCGGAAACCGCGTCACAGATGTAAAGACCGTGCGCTAGCCCAAACCTCCAGGGAACATATCTCCAACTGGTGGTGGTATTTATATCACAGTAGGCTCCAGAAAATGCTGGGCATTGTACAGATGTTTTCCCCCCTTCTCTTGTATTATTTCTTGACTTACTTCCTATCCTCAGGGATTGTTGTCTTCTTTGGGAGAGAAGCGAGAGTGGCGGAGCTAAAGACCGTCTCGTGCTAGTGGATGGCGGGGGAATTGAACCTGGGACTTCTGGAGGTTGACGCGTGGGCCTGAACTAAAAGAGCCCACTGCGGTGTGGCAGTAACGAAGGAGGGTTATGGGGCAGCACCACGACACCCCCTAGTGGGGTCATCATCGGGGCTGGGATCCAGTATCCTGATGCTAAATGGGCCGGCATCTGCCGCAGAGCTTTGGAGCAGAGCCCGGAGCTGAAGCACGGACCAGTAGGTTTTTGCCCGGAGCTGGAGCGGAGCCGGAGTGGAGCAAGTCAAAAATTTGATTGCTCCAAATCCCTGGTCTGCTGCCTGAGTGAAGATGGCCCAGCAGGGTTGTGTATGTGGCCCTGCCGCTAGCCGGGGACGTAGCTGCCCTGTCTGCCAGGGTGGGATGCGACATTTTACTGACCAAATGAGCTGCGGTTTTGGCCTCCCAATCAGCTGTGACCCGGAAAGCCATCGGCCAACCCAGCTTTTAAGCTAATAAAACACATCCAATTATCACCAACCAGACCCTGTTTATTTGATTGACACGACTGGTCTTTGCTTTTCTATTGCTCCTCCCTCTGCCCCACAGACAGAGCAGTAACGGTGGGGGCCTGCCTGGGCCCATAGCGTTGCCCATGGCATTGCATTAATTCTGTTAATGTCACAGGTCTGTTAATGTCTCCCAGCTCAACCTCCAGAGGTGCTGAAGGTGAAGCAGCAGGCTCCGTAGCTCCCCCTCCACGGGCATGATTCAATCACCTCTTTAAAAATCCCAGGCTCCAGATTGGGGCAAACATTTGAAATTCCTAATCAAATACAAATTTTCTAGGGGCCCCGGTCAGACGCCACTGGCAACAGCCACCCTTTGAACCCACTGATCTGAGCCAGGCGCGGCACGCCTGGCTTTTGTGGCCCGTCGCGCCGGCAGATAACAGTAGGTTTTTAAGTGTAACGCTCGCTTTTAAGGCTGTCTCATGGCGGGAAGCGGCTAAACCAGATCTGCAGCCTGTAAAGGCTTAATTGGGCCAGGGAGCTTGGAATAAGGTGACCCCAGGAGCTGGGGGAAAACAGCAACGACTGCATGTCTGTTCCTGGGAGCCCCAGCGTCTTCCTAAACTTCCTCGAGCGGGCCCTGTAGGCCAGTAGTTTTCAACCGGGGGCCCCCTGGGGGGGCCATCAGCAGGTTTCAGGGGGGCGGCCAAGCAGGGCCAGCGTTAGACCATAGGCCCAAGCAGTTGCCCTGTTTGCTACCCCCTAATGCCAGCCCTGGCTTTTAGATGCAGAAAACCAGGTATTGTGGCCCAGGTGGGCCATGGCGTTTTTACAGCATGTTGGGGGAGGGAAAACGGTTGAAAACCCCTGCACTAGGCAACCACCCCCGGTCCCCATTACCGACGGCTGCCTGGACCGCTACGCAGCCTCGTGAGCTACTCCCACGTGCAGGGGGAGGCTGACAAGGTGCTGCCAGCTGCCAAACCCTCTAGCAAACAGCTGCCTGTGAGATGTGTGGGTGGGGTGGGTGGAAGGGGGGGGGGGGGGGGGGCGGAGAGCCTCCCCAGCCTCCAGCACCAAAGGGGCCCTCGGTGGACCTGACGTGAGTGGCAATTGGGCTCGCCCGGTTCCCACCAAAATCATTAGGGCCATCGCTCGGCCAATAAGTCTGAGTCGTGTGCTGGCCCGCAGCTGGCGTGCCCTTGACGCCAGACTGCAAACGCTGCGCAGGTGAGTGTGCTGGTACCGTGCTGCTCATTTCCCACCTGCGTGGCATGAGGCGAGACGCGCAGTGATGGAGAACTTTCCCCCTTTCCTGTTTTTCTCCCTTTGCACATGTTTTCCACTAAGTAAGTCCAGTCCTGCCTCCCCCCTGCTCTTTGCGGCAGGTTCTGGCCAGAGCCCTGAGTGACAGGGACAGGAAGAAAGGGGCTGAACTTCAAATCCCCCCTCTCCGGGAGAGAGGAGGAAGGTGCTTGAATTTGTAATATGCGAGGGCAGCAGATAACTGTAACCCCCTGAAGTGCGTTGCACGTCTCAGCCAGTCTCTGCTCCACAGGATACGTGTCCATTAGAGCGAGGCAGGGACTCGCACCTCTTTAGCTCACGCCGGAGCGGCTCAGGCTTTTCGCGCTGGCGTCCCTGGTTCAATCCCCCTGTGTGGTGGCTCTCACAGAAGCTATAATGCAGAGGAACAGGGAAAGCAAAACCCAAACTTCTTGGTGATCTGGTGGATGGGAGCGTACGGGTGCTGCTGCAGCGCTGGCTTCCAGCCACACAGTCAGGGGGAAGGCTTGTCTACACTTAAAATGTTACAGCTGCGCTGCTGTAGCGGTTGTGTAGACACTACCTACTCTGATGGGAGGGTTCTCCCGTTGGCGTACGTAATCCACCTCCCTGAGAATTCTTTCCATTGACCTACCGCTGTCTACACAGACACTTAGGTTGGCTTAACTATGCCACTCAGGGGGGTGAATTTTTCACCCCCCCGCCCGAGGAACACAGTTATGCTGACCTGTCTAGTGACCATTTCAAAAGTCAGTGTCTAGCCCTCGTGGTGGTGGAGAAAAGCTGGAAAGCAGGACCCCTATACGCCCTGACAGCAAATTAAAAGCACACCCACAATTTATTATTGGTTTTTACATCTCGAGATTTGTAGGCCAATCTGATGCTTTTTAGGGGGGATGGGGGGAGGGGGAGGGGCTCATGATTTTTGATCACTCAGGGTTGGCAATCCTAGAATTTAAGGCAAAGACAAGAATGAAACCAGACCCCACGGAACAGGTTTTGTTTTCTTTTTAATTGAAAAAAACAGTAGCCACTAGTTTATTGAACTGAAATCCTACAAGTTATTCAACATCTACCAGCAGCCGTTTGTCTGCACTTTTATTCCGGCTTCTAGGGCAAGACTCAGGCACCGGATGGTGCAGTGGATGTTACTGAACGGCATGCCAACTGCTCTGCTCACAACAGCAGCAAACTCTCCACAAGAGAGTTTTAAACTGACCCCAGCTGCCGGCTGGGAGCAATGGAAATGGAGGCTCCTCTTTCTCCAGCCGTGGCCGGGCGATTGCTCTCGAAGACCATTGATGCGAGTAACCTACTGCTCATTTAAAAAAAAAAAAAAGAGAGAGATACCGAGATGCTGCAGAAGTGCCTAGCATATAAATGCGACTACGCTTGTCCTAGTTTTCCTCTAATTAAAGACCAGGCCGGCTTCCACTGCTCCACCCCCTGCTAAGGAGACCCGGCCTCCACAAGATATCTCCTTGAAATTAGAGGAATATGGAGTGGGGGTGAGGGTTGGCTGCCTATACGTAGACTGACATGGTGCAATCCCATGTGGACACTCTTAATTCAGTTTTGCCCAGAGCATGGTTAGTGGGAACCAGATTAATTATGGGTTACGGGAGGAAGGATCATGGGAGTTTGACCCCATGTCCCACAATTGCATTAGTCACCGGCAGGTATCCCCCAATCGATTGCAAACATTCCCAGAATGCCCAGCCGCAGCTCGGCACCCTGGGATGCTCCGTTACACACTTATATCAGTACAGGGCGGACGCAACACTTTGCGAGCCATGTAGCTCAAAGCAGGGCATGTACATAAGGCCTAATCAGCTTAAACCAAATCCAAACCTATTCTAGCCTCTGCTGCAGTCACTCATCAGATGCTGGGATTGGCAGTAGGTGCTTAAGGGAGTTAGGGGCCTGATTCTCATTGGAATCAATGGGAATTGGGCACCTCACTCAGCATCCCGGCCTTAAACTAACTGGCTCTACTCTGAACCGGAGATGAGTCTTTGGATAGTTTGGATCGGGATTTGAACCTCCAGAGTTCAGGGTTTCCACTGAAGAACTTCTCATCCCCAGGTTACTTTGTATCTACCTATGAACCTATTCTACCCTAGCTATATAGTTAACCATGCTACTCTATTAAATCCTACGTACACTGACACTGTATCTTATAGTTCTCTAAGCTAAGTTTGCCTCAGACATTAAAAAACATCTGTCTCTATTACAGTGATATACATATGTGCATGTGGGAATACCCTCGTTCGAGATCCAGATCTCGGTCTTTCACCGAACACGTGCCAGCTCGATACAGCGTCGGTATCCCTTTCCATCGGAATTCGAGTCCCTTCTGCTAGTGATTTCGTCCATCCTCCAAAGTATCAGCTAGACTCTCCATTTCAGAACTTTGGTTCACGACGCAACTGATGTTTTGTTGGGTTTTTGGACAGTTAAAATCTTGGATTCCGGTGGTTGTTTTCATGATCAGATTCCAGTTTTCTCCAGAGCATGTGGCCATGACAGTAGTCATCAAAGGCTGACGTTTAAGGACCGCACCATTCTCTACTTATGCAGTCTTGTTTCATAGGTTTCCTAGAGTTGGGGTTTTGCCCTGCCTGTATCTTCTTCTAAATCTCCAAGAAACTCCTTTAATTTTATCTCCCAGGATCTTCTCAACTTTCTTGTCATTTTGTGCTTGGATCCTGTGGATTTCTTCTTGCCTTGATAGATGCCACTGAGTTTGGATCTGAGCCAGTTCAGATTGAGTAGCTATCCTGAGTAGCTCAGTGAGATCCAAGAACCTTTGAAGGTGCCTCTTCACTCACTGTGATGGTCTCCAGATTTCCCAGACACCATCTTAAGAACATTCATCTCATGAAAAGACTCTACCTTTTATTTAACAAAAAAAAAACAAAAAAAAAAGGGAAACAATGTTATTTTTCTTTAGTTCCAGCCCTTTTTCAAAGGAGTTGTCCTTCTTTAAATATTTACAGCAGGTCTCTCGGCATTCCCAGCGATCTTCCTTGACTTGTCCCATCACTTGGACCACTTTGGTTTTGCTGCGGCCATTGCATGTTCCTGCAGCCAGATCCTCATTTGTTTGGAAATTCTCTGGCCTGTGTCATGCAGAAGGTCAGACAGGAGGTTCGGGTTGGTCCCTTCCGGCTTTAAAATCTGAATCTATGAATTCCCAGCCTTCTGCTCTGCAAAGTCCATCATCAGATCGGTGCCTTTGCTGCTACTCTAGGATTTCTAGGATTTCTTATGGCTCCCTTTACACCAGGGGTTCTCAAACTGGGGGTCGGGACCCCTCAGGGGGGTCACGAGATTATTACATGGGGGGTCGCGAGCTGTCCGCCTCCACCCCAAACCCCGCTTTGCCTCCAGCGTTTCTAATGGTGTTAAATATATTAAAAAGTGTTTTTAATTTATAAGGGGGGGGTCGCACTCAGAGGCTTGCTATGTGAAAGGGGTCACCAGGACAAAAGTTTGAGACTCACTGCTTTACACCCCCTTGTGGTGAGTCTTGCTAACATTTTGGTCTTTGCTCCTTGCTCCGCAGTCCTCTTGGCTTCTCAGCCTTCCAGGACTGCTCTCCCTCCCCCCTGTCTGCAGCTGAGGGCTCTGATTCTGCCACTTTTCGTCCACGGGACTGAAGTGATGTTTGAGGACCCTTCATCCCTGGCATCAGCTCCTGCTCTCTCCACTTGCAACCTCTCTCCATCAGCTGATCCTCCATTCCACCTCCTTCAGCCTCATCTCAGCAGGTGGACCTACTTTTCTGCTCTAATGAGGGCAGGTCTTTACTAAGCTGAAGATCACCACCATTCACCTGAACAGAGGTGTGGTGGAGACAACTATGTGCAGTTTTATGAGCTTCTGCTTCCATCTTGGGTAAGATATATTTTCACCTCATTCACATGTCCATCTACCTTCCTTTTCAGCCTGGATTTTACCTCCATAGAGAATCCAGCCTATCAGTGTTTCCCAATGAGTGAGGTGTATGTCCCAAATGGGGCGTGTGAAGAATTAGCCGGAGGAAAGGGGGGGCGGACCTTGTAACTCTTCTCCAGATTCTCAGCTTTCACCTGGTCTTTAGCTGTTATGGTTGCGAAGAAAACCTTGGAAGCTGATGCAGCAGCAACACCTACCTGAGTTTGCAGGGAGCCTGAAACAAAAGCTCCACGCCCAGTTCATTTCAACAGGCACTAGCTCAGAGGCCAATGGCGATGCTTTAAATACCAGTGTTGTGAGCTATTTTGATGCTCACTGAAGTATGTGAGGCAAGGCTGGGTCAGATGATGACGATCAACCGCTCTTCTTGGGTATAGCTTTTAACACACAGTGGTGGTGGTGGTGGTGGGGGCACAACTGATTTAATTTTGCTAATATAGGGGCTCAGCTGTCACGTGTTTTGGAAACACTGCACTATACAATGGTGATTGCTCTTGGCTTGTGCTGTTTCCGTCATTCTCCATCAGCTTCCTCTCTACGTTCACCTGGACCTTCAGCTCTGCTCAAGAGAGATCTCTTCTCTAAGCCATATTCACAACCTCAATCTCCAGCTGCTTCCTGCTCTTTTCAGGCCACAGATACACCTTCCATTCTTTGGAATGGCTCCAGAAGAGGAGAGACCCTTTGAAGGTTTCTCTTCACTAGGTGGATCTTGAGAACTTGTTTGGATATCACTTCAAGAGCATTTGCCTTATGCAAACATTTGTCTTTCCTAAAAAAAAAAAAAAAAAATCTTTCTTCCTTGGATTTCAGATCTTGTTTGAAAGGCCTCCCTCAAAATACGTTCTTTTCTCTTGCTCTGCTGTTCCTTCAGAGCCATGCTCATCAGCCTCCTGCTGCTCAGTGACGTTTTGGGACAGTGCATGGACCATCTGAGCAGGCTGGCATGGGAACGGAGCCGTTACATGCACCTCGAGAGAGAGGAGATGTCACAACTGAATCAGGGCTGTTCAACTAAATTGTTAGGAGGCTGGGACTGTGGCTTCTCTCTCACTTCAGTGGGACTTAAAACACAGCCGAGCATATGCCAGGACCTAGTGCTATGTGGCGCTAATGCTAGGGCGTATCTAAATAAACACTATGCACAGCTGCTCAATATGCTACATAGACACCCATGTGCTCCTGATCCAGCCATGGCTCTGACTTTGGCCTGGTGGTTGACTCTCTCGCCTTACATTGAATTCCCACCTTTGGGTGGATGCTAGGATTCTCCATCATGGATCCCAGTATCCTGGCGTTGTTTGCAATGTCAGCGTACCCCTCTCCTTCGGGTCTGCCGTTCGCCACTGCCGGGTGCTCCCGATGCCCTCTCACTGCTGCTTTGTCGGTGCAGTTTGCGCCGCCTCGTTGATTTCATTCTCAGGACGGCTCGGCATTGTCCAGTTTCACCAATAAGGCAGTGACAGCCCCTGGGTGGGGAGTCTCTCTGGGGAAACTGAGGCTTAGATTTTTCAAAGGCGCCAAAGGGAGTTAAGCACCCCTCCAGGGTGTGATTTTCAAAGTCACCTGAGGGATTTAGGAGCAAAGTTGATGGGGCTTAAAGAGCCACAAGCCCCACTGTCGTTCAACCAGATGTAAGCTCCTAAATTCCTTTGGCATTTTCAAACTTCTCTGACAATGTAACGGGAGTCACACACCCAACTCACCTAGGCCTCCAGCCTTGGTCAAAAGAGCATAACTAAATAGGAACCGTCTCCCATCTAATCCCACCGCCAGCTGTCCCTAAGCAACAGAGCGTCCCCCAAGCCATCCACGCCACCCCCCGTCCCCTCCCTGCAAGGAATCCCCCATCTCACAACCTCCCCCCGCATCCCACCCAACCACCTGTTCTGTATCCGATCTATCCCCCTCTCCTTGCCGCTTTCTATGCCACATGCAGCTTCTGGTGCCGTCTCAGTTGCGACTTGTGGCGGAAGCTCTCGCCGCATTCGATGCATATGTAGGGCTTCTCGTCGGTGTGGGTCCGGCGGTGGCGGATGAGGTTGGAGCTGACGCTGAAGCGCTTCCCGCACTCCCCGCACTTGTAGGGCTTCTCGCCAGTGTGGGTGCGCTGGTGCTGGATGAGGGCGGAGCTCTCGCTGAAGCGTTTCTCGCAGTCCCTGCACTGGTAGGGCTTCTCGCCGGTGTGGATGCGCTGGTGGGTCACCAGATTGGAGTTCTGGCTGAAGCCTTTGCCGCAGTCGGCACAGGTGTAGGGTTTTTCGCCGGTGTGGGTGATCTGGTGCCGGATGAGGTCGGAGCTCCGGCTGAAGCCTTTGCCACACTCGCTGCAGATGGTGGGTCTCAGCCGGGAATGTGATCGCCGCAGCACCAGGATGTCCTTGAGTTTCCGGAAGCCTTTCTCACACTGGGTGGCGGATTTAACCAGCCTCTTGCCCGGGGTCTTTCTCCGCTGCCTTTCCGGCCGGCCCTGACTCTCGCAAGCTTTCTCCGGATTGGGACTCTGCGAGACAGCCTCCCTGAGGCTTTCAGAGACGGGCCCCTGCGGCTCAGCACCTCCCTCTTGGGGCGTCTCCCCCTCAGTCTCACTCACACTTCCATCGGCGGCTGGAACGAAGAGAGATAAACCAGTCCTGAGCTAAGCACAGAGAAGGCTGTGCAGACTAATGGGCAGTGCTGGCCCGACACTTGGAGACATGGCTTCTATTCGTGTCTCTGCCACCACCTTGGGCAGGGCACTTTCCCTCTCTGTGTCTCTGTTTCTCCTCCCACCTTTTGTCTAATTAGGCCCAGATCCTCACATGTATTTAGGTGCCTAACTCCCACTGAATACCATTTAGGTGCCCCGGGAGTTAGGCACCTAAATACCCAGGAGGCTATGGGCCATTATGAACTCTTCAGGGGAGGGGGGTGCTGGAGAAGGAAGGTGGCCCAATGGTTAGCGCATTTGACTAGCATCCAGGAAACCTCAGTACAACTTCCTCCTCCGCTACCCGTGTGACCGTGGACAAGTCCTCAGGCTCTCTGTTCCCACATGTACGCTGGGGAGGACAGCCCTGCTCTGCCTGGGAGGATGACTGCTAACGGCCGTGTTACGGTGAAGGGGGCCGTATCAGTACCATAGACCACCTCTCTCTTAAAATGTATTTGTACAACACCTACCACCAGGGGGCCCTCAGCTTGTTTGGGGGAATCATTACAAGTAATAAACTGGAGAGAGGTTGTCGTAAATATCCAGCATAGAATCATAGAATATCAGGGTTGGAAGGAACCTCAGGAGGTCATCTAGTCCAACCCCCTGCTCAAAGCAGGACCAATCCCCAGACAGATTTTTACCCCAGTTCCCTAAATGGCCCCCTCAAGGATTGAACTCACAACCCTGGGTTTAGCAGGCCAATGCTCAAACCACTGAGCTATTCCTCCCCCAGTTCCCCCTAGACTTGGTCGCTCCAGAACAGCTGGGTGCAAAGGGGATAGAATCAGGAGTCAATGAGGACTGGTGGAAAGCTTAGAATTGACACCTGCCTGGAGTATTGAACTAGATGAGAAGGAGCTTGTTGGAAGACACTTAGCTGGAGCTGCAGGGTGCTGGATAATACCTAACTCGTATATAGCACTTGTTCCCTCAAAGCGCTTTACAAAGCGGGTCAGTATTATTATCCCTTTTACAGCGGGAGTAACTGAGGCAGGGTGACTTGGCCAGGGTCACCCAGCAGCTCAGTAGCAGAGCCAGGAATAGAAGCTAGATCTTCTCAAGCCCAGACAACTGCTCTATCCACTAGGCCATGCTGGATCTTAAAGCATAAGACCCTACAGCCTGCTCTAAAGAATCAGGCCGATTAGCTCAGAGGCATACCGCAATACACGTTGCAGCCACTAGGGGGAGACAAAGCCACCCTTGTATTGCTTGCAACAGCTGTGTTGGGATTTCCTCTCTTTCCCCTGCATGCTGATGTCCAGGGGCTGCTTCGACATCTCCCTCACCTGCACAGGCGCCTCCTGGCAGCTCCGCTTCCCTCAAGTCCTGGGAATCCTGGACACGTGGCTCTCCCTCTTGTTCCATCCAGAATATCACGTGAGACTCAGGAACCGGGAAATCCTGAGCCCAAACGAAAGACACAAGGCAAATAGGCAGGTGACAACGGGGTTTGATAACTAGTCACTGAGGCTTTGTTACAATGTGTCCCCCCCCCCCGTGCCCCCGAAGGATGGGGAATCCCAGCAGATGGGATAGGGCGCAGAGAAATTTGTCAGGATCCTAGGATATTTGAAGGGCAGAGGGTGGCGTGCTCAGGGGAAGGACCTCCATGCACAAGGGGACTTGGTTGGCTCAGAACCAGCTCTGAATTAAGCCTCTTGCTCTTCCTAATAAACATAAAGATCAGATCTCTTCTGGGGCAAAAAAACAGCAAAATCCATTCATCGTGGTCTCGGGCTATGGTACCGCATTGGGACAGGGGCGTCCCATTCCTGGCCCTGCCACGAGCTTGCTGGGTGACTTGGGGCAAGTAACCGCCCTGCTCTGTGCCTCAGTTTCCCCTCCCAACTTTGTCTTTAGCACGTGAGCTTTTCAGGGCAGGGACTCTCTCTTGCACCGCGTCTGAATAGCACCTGGCGTGATGGGGCCCTGATCTTGGCTGGAGCCCCTAGGTGGTAATGTAATATAAAGTAATCAGAATAATACCACGGGAGAGAACTAAGCTAAGGTGCACCAGCCACAAAACCCAGATCCTGGATCCCAGCCCCTGCTCCCCTGCAGTGATCCCGGATCCCTCCCTCTGCTCCCCTACAGCACCCCCCACCCAGGGATCCCAGCCCCTGCTCCCCAGCACCCCGCTAATCCACGGCTGCACTACAGCGCATCTAACCACTAGTCAAAAAAGGGCGCACTACTGGGTGCCCCCCACCCTGGCACGGGGCACTGGAGTTTGGAGCCGGGCTGTCCAGGCGGGCACCGTCCCTCTCTCCTCTGGGAAGCCCAGCAGGTTCGGGCACACGCCCAGGGGACTCCGTTGCTCAGATCCTCCAGGCCCCGGGGACGGGCGCGTTAGAAGCCCCTCGGTCGCCTGCTGGCCCCGTAGGCCGTGCCGCCTCCCCCCCCCTGGCAAGGGGCTGCAGCCGCCTTGGCCCTGTCCCCCGCCCTCCAGGCTCCCGATCCCGGGCTGCTCCCCAGGGGCAGCAATTTCTCGCCTCCCCGGCTGGCGCTTCCCTTCCCCCGGGGCAGCCTCTCCCTGCGCCTCCCCGGCCCCGGCCCTGCAGCCCGGCTCACCGCAGCGGACGGGCCCGGGGTCTCGGCTTCGGGGGCGCTCTCCCGGCGCGCGGGGGGCTGCAGGATCAGGCTACCCGGGGGCTGCGGGCTGCAGCGAGCCGGAGGAGGCTGGGAACAGGAAGGTCCCTGCTCTATTCGCTCCCCCCGGCCTGTGAGCTCCGGCAGCGGGCGGAGGCTGCCGCTCTATGGTCGGAAGCCTGCGCGCAGCCCGGGGACCCGCCGAGGCTCGGGGGCTGCCCCCCGTGCGCAGCGCCCGGGGCCGGGGGAGCGCGTCCCGCGGTAACAGCGCCCGCCTAGCGCGGGCAAAGCGCGCTTCAGCCCCCGGCGCACGGCGCTGTACCAAGGGGCGCTGCTGAAATCCGTGGGGCCAGATCCCCAGCGGGTGTAAATCGGCCATAGCTCCATTGAAATCAGTAGGGGCCTGATCCCTAGCTGGTGTAAATCACCCATAGCGACGTTAACTTCAGCGGAGCTACAGCTGATTTACACCAACAGAGAATTTGGCCCACTTGAGCGCCCTACCTCAGGGGTCGGCAACCTTTCAGAAGTGGTGGGCCGAGTCTTCATTTCTTCACTCTGATGCAAGGTTTTGCTTGCCAGTCATACGTTTTTAGGAGGTTTAACGTTTTTAGAAAGTCTCTTTCTATAAGTCTATAACATATAACGAAACTATTGTTGTATATAAAGTAAACAAGGTTTTTAAAATGTTTAAGAAGCTTCATTTAAAATTAAATTAAAATGCAGAGCCCTGCCCCGGACCGGTGGCCAGGACCTGGGCAGTGTGAGTGCCACTGAAAATCAGCTCGCGTGCCGCGTGCCATAGGTTGCCTGCCCCTGCCCTACCTTGTTGCTGGTTCTCATTCATCTTCTCTTCTGAATCCTTGGAGAAAGTCTGGGCTCTCCTGTTTCTCTACCGCTACGCCGTGCCTGGAAGACCGTAAGCGCTGGGTTTCCAAGGTGCTCCCCTGGTTCCGCGTAGCAGCTTTCCCATGCTCTGAAGAGGAGTAGGTTACTGTTGGAGATGGGAAGAAGGAGCAGGCTGACCCAGAGGCGAATTGAGTAAACGGACTTCTTTATTCCGTTACTTGTTCCGCTCGACCCAGTGGTCGAGTAAGCCCCGAGTTAATCACGTGATACTCTTTTATCTAAGTTAATATGTGAATACTCACATTAACTACAACACCCTCAAAACTCTTATTTAATAATATGAATGCCCATCTAATAAATATTAATAGCTATATACTGAATATAATTATCCCCGCCCCTGTTTACTGCTTACAGCATTAAGCATATTATACAGACATTTTTACCTTGAAGATACAGTTCTTTGCAGAAGTTGTAGCCACAAGTTCCCTTAATCAGCAGTTCACAGGGGAGGGAGGAAGGGGCCATGACCCCGAGCTTGTTTATGTAGCTGGGAGAGGAAGGGAGGGGGAGATAACACTTCTTCACACAAAGGGGATCCTTCAGACAACCACTTTCCTTATGCAGCTGCAACGCTTATCTATCCTTAACATGCAGAAGGGAAGGGGGAAGGATGGCACCTTTATCTATCAAGTGAAGAAACAGTGCCTGCCTGTGCCTTTACTCGCTATTACCATGACAGCGGTTACCCAAGTCTTTACTTAACCCTTACATACCCCAACACTCCCCAAGTCTCTTCAAAGAAGGGCCCAGGCGTCCCTCCTTCCCACACACTGGACGGCGGGGCTGGAGGCCCTGGCTCTGGTTAGCCCTATACCTTGGTCCACCGGTCATGCTACGGGGAGAGAGAGAAGGCAGGTCATGAAAGGGGTAAGCCGCTGAATTTACAAGTATGGCTTCTGGGGAGAGGCTAAGGCAACACATAACCTAAAGTACCCCATGAATACGATCAATAATACAATTAATATGAATAACACCCCTATAACATGAGTAATATGACCAAGGAGCGAATGAGTGTCCATTAGGCCTGTCCAAAGGGCACAGGCTACATGAGTGCAAGTATAATCAGCAGGCAGTTCAGTAGCTAGGTGGAAGGCATTCATTCCTCGAAGGGCCTGGGCTTCCAAGACTTGTGTTCGGTGTTGCTTGGCCTGAAGCTGCCTGCGCAACTGTGTCAAAAGACCCCAGTTCATCCAGCTGGGTTCCGGCACTACCATAGTCCAATTAATGGGTATTGTTGGGTGTCCGGTTACATTAAGCTGTCGCACGGCTGGTATATGAATCTGATAAGTAGAGTTTCTCAGCTGCAAGAAGTTTCCTGGTCCAAATCCCACCCGCTCCACACACCTTCCACCCTCCAGAACCTGGCCATCAAGCATGGCCGATCCCTCCCAGCAAATTTTATAAGAACCTAAGAATGGCCATACTGGGTCAGACCAAGGGTCCATCTAGCCCAGTATCCCGTCTTCCGCCAGTGGCCAGTGCCAGGTGCCCCAGAGGGAATGAACAGAACAGAGAATCATCAAGTGATCCATCCCCTGTCGCTCATTCCCAGCTTCTGGCAAACAGAGGCTAGGGACACCATTCCTGCCCATCCTGGCTAATAGCCATTGATGGGCCTATCCTCCATGAAGTTATCTAGTTCTTTTTTGAACCCTGTTATGGTCTTGGCCTTCACAAAATCCTCTGGCAAGGAGTTCCACAGGTTGACTGTGCGTTGTGTAAAGAAATCCTTCCTTTTATTTGTTTTAAACCTGCCGCCTATTCATTTCATTTGGTGACCCCTAGTTCTTGTGTTATGAGAAGTAGTAAACACAACACTTCCTTATCCTTATTTTCCTGTTTCACCCAATGCTGAGGCGGGACGGGTTCTATGCACTGCAGGGGCGGCGGTTCCTGGGGCCACCCCTCCCATGTATTTCCCTGTCCCACCCACACTAAGGCTATGCGTGGATAGGACACCTCGGACCCCATTAGAAACTGTGTGTCATTATTTTCTATCCGCACTTGCCACACGGGTTCTTGAGACCATCTCCATTTGCACCCACCCCCAAACCCCAGCTGTCAAAGGGTGGCCGAGGTCCATTTTCCTCCCGATTTTTCACATTTGCTGTCTGGTCACCCTAATTATAGTGCTTTACCTGAGAGACGTGAGCCCACCAGTGCTGACCCTCCTGGGATAAGCACACCAGAGATGGATGAATCATGACAGCTACAAGATAAGGACCCTCCTACCGAGGCACCAAGAAGGGGTGGGGGCCGTGGGCACGATACATCACTAACATCCCCGTTTGTATTTGACCCAGGGGATTGTGTGGGGGATCATACCAGGCCTTGCTTTGGGCCTTAGCCTTGCCCTCTGATTGGGCAGATTGGCACCCTTCCAAAGCTCCTCCTTGATGGTGTGATTCATGCGCTCCACTTGCCCAGCGGCTTGAGGGTGGTAGGGGATGTGGAGTTGCCGCTCCACACTCAGCAATTTTACAGAGGTACCACAATAGGGAGCTGTGAAATGCTGGCTCTCAATCCAAATCCATGATCCGGGGAACCACTGCAGCGAGCAGTGTTTTTGGCGGTTTGGTCCCGAGTAGGGAAGGCTTCCACCCATTTACTGAATGCCTCTACTATTACCAGCATGAATCGATACCCAGCTTTAGTGCGGGGCAGGGGACCCACACAATCCATCTGTATTCTTTCCCAGGGACCAGTTAAGGGTCGCTCCATGAGCTTTCCCTTGTGACCAGCTGGGGCTGGCTGGTGTCGGGCACACTCCAGACATGCGGCTAGCCAGGCTTTAATATCTCCTTTCCAGGAAGGCCACCGGCTTCCTGGAAAGCTGGAGGACTGGATTATGAACTTTATTGTGGATTGCTTTCCACAAATTGTGATGACATATGAATGCCCATCTAATGAATATTAATAGCTATATACTGAATATAATTATCCCCGCCCCTGTTTACTGTTTACAGTATTAAGCATATTATACAGACATTTTTACCTTGAAGATACAGTTCTTTTCAATAATTGTAGCCACAAGTTCCCTTAAGTTCACAGGGGAGGGAGGAAGGGGCCATGACCCCGAGCTTGTTTATGTAGCTGGGAGAGGAAGGGAGGGGGAGATAACACTTCTTCACACAAAGGGGATCCTTCAGACAACCACTTTCCTTATGCAGCTGCAACGCTTATCTATCCTTAACATGCAGAAGGGAAGGGGGAAGGATGGCACCTTTATCGATCAAGCGAAGAAACAGTGCCTGCCTGTGCTTTTACTCACTATTACCATGATAGCAGTTACCCAAGTCTTTACTTAACCCTGACATACCCCAACAGTCGGGGCAGGGAGGAGACGATTAGGGTAACAGTGCAGTGCGCAGAGACTCATCCGATAGTTGGGATTTCTTAAAGCCCCAGCTCTTGGAGTCATGGGGTTCGGTGTGAATCTCAGTTTGCATTAAAAAAATCAAGTTTGTTTCTAACCTTCGCAGTAGTAGAGAAAAACTGAAAAACATGACCCCTAAAGGTTCTAAATTAACCCTAATTTTTTTTAATCCCAGGATTTTTTAGCCAATCTCATGATTTTGGGAGGCACTTCCTTTCCCCCGGGTTGGCAAGGCTGGATTTAATGTGATCCCCACACCAGCTGTCTAGCCTTTGTCTAGTGTTCCGCAGGCATCACAGGAGAGGGGCATTTTAAGGCTTTGCTGATTTTTGGTCGAGCAAAGGGAAGCTCTGTACACAACTCAGTGGCATTTCCCTGTTTGTCTTTCCGTCGGTCATGCGATAGCTTTTGAATGCCACGTCCCATCTAGTCCAGAATCTCAGGGAATGGTCTAGGCGCAGAATCCTATTGATCTGGGGGAAATCTGGAAAACCAGAAAAGTCTGATTTCCACTCGTGTAAGTAAGGGGAAAATTTGGGGTCCAGCCCTCTACTGGGAGGATCATGTTGTCCCTCAAGAGCTGGTCCAGCTGGGAATAAGCTATACTGTATACAGCACAAATATACAGGTATAGCTGCTGCCACACTGGGGGGTGTTGTTTTTTTTGCCACTTTATCTACAGTCATACAAGCTTTGGGAGGCAGTGTGGCATAGTGGATAGTGCCCTGGACTAGGCCTTTAGGAGATACAAGTTCTCGTCCCAGCTCTACCAGTGACCTTGGGTAAGGTGGGTCACTTCTCTGTGCCTCAGTTTCTCCATCTGTAAAATGGGGCTAATGATACTGCCATCCTTTATAAAGCACTGTGAGATCTATGGATGAAAAGCACTATGTAAGAGCTGGTTACTATTATTTTCACAGATTCCGAGGCCAGAATGGACCATTGTGATGATCGTTCTGACCTCCTGTATACCACAGACTCAGCTCAGCTCCCACCATTTTGTTGATAGCCGAGACCTAAAACATGAAAGTCCTTCCTTAGGCATCTTGGAAAATCTCAGCCTTCGCCCTTTATAACAAGACCACCCGAGACCCAGGAAAGAAAGACGACGACAAGTGGAACATTGAAAAAGTGATGGGTTTGTTTATCCAATAAGCAAGAAGGCAAGAACCCCAAATCCAAATCTTTCTGTAACGTCACAAAGCTATGAGCCTTTAGCAGATCCTCCTCTATGGTTTCTGTGCTGCTCCCCCGTTTTGGATCTGATAAGGATAATATGAGGGTGCCTAGTGATTCATCCAAGTAAAATGACATTGGACACAAGTGGGGAATTCACTCTAAAATTCCAGTGAGTCCTTCAAAAAGGGAATGGATGTTTACACGGATAACAAACAAAATCCAGAGTTAGAACAGTGACTGCTGACATGAGCGGAGCTATTAAATCTCATGCTTCAGGACTTAAACAGCTCTCTGTTAGAGACCTAATGTGGGGGCAGGTTATCCTACATCTGCTACTGTGCGGTTCTTACACCTTCCTCTGAAGTAGCTGCTGGTGGAGACAGGATACTGGCCCAGATGAACCTCAGGTCTGAGCCAGTCTGGGAATTTCCGTGTTCCTACGCTCTACATTTCCCCTCCCAAAACACTTGGCAACTGTCTGCAAACGAGTAAAAGACCCAGCTTGCACCCAACACACTGAAAATCTGGCCCCAAATATCCTTGTCATGTGCCACCTCAAAACCATCCCGATTGGTTCATCTGCTCTGCATGTCCACCGTGCTCCATACAGCTGAGACCAAGGGGGATTGCGTTGTCTCTTTTCCCTGGTCCAGTAGAACTTTACCCACAGTCTGGTGACAATCTTAAGCATGACTGCCCAGTTTTTATTAAGATCTCTCTGTTTTTTTGTCCTTTCGGGCACTTACAGGCCATACGCCCAGGTCTGTAAGAGACCAGTTCCTGGTGTTCCGGAATCCTGACCCAGCCATGTTTCAGCTCTTCCTGGTGTTGCCTCTTTATTAAGTGATATACCAGTCTGGCTGCTCACCCTACCACCCTTGTGGTTCTGCTTTCAGGTTTAGCCCTCCCAGAAATCACTGCTGATCTCCACCCACCTGGCTGCTGCTGCAGTAACTCATCTCATAACAGAGAGAAAGGATCTGGATACACTCCTCTGCTGCCCTTGATTTCCTGGGCTGCCTTATGGGCTGATCCAAATCCCCCCCGCCCCACAGCCAGGGCCGGCTCCAGGCACCAGCTAAAGAAGCAGGTGCTTGGGGC
>NW_020665187.1:2456982-2460091 GCF_002925995.2 Terrapene triunguis | reverse complement strand
CCCCCCCCCCCCCCCCCCCCGCCCCACAGCTCAGCTTCTCTATGGGAGCAGAAGGCAAGAAACCAGAAGATAAAAATGTCTCTAAAATATATGGTCAGGAGGAGATTTTTAGAAGCACCTAACAGATTTAGAAGCACGAGTTCCACGGACTCTCAGATGCTTTTGAAAGCTTCCCCCTACGTGTCCAAATAATACGGCTATCATCCCCTTAATGGGAGGGCCGATTATCCCACATCGGCCTGCTGTGGGGTTCTCGTGCTGGCTACAGTCAGAGACAGGGCACTGGGCTAGATGGACCTTGGGGCTGATCCAGTCTGGGAATTTGCTACATTAAGGAGGGGAATTGGGTCTCTCATCCACATGGCTCCGTCGATGCTGGATCAGGTTGCAGCTCTGACTAAAGCACTTTCCACACTGGGTGCACTTGTAGGGTCGCTCCCCCGTGTGGGTCCTCTGGTGCTGGATGAGCGCGGAGCAGCACCGGAAGCTCCTCCCGCAGTCGGCGCAGAGATGAGGTTTCTCTCCCGTGTGGACCCTCTGATGCTTGATCAGATTCGAGTTCAGACCAAAGCTCTTCCCTCACTGGCTGCATTTGTAGGGTCTGTCTCGCACATGGATCCTCTGATGCTTCAGAAGGTTGGAACTCAGGCTGAAGCTCCTCCCACATGCAGGGCATTTGTAGGGCCGCTCGCCCGTGTGGGTCCTCTGGTGGTATACGAAGTGCAAGCTCTGGTAGAAGCCCTTCCCACACTCCCCACATTCATAGGGTCGCTCTCCTGTGTGGGTCCCCTGGTGGTACACCAGGTGCGAGCTCTGGCTGAAGCTCCTCCCGCAGTCAGCACATCGGTAGGGCCTCTCTTCAGTGTGCGTCCTCCTGTGATGCACCAGGGGCGAGCTCTGCGGGAAGGTCTTCCCGCAGTCAGGACACTGGTAGGCTCGGTCTCCTGAGTGGATTAACTGGTGTCCAATGAGGGCCGCGATCGGGTAGAAGCTTTTCCCACACTGCAGACATTTGTAGGCCTTCTCCTTTTCGTGGCTTGGAGGGCGGGCGAGGAGGCCTTTGCATTCCCTTTCAGCCAGATCAGATTTCCCCTGACTCTTCTCTGGATGGCTTGTCTGATTCCTTTCCAACCTGTGTCAGTCCTCACAGGCTTCTCCTTGGCAAGGACGCTGGGCAACGTTCTCTTTGGACCTTCTGCCCAATACACTATGTGGTTCTGCCTCGTCAGGGCCTACTGGATGATGATCTACCTCCTTGTTGCCATTAGCGACTCCAACATCTGCTGGAATAGAAAGAGCGTCCTGGCACGAGTCACTTCCTGTGTGTGAGAGACAGACGCTTTAAGCTGGGAAACAAACCCTTTGATACTGCAGCTCTGGAGCCGAATCCCCCCCCCCCCAGAAGAGCAAGGTGGGAGCAGTCTTTGATTTGCATCCCATCTAAACACACTGGGCACCCGATCCTCAGTTACTCTATTCCTGTGCAGTGGCAGGGCAAAGGTACCGAAGTCACCTCTGCACATCTCGTATTCAGGGCCTGGCCACACTCTGGTGTAAGTTAGAGCAGCCTCAGAGGAACGTTGTACGTGGTCACTGCAGCACCAGGGCAGCTGTGGTTTCAAACTGCTTTTGATTTTCTCGAGAATGGACCATGTTCACTTATTTGAACCTGGGTGGGCTACTGGACACCACACTGGACTGGGCCTTGGGAGACCTGGGGTGACCTTGGGCAAGTCACCTCTCTGCTCCGTGCCTCAGTTTCCCCAGTGGTAATATGGGAATCATGATATTGCTCTTGTCTGTAAAATGCTTTGAGATCTACTGATGGAAAGCGCTATAGAAGAGCCGGGGATTATTATTAAAGATAGACAGCACGCTACAGGGCGTGACTAGGAAAAGAGTGACAGCCACCTCTGTATCCTTGCCTCTTAGCTCACCTCATTAAGAGGTGCCTGGCTCAGAGTTCGATACTCCTTTCTGCCCCACTTAGCACAGGCAATGATTTTTTTGCCTCCGTTGTTTGCTTTTCCCAGGGGAAGGGCTGCCTCTCTCTCCTCGCCTCCTCCTAACTCACTGCTCCTGCTCTGGGATGGGGACACGTTACTCCCCTTCTGGGGTCATCAGTGGAGAAGGGGATCCAGCCATTGCAGGCAGAAGGAGCTGAGAGGTGTCCCAGCAGCAAGGCTCAGCCACTTGGTGTCAGCGGGAGGCTGAGAACAGGAAGGTCATTGTTAAATCTCCCCCTCACTATGTTTCCTCATCTCCACTAAGAGCCAGCTGATTTGGGAGCTCTATGGTTGTAACCCTTTCGTTTCCTAGCTAGGAAGGAAAAATCCTGAACAATGGAGCATTGCAGGCCGGGGGCTTTATTTGTGTGGTTAAACCTGGAAAAAAAGATCTGCCTTCTGCCCACTGAATGCAAAGTGCAATACCAGGGACACGTGTCCTGCTGCTGTGCTTGCTAGTCTGCTTGCTGAGGATGCAGGCAGCACCACTGGCTGATCAAGGAGCCAGTGGCTAAATCAAGGCTGGTTGCCCAGCCACTGGCTTCAGCTGCCCACAGGTGCTCCATGGCCACCATCACAGATACGGTTACCAACAGGTCTGCTGGGAAGCCACCCATGCCCCACACTAGTTATTATTTCTTTTCTGTATTATGGTAGCGCCTAGGATCCCAATTAGGAATTGGGGAGCCATTGTGCTAGGTACTGTACATACAAGATTGTACATGACAAGACCCTGCCCCAGATTACTCATGGTCTAGATTGATGACAAGATGCAACAGGTGGATAAAAGAGACAAACTGGGTGTGAGGAGGGGACAGGGAGGACACAGGAAAGAGGCAGTGTGATCTAGTGGGTAGTGTAGCAGTCAAGAGACCATCATTTTAGTCCTGGTTCTGCTACTGATCTGCTGTGTGACCTTGGACAAACCACTTCACCTTCTGTCTGACTTGTCTATTTAGATGATATGCTTGGCAGAGCAAGGATTGTTTCTATGTATTTGTCTAGTGCCTGGCACAATTAGACCATGGTCTTGGTGGTGTGATTTTTTTCCTTAAAGCCCCAGCTCCTGGAGTCATGAGATCATGTGAGACTCTCTGCTCGGT
>NW_020665187.1:2413474-2451982 GCF_002925995.2 Terrapene triunguis | reverse complement strand
TGTTAAAATTCAGGGATTAAAAGTATCTTTGTCTGAAGGGGAAACGTCCGTTAGTTTTGAAGCTTTTAAAAAAGAATCGTAGAAAGAGAGCAAATATCGTTGATATAAATGCTGCTAGGAAATGGAGTGGAGTCTGGCCAATCTCATGGGCAGACTGAGTCGTCTTACTGAGATGAATAATGCTTGGTGTGTGGCTTGCAGGGGGGTGGAGAAATAATTTGTTTAAAACTTTTTTTTTCTTTCCAGGCGGTTTAGAGCATGTGAATTAACTGAAGGAGCTTGAGTTCCAGTATGTGGTATATTATGCAGAGCATTCAGAGTAAATACTCCTTGTCAGAGCGGTTGATCCGGACTATAACAGCCATACGATCTTTCCCACATGATAATGTTGAAGATCTTATCAGCAGGGTACGTAAATGCTATGTTGCTTTAGTGTTGTGTTTTGAAAGCTTGTGCTTCTCTATCTGTATATCTCTAGCTCATCTAATGTATGTATGTATGAATGAGAGGCACCGGTGGCTAGGGCATGAACCTGGCTTTATTTCTGGCTCTCCCACTGTTGTGTGACCTGGGGCAAGTCGCTTACCCTCTCTGTGCTTCTTTCTCCCCTCATTCTTTGTCTTGTCTGTCTAGATTCAGGGCAGAGACTGTCCCACTATGTCTTTACGGTGTCCAGAGCAGCAGAGCTCTGATTTTGTTTGGGATCTGCAAGTACTATGGTAATAGAGGTAATGTATAGCTTGATTGGGTGGCTAGGCGGATATCAAGTCATACTGCCACGTCGAAATGCTGAAGCTGAGAACTTACACACACAATTCAGGGAAATTATAGAGGTAAGGTTCACACAACAAATTTAACTCTGCTGCATTGTGTCTAATACTCAGCGCCCCATAATTATGTTGCAGAGCTCATCCAGATCTTCCACCCTAGAAATCCTCTTCTGTTGATCTGTATCTCACCTCTGAGTGAAACTGCTTCCCTAAGGGCAAAGGTACTATGAAGATGGATGCTATATAAAGACCTTCACAGAGGAGAATTTGTAAACAAAGGGTTCAGACAGCCCTTTCCAAATCCTACATGGAGGTACTAGAACAAGGGATTGTAGCAGGCAATTTGCAGCCCTGCCATGCATAGGCGCCAACTTTCTCCGGTGCCGGTGGGTGCTTGTGCCCCCCCACCCCAACTCCACCCTTTCCCCACCCCCATTCCAACCCCTTCCCCAAAGTCCCTGCCCCAACTCCACCCCCTCCCTGCCCCTATTGGACCCCTTCCCCAAATCCCCACCCCGGAGCACCCACGGAGTTGGCGCCTATGTCTCATGTGGATGAGAAACCGGCTTGTAACTGGCGTTTACCTTAACCTGTCAGAGAATGCAGCCTCCGGCAGGAGGCAGAAGACGCTTTGTCTTCTGAGCTACATGCTACTCTTGTTGCATTTGGTTTCTTTATTACATGTATCACTGGGCCAATACAGTTAGTTATTGAACACTTTCTGTTCTAGCCTCTGGTTTCACACCCTCATATTGCCAATCTGAAGTGTTCAAAAGTCATGATTCAGGTCTCCAAAAATAGAGATTTTTTTTTTTAATTTGGGTTTTTGTTTTTTTTTTTTTTTTTGTTTTTTTTTTTTTGGTGCCTTGTATTTCTTCAGCCTGGAGGGGTATGTTTTTCAAGCTTTTTCTCCATAACTGTGAGGGCCAGAAACATTTCTTTTAAGAAAAGCTGAGAGTCTCACATAATTACAGGGCTCTGGGAGGTGGAGCTTTAAGAAAAACACCAACTAACGTGAGAACTTGCGATTTAAAAACGAGGCGGCAATGCCAATGTTTGACCTTTAGGGATGAAAGTTTTCGTGCTTGGTCTCTACCTCCAGATGACTTAAGAAAGAAAGAAAAGTACTACTGTACTGGAACTGTCAACTAAAAATTATCCTGAGCACCTATTTTTCATGGGGGGAAAACTCTCAGAACAGCAGAACTTCAAAGCTTTAGACTACATTCAAGCTTTAATAGTGATAGAATATTTGAAAATACAGGACATCAGGCTTTCCATGTATCCTCCTGCTCGCATTTGGTATAGGAGTTGCACAAACCTGCCTTTCTCATTAACAGAAATCCCCACCATCTTCATCCCAGTTGCCATAAAATTCCTCGCTCTTCCCACAACATTCAATGAACGAAGCCTTCAGCTTTATCTTCTGCCGATTGCTATTGTCAGTGATAAATACCATCATTCTGAAATATCTGCCCCCGTGTAAGATAACCGGGGAAGCATTCCCGATCCAGTGCGTTTGATCAAAATATTCAAATAACGAATGCAGTATGATATGGATTGTAATTCATTCTATTTAACGTAATAAAAATTTGCAGCTTTTTTCCTGTCATTTTGGGCTGCTGCAGAAGTTCGGTGTGTGTGTGTGTTGGGGGAGACTTAGAGAGAATATGAAGGGCACTTAGAAATGTATCAGGAAATGGAGGGGTGTGGAAGGACTATGAGTCAGCCATATAATCAATGAGATGGAGAAGAATCTTTCTGCCAAGCAGACTCCTACACACCACTAGCAATTACTTTTCTCCAGCATTGATCAATGAAAATGTCATGTATCAGAGGGGTAGCCGTGTTAGTCTGTATCCACAAAAACAACGAGGAGTCCGGTGGTCCTTAAAAACTAACAGATTTATTTGGGCATAAGCTTTCGTGGGTAAAAAACCCCACTTCTTCAGATGCACCTAACGCCATTTGACAGAGGCCATGATGTAAAATGGGCCGGAATAGATGCATTTACTAATGCCATTCGCTGTTCACTGTTTTTTCCCCATGAAAGCTTATGCCCAAATAAATCTGTTAGGGCTGGTCCACACTAACCCCCCACTTCGAACTAAGATACGCAACTTCAGCTACGTTATTCACGTAGCTGAAGTCGAACTATCTTAGTTCGAACTTACCGCGGGTCCACACGCGGCAGGCAGGCTCCCCCGTCGACTCCGCATACTCCTCTCGCCGAGCAGGAGTACCGGCGTCGACGGCGAGCACTTCCGGGATCGATCCCAGAAGATCGATTGCTTACCGCCGGACCCGGAGGTAAGTATAGACGTACCCTTAGTCTTTAAGGACCACCAGACTCCTTGTTGTTTTTTTGGGAATGTCATGTCACTTCTGGCTCCATGGGAGAAGCGGAGAAAATTGTGTGTGGGGGGGGCTGTTTAGTTATGTTATAAGTGATCCAGAGCAAGGCACCTAGAACTGAGATTCTGCATATTGTTCAAATGCTTAAATGTCAAACTCTTCCAAACCTTATTCTTAAAATTAAACTGTACAATATGCTCAGCCCACTGCAAAGGAAGGGGCGAAGCACTTGTCAGAGTTTCAGATTACTCCCTTTCTGGTAAAATGGCAGAGGGTCCAGATTAGCCTTGACTGATTCAAGCAGCTGCTGAGCTCTTTTAATCCCCAGGTATTTCGAGGTTAAGGAAGCCCAGCAAAAGTGCCATAAATCAGCTTGGTGATTAAGGAAGCCTTTTGAAGTGGGCAGAATCCCTGGCTTCATGCAGTGTATTCTGTAGCTGAACCGTACTTCAAAATCATACAGGTGCAGGACACACCTTAACCTGAGATTAGCTGGGAGGCATCTGCGTTATATAAGTTTGTTTGCCAGTGCTAATGTGTCAGATCCTTGTATGCTGCTGGCAAACGGCTGCCAGTGATCAGGTGCAGTATTGAAAAGTAGGAATAAGGCCCACCCCTGCCTTTTGCCGGAACCCCTTTTAAATGAACAGAAGGCCAGACTCTGTATATGGAACCAGAGGCTTGTCCCTATAAAACAGGGCGATCCAGGAATAGAATTTGGGGCTGCAACTGAACTTGTCAAGGGTTAACTAACTTGCTGCCAGCTTTCTCAGTGTCCAATAAAATTGCCACCAACGATTCTTGAGTCCGAAGGAAACGTCAGCTGATACAAGTTGCTTGCCCGTGTTTGTTTGGAAGATGGCTCATATACCAGTTGTGACTGGCACGGAGCTGATATGTAATAATGTGCTATACAATAACTTCCCCTCTGACCGGTCACATACAGTGTTCATAACATTATTAGAATTTCCTGGGTGATCGTATTGATCTAACTTATATTGGGGGTAGCGCAATGTTTGTGTTATGCCTGTAACGCTCAAATTCAGTGGCGTTTGTGCATGAGCGCACAGCTAAGCACTCCCAAGTGCACACTCTAAAGACAATGGGGCAAGCCGCTAGCTTCAAGGATCCTGTCTCCAACAAATTGCAGACCTTGTTTTGCCGGAACTGGAAGTTGCCCATTACAAAAGGTTAAGCTAGACCTGTGTATACTCTGTTTTATTGTTTTAAAGATGTTTTCTCTAGAACGCTCTTGTTTTAAGTAAATGATACTTGGCTTTAAGGAGGCTGTGTGGTCACTGGCTACCACTATTGGTACCCTGAAGGGAAAAGAACTGCAGCGTCTGAGCCCAAGTCAGACCTGCTGAGACAACCATGGTTAGTACCAGGAGACTGCGACCCAGGGCCTGCTCTGAGAGTAGGAGAATCGTATGACTCCATCCCCAGCCAGGTGACTGCTAGAGGCCTGAGGGTGGGGGGTGCATTGAACAGGATCGGATGATGATAGAGGTGCAGTGCTCCTGCTAACTGTGACACCAGTGGCTAGCAATCAAGGTTTATTAGGGCCATGGGTTGCTAAGGTGTTGATCTGAACTTTGTCCTCAGCTTGAGATAAGGGCAGCTCTTAGGACGGGGGAGAGAACTCCTCTTCAGAGCCATAGTAGCAACAAAGGGGAGTAAATTACAAAGACTGATAGAAGCTGCAAGATTTAGATGTGGCCTGGATGTGAGGATCTAGACAGCGGTCGGAGTTGCAGGTTCTAATACAAAAAATTACCTATTACTCATGAATGTAATATGCTTGGAACATCTGTTTAGAAACACTTTATAATAAGGTTCCATTGATACTGTAACCATCTCAGTATGTAGCATCCGGTGTGGGCATCTCTCCCATTTAACTGGTATGTGTATGCGACAGAGGCCATGATGTAAAATGGGCCGGAACAGATGCATTTACTAACGCCATTCGCTATTCCCGGTTTTTCCTCAGGGAGCCGACGTTAACTGTATGCACGGCATTCTGAAGCCGCTACACTGCGCTTGTATGGTTGCCGATGCGGATTGTGTTGAACTACTGCTGCAAAAAGGAGCGGAGGTAAAAGGGTTTAAAAAACATTCCTTTAAACTGGATACAGGAGAGCCGTTCAGTTGGGAGCTGATGCAGCCACAGTAAAGACGCTCTGTAGTTTGCAAGAAAATCAGCTTGCAGCCAAACTATTAAAAAAAACCTTCGGTCTTGGCATGTGTCTCGTTCTCAATGAACCATAGTTACTGTACCATGATCTTGAAAGGATGTATTTTAACTACAAAGGCTTAAAGTTGTGTAGATGTACAGCACGTGTATATAGTTCAGTGACTTGTATTAATGGCATCTGCCTTATGCCCTAGTCTGGCAAATGTGCACTTACAGAGCTGCACAGCTGATGTTACACAATTCGGGAAGTCTTTCCGTACCGTTTTTGGGAGCGTGTGTCTGCAGTTTGACACACACACACACACACACACACACACACACACACACACACACACACACACACTTTGGAGAGGAAGGAGGTTTTGTGGCTAATGCCTAGGATTGGGTGTTTGAAGCTCTAGGTTACGTTATTGACTTTAGCACAAGCTTCCTGTGTGATCTTGGGCAAGTCACTGACCCCCCTGTGCCTGAGTTTCCTTTGCTGTAAAACAGAGGTGAAAATTCCTACGTTGTCAGAGTATTGCAATACAGAGTTAATGCTGCGAACACTGGTAAAACTCTCACAAACTTCAGTGGGAGCAGAGTTAGGTTAATGCCGAGTGTTCTGCAAATCCCACTCAAAGATCTGTTAATGCGTAATACCCATCTCCCAAGAATCTATTCCTGTCTCTGCAGGTCAACGCCCTTGACGGGTACAACCGAACAGCCCTTCATTATGCAGCAGAAAAAGATGAGACCTGCGTAGAGATCCTCTTAGAATACGGCGCAAACCCCAGTGCGCTGGATGGGAACAAGGACACTCCCCTCCATTGGGCTGCCTTTAAAAACAATGCAGAGTGCGTCCGAACGCTTTTGGAGAACGGCGCCTTGGTTAATGCTCGGGATTATAATGACGACACACCCCTGAGCTGGGCTGCCATGAAGGGGAACCTAGAGAGCGTGAGCATACTCCTGGATTTCGGAGCGGAGGTCAGGGTGGTTAATTTGAAAGGCCAGACGCCGATATCTAGGCTGGTTGCGTTGTTGGTCAGAGGACTTGGTACCGAGCGAGAAGATTCTTGCTTTGATCTTCTTCACAGAGCTATTGGACACTTTGATTTAAGAAAAAATGGTAATATGCCCAGGGAGGTTATGAGAGATCAGCAGCTGTGTGAAAAACTGACCCTGCTCTGCTCCGTCCCAGGTACCTTAAAGACACTGTCTCGCTATGCCCTGCGGCGTAGCCTGGGAGTCCAGTTCCTGCCGGATGCAGTGAAGGAGCTTCCTTTGCCTGAGTCCCTGAAAGAATATCTGTTGCTCCTTAGATAAGCGAATTCTAGGGGGTTCTGTGCTTGATTCACTGCCCCCCCATTCCTTATGCTTTATGGGGATGCCAGTAACATAACTAGATTTGTGACTCGATCCGTGACATCACAGACACTGGGTTCCTCCTCCTCGCTCTGATGGTCAAGCTGATGACCAGTCACCATCCAAGATTACTCCAGGTTCTAGGGCTCCCTCTCCTGTCTCGCCCAGAGCACCATACAGGACGGCGACCTCCATGGTGGCAGCTGGCACTACTGATGGCTTAAAAGGTGTGTGTGGGGGGAAATACTTGTGCTATTTCTTCCTGCACGGACCTGTTCCCCATCTCCAGCCTCTGGATTCCTCTCCGAGTTCAGTACCAAGCCACCAGCCGTCTCACAAGACATTGCGGAACAGAATCCGTCACCTTCCCTGCCACAGAGAGACAAATTATCATCCTGCTTTCTGGAGACTAGGTGGGCTAGATGCCTTCTCAATTAGGTGTGGAGAGCAGGCCAGGGGGATCTATTCCTGTTGGAAGGAATTAAGTACGAGAGGGAGTCTTGGAGCATGGGAAAATCCCACATGGTTGCTCTTGCCTCTTGGAGGAAGTGAGCTGGTGCCAGTCAGCGTCTGTGCTGTCTCGACGGCGTCAACCAGGCAGTAGTTAGTTTTAGTGGTAGCTCCCACCCCAAGCACACGTATTCAGTTTGTGTTTTTTCCTAGACCTTGGAAGGAGAGCTCCTTCCTACAGAGTGTTTGTATCTCTAATCAGTGCTTTCCGCACTGCACCTCCCCAAGCCTAAAGCACAGCACTCAGCTCTCTGGATGGAGGGAGTCATGAACCGAGTCATGAGCAGAGATGGAGAACTGTAGGGAAGGTAAGCCCTGTCTGGAGAGACACCGGTTTTTCCTTCACAACATGCACTGGGAGATTTCCCTCCCCCCACTTATTATTTCTAAGATGCATCAGCTCTTAATTGTGGGGGAAGGAGATACTTTAAACGTGTTCCTAACAACGCAGACGTTTTCCGAGAGCAGGGTGGGGTGGGCCTGTGACTCCTTGGTGCTCCCGTAGCACCAGTAAGAGAGGTCTCCCGGCTCACTACTGCTGCGGAATCGGTAAGGAAAGAGTAGCCGCCAACACTGCTGCTGGGATCTAGCAGCACTTTCCGGAGCCACTGAACTGCATCGTCTCCGACTGATTTCAGAAAGGTGCCGGTGGAGCTGTCCTTGCCCACGACTGCAGTAACGGTGGCTCTTAAGCAGTGCTGTGTGGGTGTGATTGTAGGGCTGGGGAGGGGGAGGTATTAAAGTGGGGAGAGTTATGGGATTCTTACAATATAAAGGATGCGCCCTCTTGAAAATACAATCAGCAACAACCACACTCTGTCCTAATGAACAGCCCCTCTCAAAATCCTGCACTTCAAATGGGTCAAGTCCTCTGGTGAAAGAACTAGATGCCAAAGTGCAGTGTGAGGCTGCTCCGTGGTGAGGGCTTTTCTCTGCTTCAGGAGATCACCCTGCTGAGAACATGCTTTTCGCATCTCCCAGTGGTGGTGGTGCCCTGCCCAACTGATCTCCAGTCCTGCCTGGTGTGAATGTACTCTGGAGCGATGGGAGGGGTTCCCAGCTTGTAATCCTAGGCACTTGGTTTCTGTGACACATTCACTCTCACTAACACGTTTGAAGGTGTTTTGGTTAAAGTCTGGCACTTGGTTTTACGCTATCCCACATGCCATTTCACTGATTTTTTTGAGGGCAGCGTGTGAGAGCTCGCAGCACTTCCAGGAGGGAGAACTGATCAGCAATTCCTCAGGCTGCCCCGTTTTTAACAAGACTCTGTTTTCAATGGGGGCGTTCCCTGAAACACAGAGTGACAACATCCAATAGGGAGAACGTTCCAAAATAGGAAAAGGGGCTGTTGGAAAGGGCTTCTGTATATAAAACTCTGCCGGGAACCATGAAACACTCTCTCCCCCCCCCCCCCCCCCACTTCTGGTTTCTGTAGTGATTTGTCTTGTTGCTCTCTGTATTTTATAGTTACAAAAATAAACCACTCAACACCGACTCTAAGCAGCTGCTTCTGTGCTAGCTATCTTGTCACTGATGCTGTCTGGGTACTTTGGGATTCTCTCCCTATTAAATTGGCTTTGTTACTCAGGCCTGGTCTATGCTACAGAGTAGTGCCATATATGGACCTAACGGTAAGTGTCTACACTAAAATGTTGCTCCCGCCAATGTAACGCGCCCACTACACCGACCTAATAACTCCACCTCCACGAGAAGTGTAGCGCTTAAATCGATGTAGTTAGGTTGACGCAGTGAAAGTGTAGGCACTGCATTGCTTACATTGCCTGTTGCCTCATGGGGCTGACAGCTGGAGCCCCGCCACCCACTGAGGGAAGGAGATTCTGAGCCTGGCCTGCTGCCCGGTGAGGGAGGGGGGGGGGGGGGGGGGGTGAGGGGAGCCCAAGCCTGGGCTACCTCCTGGTGAGGGATTGGGGTGGGAGAGGAGAGTCAGTTAAATCCGTGCGTGCGCTCCTGGTGAGGACGCACACCGCTGACCGAAGGAGCTAGTGTGGACCTTAAAAATCAAATGAACTACTGCGGTGGCTGTATATCGACTTCATTGTGTAGTGTAGACGTGCCCTGAGACTCTTCACAAATCCTTTTGCTATTCTGGCAACAATCGCAGCATTTCTCGGAGAGCGAGATCAGCTCTATAATGACTGCTCTCCGAGGAGTTCTCATGGAGAAACACAGCGAAGAGCAGGCTGCCTGCGAAAGCTTTCTGAGCCTTACTGTTAGCGAGCTGCAGAAAGGTGGCTCGGCACATGGGGATGCTTAGGAGAATGAGTGACTGTCTAGATCCCAGCCAGTCCTTTAAGGAATAACTCAGTTTCTCCTTGTTGCTTTCTCTCCGGCCGTTCAAGTGACGTTCACTTGGTCTCATTGATATATGTGCTTTAATCCTTCTTTCTCCTTCTCGGTGACTGAGGTCTCCAGTCCTACATTATACCTCCTCCAGCCGTTCTCTTCAAATAAGCCAGCTCTTGTATCTACCATCCTTAAACCACTTGCTCCAGGATCCCTCCCCATCTCAGGAAACTGCTCTCTTCTGGCCTCGCTACTCCATTCCTTAACCAGCTGCGTTCAGCGGTGTGGCTGCCGCTGATGCGCCCAGGATCAGACTCCTGGGCAGTGCTGCTCTCAAGGGAAAGTCCTCACTTGTAGAATTAGTTCAGTGCTAAAGCTTGAGAAGTGCTACAAGACCGTTCTCGTTACGCCGGTCTCCTTGCGAATATGAAGCTGGACGGTAGACCAGCAATGTTCTGAGAATCTCCCAGAGTTTTGCCCTATTTGGGAAGCAGCTGAAAATGGAGGGGAAGCTAGCCTTTGCCCTTTGGATGATGGGGCCTGATGGGTCTCAGTATGTCAGAGGGTATTTAGCTACTGGTCAGAAGAGCCATGAGGACCATCAGCTTAGCTAGTGCCAGGAGAAGCCAACCTCAGAGCTGGTTGAAAAAGGGTAAGTGTGTTTTGGGAAAATCTTTTTTGGGGAGAGGAACCCCAATTTGTTGTTTTGGTGGGAAATATTCCGCTCGTCTTAAACAAAACAAAACTAAAGGGAGTGAGGAAAAAACAGACAGACATCTTTTTCTGGAGGGGAGTTTTTGTTTTGTTTCCTCTTTTCTAGAAAAGCTTATTTTAAAAACCAGACCCTAGTTCACACTGGAAAAAAAAAATTCAAAATTTTTGTTTTGAAATTCTTGTAAAAATTGAGCAGGGGGGAGAAATTTCCACCGACTCTCCTCTTCAGCCTGAATTTCAATCCTCCGGCCCCTCCAGAGACCAGGATTCTCTTCCTGAGGAGGGCTTGTTTAGCGCAACTGTTGGCATTTGTCTAGGGTGACTAGATGTCCTGATTTTATAGGGACAGTCCTGATTTTGGGTTTTTTTTCTTACATAGGCTCCTATTACCCTCCTCCCCCGTCCTGATTTTTCACACTTGCTGTCTGGTCACCCTACATTTGTCCAGGTAGCTGACCCGTTAGCACCTCCCCTGCAGTGTGACCTTTCAAATGGAGGTATTAGCAGCAGTGCTCATGTGAGCCTCCACTGTCCCGTGGAGGGGATAAAGGGCTTGAATTCACATGTGTGTGACAAAGCTGGTAGAGATGGTATCTGTAACATTCTTTGGCTCTGGCCTCAGCTCCTGGGAACTACCGGCTGCTGTGTGTTGTGATATGGAATTGTCATCCTGGAGGGGGAGGGATCATGGTTGGGGGGGCATTATAGGCTAGGGGACTAGGACTCAGGCCAGGTCTCCATTAGATTCTTTTGCCAGCATAGCAATGTTGGTTAGGGGAGTGACTCTCTTTTGGTGACCTTTCTATACCGGCAAAAGCCCTAATGTAGATGCAGTGATACCAGCTTAAAAGTGCTTTTGCTGGCATAGGTTATGTCACTCGAGGAGCTGGTATAAGCTAGCCCGGCGCCAGCCAGTATGAGATGCATCTGCACAAGGAAGGTTTGCCAGGACAGCTATACAGGTAATCCTTTACTAGTGTAGACTAGGCTTCTGGAGAGCTGGGTTGCATTCCCACCTCTGCCACTGGGTGACCTAGTCGACTCTGGGCCTCTGTTTCCCCAGCTAGGGGGCTCATAGTTCTGTGCTGCAGAAGGGTGTTGAGGATAAATTCCACTAGAGAACGTGAGGTGCTCAGATACAGTGCTATGTGAAGCATCCAGCTAGCTGGACGTGAACAGATGGTGCCTAGAGTGTGTTCGAACAGTGGCATTCATAGTGCATTGATCGGTTAAGTATTCGGGCATGGGTTTGATTGAAGTAGCTTGCTAGAAAAGTAGAAGTAGAATCCCACCCAGACCCTGCGTACATACTCCAGTAGCGAGCTCATATCGCCGCCATGGCTACGCCGCTGCTTTAGCAAGCGATCTCGGGGATGCCTACATGGGCTGCAGTCCACACCTCCGACTGATTGCAGCGTAGACAGACCCTTATAAGCTCTTATGGAAGGGACTGTCGTTTTGTTGTGTGTTTGTACAGCACCTAACACAGTGAGGTCCGATCCGTGACTGGGGCTCCTAGGTGCTACCGTACTATAAATTAGTAACAGGATTCAGACAGGTTGATGCAGGCAACTCCCTGGTCAAACGATTCCTGTTCATTCAAGTGTCTGGAGAAGTTAAAACCAGAGAGGTGCTCTATAATTCTACCCATAGCGTTTATTCTCATTTCGCTGGCACTTCCTGCCATAACACGAGCCAGTTCAGAAACACGGAGGGTTTCTTTTAAAACCGTTACATACATTAGACTCTAACATTTAAAAATAATTAACTTGGATGTAAAAGAAGCCTGATCGACGCATCCATTTAAACTATCCTGTGGAAGCTAAATCAGCCCCAGAAAGTGCATTTCAAAACTGTTTTGTAACCAGTAAATTAGGCAGTTATATATACCAGGATATTGCATTGCCGTCCTGTAAGTTGTGTGTCTTGTTTTCATACACACACGTGGCTGACTGCAGCCCCAACTACTGTATAAATGCTAGACTGCTGCATGCTGACCTGGGGACGTGAGCTAAAACAGTGAGAACTTTATTTCAGAGGTCCCTGATGCCAAAAGCTATTTTCAGAGGCAGATCGGCTCTTGTTCCAGCTGTGTTGCCTCACCAGTGGTTCAGATGTTGGCTTCAGCAGGCACCCCCTTGTGCGTGATGTGTTCCAGGTGGGCTTTCTCGGAGGTATCCAAGTCGGCCTTGTATTTGGCCAGAATCTTTAAGATCGGACGAAGTTTTAGCCACCACTGTTGTTTGGGGAGGCGGTGCCTGTTGGGGAGAAAGGAATGTATATTGTAAAAACCACTCCCGAACATAGGACACACGTTAGGCATGTCGCTTGATGCATTACTGGAAGGTGCTCAGATACTCTGAGCATGGTAGGGGAACCTACAGAGAAAAGAAAATAATTGTGATCAGCAGCGACTCTTTAATCCTCGCCTCTGTATCACACAGGCATACGCATGCTGCTGCTCATTCATGTGCTAATATACTTTAGAAAAGATTTCGAGGAGTTACCAGGAAGGTCAAAGCAATGATCCCCACCCAGGGGCTGGGTGAGCTACTGCTCCCACAGGAAATAACTCTGGGAGCAGGCAGGCAATTGACTTTATTAATAGATTTCAAGGTCAGATGGGACATTCTGATCAACTTGGCCTCTCACAGGTGATTCCTTCCGTGAGCCTGTCGTTTCTGGTTGAGCTAGAGCATCACGTTTAGGAAGATCCGCAGTCCTGGATTTTAAAGACTCCACGTGAGAGAGGATCCGCTGTGTCCCTTGGGAGGCTGTTCCCATTGTTTAATTACTCTGGTTTAAGGCACACGTTTTTATTTCCAGCCACGTGATTTTTATCTAGCTTCAACTTCCAGCTCCTGGGGCTTGTTACTCCTTTGTCTGCTGGATTCAAAAGCCCTTCTTCACGCTGATCGTGGTCTTTACGGCACAACTGCTCTGTACCCTTACACTGTCTTCTCCCGTCGGTTTCTTAAATGAGTTGAGCAGTGGGGCTTCCACCACTTCTCTTGGGATGCTATTCTGCACGCTGAGAGCGCTCCCCAGTTGGAAGACTTACCTGATGTTCAGCCTATGATATTCCTGTGTCCTAATTAGAGACCAGCCCTCTACAACCTCCCTCCTTGCTTCCTAACCCTTTCAAATGTTGTTTTCATATCCTCCCTTGCTCGTCAATTCATCACCAGTGTGGTAGATGCACAGGAAAGGGGGAGAATATTTGGAAAACCTACTCAAAATCTGTCTGTTCTTCGAGTTCGGCGAGTGGCTGGAAGACGAGACTCCGTCTGCGCATGCCCAGGAGGCAGGCTGAATCCGCGGTGTTGGCAAAGATACGACCTGCAAGGAATTGGAGTGAAACCATCTTAGTACTTCAGTACCCAGCCCTCCAGTTCATCTGCTGCAGCTCGCTGATTCTGTGCCCAAGTGCATGTGCAGAGGAGGCAAAAACCTGGACAAGGAGGCAGAGAACAAAGCAAGGCAGCCTGAGGCCACCCTCAAATGTGACAGTGAGGCCTCTTGCTGAATGCTATGGGATTGCCCAGTCCCCTGAGCCATTCATTCTGCCTGGAAACAGGTTCCACCCTGCCCACTGATTGCATGGGGCGAATATCCCTGAGGACATGAGGATTTTGAAATCTGTATGTTCCTGGAGACTGACGCTAGGTGAATTCAAAGTAAGTGAAAAGCACAACTGGATGCAAGGATCCTTCCTCCTCACCGCATTTGGTGACCTTAGCGGCCCCGGCAATTCATTTCTAACCACCTCCTCACGCGCTAAGCTGCCTGCTGCTCCACGTTCTGTAATAATGCCTAGCTCTTTTCATCAGTCGATCTCAAAGCGCTTTACAAAGGTCAGTTTCGTTATCCCCATTATACAGATGGGGAAACTGAAGCACAGAGAGGGGATGTGACGTGTTCCAGGTCACCCAACAGGTGCCCCCATATTTCCGGAGTCCGCCCAATGCTCTAGGCCACACTGTTTTGGTACCGTAAGCCTCATCCCAGCCTCTGTTAGGTCTCTGCTCAGCAGTTTTTGAACAGCCAAATTCTCTTCTCCCCCAAATGTACCCTAGGTGTCTGTGACACAGGCTCTTGCAGTTCCTAGGGCCAGCGCTGGTCCTAGCGCTTGTACTCGCGTCTGTGTTTCTCCCCGCCCCCCCCCCAGCAGAAAAGAGGAGCTGCCTCCCCACCCAGCTGCTCTCCCACAGTCTGAAACACCCTCCTTGCCTGTGAAAAACCAGGTCCTAAATGCGCTGCGTTAGGGTTACCACCTTTGTGAAAATGCACTGAGAACTTACAGTTCTCAACCTCTGCCACTAGGTGGCGGCAGCGCCTTCACCCACTATGCTGTAAATGCAACACTCACCCACCTTGTCTCAAATATCCTGGGACCCACACAGCTACGGCAACACACAGCTACCCACACAGCTGCCCCCAAGCAGCTGGCAGAGAAGCAACAGCCCCAGTGTGGATTGCCAATAGGGTGACCAGATGTCCCGATTTTATAGGGACAGTCCTGATATTTGGGCTTTTTTTTTATATGGGCTCCTATTACCCCCCCACCCCGTCCCGATTTTTCACACTTGCTGTCTGGTCACCCTAGATGGAAAGAGGAAAACAAACTTTCCTGCTTTTTTCAACTCCCAATCAGTTCCTCAACTTCAGACGAACTAATCATGGAGCTGAACTAGTTGAATAAACTGAATTGAAGAAAACAGACTCTCTGCGCTTGCAGCAGAGGCCATTGCTGTTAAAAGCTGGTTTAGCACTTCAGCAAACTCTAGTTCCAGGTGCTTTCCCCCCATTCAGTGGTTTGACTTTCTTTAAAACTTCGACAGCAATCATGTACTGTTTGAATATTTTTTATTTAATTTAAATGTTTTTAAAAGATTATAGTAAGTTTAGGCCTCAGGTAGGTTGTTAAATTTGAAATTAATTTTAAAGAAAAATGGATTTAATTTCAATAACAAATCCCATTTAAATAAAAATCAGATTTTTTTTAAAATCAATTTTTATCCACCCGTGAATGTAGCCGGGAAAGCATGTGACATGTGCACCCAACTACTGCACAGAAAGGTAGGTGGATGGCTCTGCCTGGGCCATAGGGTCTCTTCCCACTGTGATGGGTAACCTACCATGCCTGGAGTATTCCTTGATTTTTCCGGTGAGCCATGCCACAGACTTCGCACCCATCTTAGTTCCAAAGTTCCTGTCGAAGGGAGTCGGCGTCCCACCCTGCCATTCGCACCGAGAGAGTCAGTTTGGTTTCAGGCAAGAAGAGTCCTGACAACAGGGAGAACTCGCTGCCTTTCAACGGGATACCTGGCGCATCACCGACCCGGAAGGCAGAAAAAATTGTACAAGGGCTATTGCTTCTGGACACTGTACCAACCCCCAATGCCAGCACCTGTGATCAACACCAAGACCCCCAGCACTTGGCCCAGCAAGGCGATTCCCATCTAGAACTGTTCTCTCCCACCAGAGGATTTGGGAGCCCAGAAGAGCTGCTATTGGCTCTTTAAGGTGGTGTTGCTGGAAGCCAATCCAACTGCTGCTTTCCAGAGGTTTGGGTCACTTGGATGAAGCAATAGGGCAGAGGAAAGATGGTACTGAAGTGAGAAGGGCTTTGCTGTCTAGAGGAGAGCGGCCTCTGTTATTTAGCGTATTATAATGGCCCTGACTGAGATCCGGGCTCCATTGTGCCGAGCGGTACCGAGACAGGCCCTGGTATGAAGAGCTCAGTCTAAGCAGCCAAAGGGCAGGACAAGGTCACTCACCAGCCGAGTGGCAAAGCTGGGACCAGAACTCGGGTCTCCTGAGTCCCCGTCTAGTGCCCCATCCACTAGGCCGCGCTACCTCACCAGCTTCGTGTGTACCTGCTGCATGTGTCCTAGGACGTTCTTCCTGCTCTCGAAGATGCCTTTCCCTTCCTCCGAATACAGGTTGAAGATGAAGTCGGTGGTGTAGTTTTCGTTGCACTTCTCATTCCTGTGAGAACAAACACGAAAGCCCAAGTGAATGAGGGGTGGACACGACAGACAGAGCCAGGATACTCAAGTAAGTGGCTTTAAAGCATTGGGTGACTGGGGAAAAACTGGGGCAGGAAGGAGGTTTCACAAAGAGAGAAATATAGACTGGTGAGGCAGAGCTGGATGGCAGCTCAGGGTCAGCCCTTTGGAAGTATGCTGGGCCTGTATTGCCTACGGTTTTCATTTGTGAGTGCGGCTGGAAGGTTTTTTTTTACCGTTATGCCAGGGCATGTCATGCAGGGAGATGAGCAGATCTTTTCCCTAGACAGATCTGGAGAACATTCCCAAAATTACTAAATGCCATTGAAAGTCAATGGAACCTGCTTTTCTAAGGCCCAGATCCTCAGAGGTATTTAGGTGCCTAATTCCTATTGAAATAAATGAGCACCTAAAAACCTTTGCGGATCTGGGCCTAAGTGGTTTAGGTGCTTTTGAAAATGTTGCCTTATAGCTTATTGCACCAGGATTCTGATTGCTGTCCATCCCCTCATAGCACCATTGTTAATACAGGCTGTGGAATATACATCCCACGTAAGAGGCGTCCGCCGTAATATGGACTATCTAATGCTGTTCATGGAAAAGTGCTTTACGAGAGGGGAAAGTCCTCATCCCTGGGGTACAGCTGAGGAAATTGCTAGACAGAGAAGGCAAGTGACTTGCCCTAAGTCAGCCAGCAAGGCTGTGGCAAAGCCAGGAACAGAACCCAGGTCTCCTAAGTCCTGGTCCAGCACTTCAGCCACTGGCCCCTGCTGCAGCCTGTGACTGTCCCCAGCCTGACTTGTTTTGATGCTGGTTACCTCAACACCAGGCCTCTCTTCACTGTGGTCTTCATTTTCTCACACAGATGCTCGACGTTAACCTGTTAATGTAGAAAAGAGCAGGAGGCTTCTTAGATTCCTGTGAATTTTTTTTAAGCAAATCCAGATATTTTAAAAGCAAATTTTTAAAGGAGTAAATGCAAATCCCCATCTCGGGGGGCGGGAAAGCATCTCCGGTCAGTCGATAAAGCTCAGCTAAAGCTAACTAGGCTGCAGAAATGCCCGTGTGATGTATACTTAGGCCTGGTCCACACTAACCCCCCACTTCGAACTAAGGTACGCAACTTCAGCTACGTTAATAACGTAGCTGAAGTCGAAGTACCTTAGTTCGAACTTACCGCGGGTCCAGACGCGGCAGGCAGGCTCCCCCGTCGATGCCGCGTACTCCTCTCGCCGAGCTGGAGTACCGGCGTCGACGGCGAGCACTTCCGGGATCGATTTATTGCGTCTAGACAAGACGCGATAAATCGATCCCAGAAGATCGATTGCTTACCGCCGGACCCGAAGGTAAGTGTAGACCTACCCTTAGACTGCAGTAATTGAGGGTTCAGAACTGCCATTGATTTTAATGGGACGTTACAGCCAATGGCAAAACAGTGGTGCCTGCGTGGACCCTTGGAGGAGTAGATGACCCTAGCCCCAGCACTCAAGTATCAGGGGGTAGCCGTGTTAGTCTGTATCTACAAAAACGTCAAGGAGTCCGGTGGCACCTTAAAGACTAACAGATTTATTTGGGCATAAGCTTTCGTGGGTAAAAACCTCACTTCTTGCACTGATCATAGTCTAGTTACTAGGCTCCATGCAGGAGTCGCTGGGTGAGATCCTTCAGCCTGGGGGATGCAGGAGGTCAGAGTAGATGAAGAATGGCCCCCTCAGGCCTTAGAGTCCACGGGCCAGCTTCTCATTCGCACTGTTATTGTTTATGATTTGTATTCTGGCATGGACCAGGATCCCATTGTGCTAGGCGCTGTACGGACAAAGGCCAAAAAGCCAGTCCAGGCTCCGAAGTGCTCACAAGCTCCAGTTCCTTTGTGTTGCCAGAGCCGTAGAAAAGGGCATTGGTGTAAATAAGAACCAGGCCCTATGAAAGCCGGAATAACTCCACTGCAGCCTAGGACCTTGCTCTGGATTTAGATCAGAGTCACTGAGAGCAGCATTTGCTCCCTTGCCTGACACGAGCCTTTCCAGCAGGAAGTGGGACAAGTCTGTCCACACCGACCTCCGTGGGATCCCGGGACACTGAGACCCTCTGATTAGTTTGCATCTCTGCCCTCCGGGATACGGGCCAAGGGCTGAATTAAGCAGGCACTGCTACATTGCCTTTGGTGGACTTGCACTTGTTTCTGCCGGGGTGAACTTGCCTTGAAGTCTGTAGAATGCCATGTCCCTGGGTGGCTCGTCAGCAGTGGGGAACGAACCTGGGGCCTCTTGACCGCGAGACTCCACTGGCTGAGCTAAAAAGTCCATCGCTCTTAGCCAAGTCTGTAGCAGGCTCATCAACCTGTATGTGGTGCTATCCCATCCACCACTCGAGGGAGAACAGAGCACCACACTGACTGGGGGTGGGTCAGACCATCGGGCCCTTTTGGTTCTTAGTACTACACCTACTGTGCTTTCTAGGTACATGCCTCTGCGCAGCTGCAGCTCCACGCCTGTCCGGTGGAGGGTGCTTGGACTCCAGGTGAAGAAGTCTATGTACAGTGTACTTGTGTTGTCTACTTGAGCACAGGGGAACAGAAGAGTTGGTTGTAGGTAAAGAGACTCTCACCTGTAAGTCGCGGATGGTGAAGGGATCTTCAAAAATATAAGCCGCGTCCGCTCCTGAAGCCAGGCCTGCCATGGTGGCCAGATAGCCGCAGTACCCTCCCATGGTCTCGATGATGAACACCCGCCTCTTGGTGCCGGCTGCAGATTGTTTGATACGGTCACAGGTCTGGGGAGGGGATAGGAACAAGATTTACTTAGAGCCGCTTAATAAAGGAGATCAAGGCTGGGGTGATACGAATGAGGGTTAAAAAACTACTCTGGGGGTGTGGGGACGGGGCATGTCTGTGAAACACCCAGTGAAATCTTTCATCGGAAGCGAGGTAGAGAGACTTGCCCACTCGCCCCAGAGCAGGAAGGTTCGTGGAGTGGAAGGACTCTCTCTTTAATAGCAGCGAGGTTGAAGTGTAGTTCTCTCTTAACTGCAGAATTCCACAATGCCTCAGATTCACTGGGATCTTGTTCTGCTGGGGTGACTTTGAGAACCTGGGCCAAGCAGGCCGTGGTAGCAGATAACAGGGCCCCTGGGGTGGGGGCGTGTCACAGTAAAGTTTAGGGGTGGATTGGCACCTTGCAATCCAGCCTGAGTTATAGTGGCAGCATGTGGCTACACCGCCCCAGGGACAGGGTAGGACGTGAACTGAGACTGAGCATAGCAGTTCAATCACTGCTTCACCATCTCTCCATGGGAGGGGAGTTAGCTGCCAACCCTTTTCCTGGCATAGCGTACGCCTCCCTCCACGTGGGCACAGCTGCATTGGCTGGCGCATTGGGAGGGAGGGGCACGGCTTTGGCTCCGCCCACTCCCCACCCCTGCCCACCTGCCTGCAAAGCAAGGGGATTAGCAGCCCAAAGGCTGCGCTCTTCTTTGCCCAATGTCTGGCAATCATGGTATCCCGTGCAGGGGAAGTGGGCTCCTCATGAACATACAAGAAGGCTCATAACTGAGGCCTTAGAAAGATGCAACTGTTACGGATCAACTCATGTACATTTTATATTTGCAGTGGTGCTGAAAACGCTTTTTATAGAACAACACAAACAGTGCTCGGAATTTTGACTGTAATGTAGCCAGGAGCTGGGCAATGGATCAATCTAATGGATTCAGCCCTCAGAAGAGAAATATACAAATCAGGTCATTGCTAGAGTTCGTTTGGGGGGTGGGGGGAGGGGGAGGGAGAAACTTTTGAGGTTTTTTTCATGTTCAGTTGGAAATTTTGAGAAATTTTGTAAACTTGAAATTTCAATAAATAAATAAATTCAACCTCCTCTATAATTTCAACAACGTTTTTTCCTGATTCCCCCTCCCTGAGATTTTTAAGGCAAGAAGGAATCTTTGTGATCATAGAATATCAGGGTTGGAAGGGACCTCAGGAGATCATCTAGTCCAACCTCCTGCTCAAAGCAGGACCAATCCCGAACTAAATCATCCCAGCCAGGGCTTTATCAAGCCTGACCTTAAAAACCTCTAAGGAAGGAGATTCCACCACCTCCCTAGGTAACCCATTCCAGTGCTTCATCACCCTCCTAGTGAAAAAGTTTTTCCTAATATCCAACCTAAACCTCCCCCACTGCAACTTGAGACCATTACTCCTTGTTCTGTCATCTGCTACCACTGAGAACAGTCTAGATCCATCCTCTCTGGAACCCCCTTTCAGGTAGTTGAAAGCAGCTATCAAATCCCCCCTCATTCTTCTCTTCTGCAGACTAAACAATCCCAGTTCCCTCAGCCTCTCCTCATAAGTCATGTGCTCCAGCCCCCTAATCATTTTTGTTGCTCTCCGCTGGACTCTTTCCAATTTTTCCACATCCTTGTAGTGTGGAGCCTAAAACTGGACACAGTACTCCAGATGAGGCTCACCAATGCTGAATAGAGGGGAATGATCACGTCCCTCGATCTGCTGGCAATGCCCCTGCTTATACAGCCCAAAATGCCGTTAGCCTTCTTGGCAACAAGGGCACACTGTTGACTCATATCCAGCTTCTCGTCCACTGTAACCCCTAGATCCTTTTCTGCAGAACTGCTGCCTAGCCACTCGATCCCTAGTCTGTAACAGTGAATGGGATTCTTCCGTCCTAAGTGCAGGACTCTACACTTGTCCTTGTTGAACCTCATAAGATTTCTTTTGGCCCAATCCTCTAATTTGTCTAGGTCCCTCTGTATCCTATCCCTACCCTCCAGCGTATCTATCACTCCTCCTAGTTTAATGTCATCTGCAAACTTGCTGAGGGTGCAGTCCACGCCATCCTCTAAATCATTAATGAAGATATTGAACAAAACCGGCCCCAGGACTGACCCTTGGGGCACTCCGCTTGATATCGGCTGCCAGCTAGACATGGAGCCATTGATCACTACCCGTTGAGCCTGACGAACTAGCCAGCTTTCTATCCACCTTATAGTCCATTCATCCAGCCCATACTTCTTTAACTTGCTGGCAAGAATACTGTGGGAGACCGTATCAAAAACTTTGCTAAAGTCAAGGAATAACACATCCACTGCTTTTCCCTCATCCACAGAGCCAGTTATCTCATCATAGAAGGCAATTAGGTTAGTCAGGCATGACTTGCCCTTGGTGAATCCATGCTGACTGTTCCTGATCACTTTCCTCTCCTCTAAGTGCTTCAGAATTGATTCCTTGAGGACCTGCTCCATGATTTTTCCAGGGACTGAGGTGAGGCTGACTGGCCTGTAGTTCCCCGGATCCTCCTCCTTCCCTTTTTTAAAGATGGGCACTACATTAGCCTTTTTCCTGTCATCCAGGACCTCCCCCGATCACCATGAGTTTTCAAAGGTAATGGCCAATGGCTCCGCAATCACATCCACCAACTCCTTTAGCACCCTCGGATGCAGCACATCCGGCCCCATGGATTTGTGCTCATCCAGCTTTTCTAAATAGTCCTGAACCACTTCTTTCTCCACAGAGGGCTGGTCACCTCCTCCCCATGCTGTGCTGCCCAGTGCAGTAGTCTGGGAGCTGACCTTGTTCGTGAAGACAGAGGCAAAAAAAGCATTGAGTACATTAGCTTTTTCCACATCCTCTGTCACTAGGTTGCCTCCCTCATTCAGTAAGGGGCCCACACTTTCCTTGATTTCATCTCTGACTTCCTGCATAAAACAGTCCAGAAAACCTCACCCAATAATTCCTGCATCGAGCCCATAACTTCTGCCTGAGCTATAGCATATTTGAAGGGGATGTCTACACTGCAGATGGGAGATGGAATTCCCAGCTCGGGTAGAAGTACATGCGTTAGTTTGGCTGGAGATCCTAGCTATGTATTCGGCCAGCTAACTGAACTGCTGTGACCAACTGCTATTTGCTGCACTAGCTTGACACCCCCCCAACTGCTGTGTAGATGTACTCAAAGACTTCCAGGGTTGGAGAATCCACCACTTCCATTGGTAGGGAGAACAATTGAGATGGTCGGGGTCAAAATTCAAAACATTCCACCCTGCTCTGGTAACTAGAATAGCACTAAAACCATTGTTCAACTCTTGAATGAAATAAGACAGATGTCTCCAAAAGAAAAATATTTATATTTAGTTAAGGTTGCTTTAATAAAAATTTTAAAAATAACCAAGGTATTGCCTTAATATCTGGGAAATATACAGGTAAGGAATTGTGAAGTAATTTCCTTTCTACATCAAGAAATATTTCAATCTTTTTCAGCAATTCTACCTTTCACTTTTACCTCATTACACACTTCCTTTACCGACACTAACTAATAACTTTCAATATATTTTTAACCTTTACTATGGACTTGTTGCTGATCTTTATATAACAAAGACAGTAAACATTTGTATTCCTTTTGAGAATTGGTAAGAACATAACATAAGTGGTGCCCCCCCGCTTAGCTCCCCCCCCCAAGTTTTAGTCAGGGGTATATAGTAAAGGCATGGACAGGTCACAGGCCGTGAATTTTTGTTTATTGCCCGTGACCTATCCATGACTTTTACTAAAAATACCTGTGACTAAAACATAGCCTTATTTCTAGTGATCGATTCAAGGAGCTCAAGTATTTAGCTTAACAAAGAGAAAGTTAAGGGGTGGCTTGATCACAGTCTGGTACCTAGATGGGGAACAAAAACTTGCTAATGGGCTCTTCAGCCTAGCAGACAAAGATCTAACAAGATCCAGTGCCTGGAAGCTGAAGCTAGACAAATTTAGACTACAAATAGGCTTTGTAAGTGTAATTAACCCCTGGAACAATTTACCCAGGGTCGTGGTGAATTCTCCATCACTGGCAATTTTAAAATCAAGATTGGATGTTGTTTCTAAGAGATCTCTCTAGTTCAAACAGCAGGTACTTCAGGGAAGTTCTCTGGCGTGTTATGCAGGAAGTCAGAGGAGATGATCACAGTGGTCCCTTATGGCTTTTGAATCTACAAATCATGCTACTCGTGGACTGGGGGTTTTCATAGCAGGAAGAAGATTTCAAATGCTTTACCGTGGTGATAGTATTGAGGGCGGTGTCTGCTCCGATGCTGAAGTCCGAGCCGGGGACGTTGTTGGACACGGTGGCTGGAATAACACACACCGGGATACAGAGCTCTTCGTATTTGCCACGACCTTCCACGAGCTCTAAGCTCCCAGTGAAAGCCTACGGGATGCCCGGAAGAAAGGGAGAGCAGCATTGAAAAGTCCTGGGTTTGCTTCTTGCTGGGGCCACATTCACCTCTAGGGGCAGGGAGGATGGTGACTGAGTTGGAAGCTTTTCCTAACACTTAGTAGTTTGGTAACATCATCCTGGCCCCACTGAAGATGGGTGTTTTGCCATGGACTTCAATGGGGCCAGGATTTCCCTTGGTGCTGCATCTGGAAAACGGTCAGCGTGAAGATAGGATTAATCGTACCCAGAATGAGACAGTTAGGTATTTATTATTTGTATTATCACAGAGCCTGGAATCTCCAGTCATGGATCAGGTGGTAGGCACGGTACACAGAAAGGACAGGAAGGGTATTCTGCTGGGTCTAAGGCCTTTTGGGGTGGGATCAAGATTGGTTCCATTTGATTCAGGGTGGGGTAGCAGTGGCCCTGGGGGATGCTCCCTCCATACCCTAAAAGCTCGAAGGCAGGCAGCGTGTCCAGCAGGTGCCCAGTGTATTGTTTTGCACAGAGGGGCAAAGAACTGACACCGGTGCCCTGCATCTACCATGAGAACTTTGCTGAAGATCGCCCAGTGTCCCACACAAACACATTCTGGTCCTCTCGGAAATGGAGAACCCAGGAGCTTCATGATCCAACTCCAGCAATGCCACCCAGACACCTAGTGGGGGGAACCAGCCATTCTAGGAAGCCGTAGGGAATGGAACCCTGACAGATCCCCTGAGCCTGGGGAAGGAAAAAGAGATGGGCCTGGAAGGGATCAGCCCACAAGTTGAGTTCCTTAATGCCCTGGTGACTGGAGCCCCAGAGGCTGAGCCCCGCTCTGGATGAGACTCAGCACTCAGGCTGCATTGGGATAATCTTTGCTCCTGAGTCACCACAGGAGATTTCCAACATTTTCAAGGCATTGACAGGCCTGGGAACGGTCAAGTTCCTCCAGTAACGACCCCCTATTCTCGGTGAGCATCTTTGCACCCGGCCAAGCAGCTGGCCTCACGTCCCCCAGGATTCAGATCTCCTCTGGGGTGTTCCGTGGGTGGAGAAAGGTGGCTGGCCCCCTGCTACCCCACAGGCCCCAGGTTCTAAGCCTGTAAAAACTCACTGCAGCCTGCCTGACTCACCTCAAAGCCCCCGATGATGATCAGCCCGTGAATGTTAAAACTGCTGATGGTGGCGCTGATTTCCTCCAAGTATTTCTTAGGCAGAGTCCTGTTGGAGGCAGAAATGCCAGAAAAAGCATCAATGCACCCTCCTGGGCCTGTAGAGTCCCTGGATGTGGAGAGCACTGAGTCTGGCATGGAGGGAGATGGCACAAGAGGAATTTGCTGGGAGGACACAGGGGGACGGGGCTCAATTTGCTGAATGCAAGGAAGAGACTGGATCCATTTGCAAAGCTCCAGACTAGTTAAGGGCTTAACAGACTTGCCATCTGATCGTTGCAACGGTTGCTTCAATCTCCTCCATCGACTGCACGTATGTGTGATCACGTCAATATCCCCCCCCGTCCCCCAACACATCATTCATGGCATCCTGCTGTGTTTTAGAACAGGGATGTTCTCTCCGGGCTCGGGATACCATCAAGCAGCTCTCACTTCCAGGGTGAGGCCAAGCGTGAGAAGCCACGGAAAGACGAAAAGTAAAAAGCAACTGAAATGAGCGGCTCAGAATGGCAGGGCCATCTCGGCTTCCGCTTGCTACAGCATCGCTATGGAGACATGCGGGCCACAATCCTGCACTGCCCCAAGTGACAGCTGGTTGCAGCTCCCTGATCTCCAGTCGCCTGGGCCTGGCAGAAGGAAGAGCTGCTTGAGGGGCTAATTTAACTTCCGCCGCTGGTGTAAGCTTCATGGCGGAGATTACGTCAGTGGTAAAGATCACCTCCATCATGGCTCCTTTTCACTCAGGCTAAGGATGCACCTGGGCGAATTCTCCAGTCTGTATCTCTGGTTGGTTTCATTCTGTGCTGCACATGTTATTTATGTGTGTTACGTAGCACCTAGGAGCCCCGTCATGGCCCAGGACCTTACTGTGCTAGGCGCTGTACAAACACAGCAAAGACAGTTTCTGCCCCAAGGAGTTTAAGTGATTTCTACGTACTTGGTGGGCCAGAGAATGTGGCCCCTAAGACCTAATCTCCAGAGGTGCTGAGCACCTGCAGTGAACGCTGATTTCACCTGGAGTTGCAGCAGGTGGTGCCACACGTCTGAAAATCAGGCCTGCGATGACGCTGATCAAAGCATGTGTTTGATACCACTCTGATAATAGTATCTTGAAGGACACGCAGGTAGCTAGCTAGAGGAAGAATGCTTTAGTGGGTTACCTTTTTGTGCCAAGTTTCGATCCACCAAGCCCAGTCCAGCCACCTACGCCTCCCCAGCCAATCTCTTCCACCTGGTGAAAAGGGAAGAGAAGGAGTTACAAAGAGTGGGCTATTTGATTTGCCAGTAACAGTTTCCCTACATGGAAACAAGGTGGGGACAGTGGAAGTGACTCACGATGGGAAACTGCACCTACTGAGCCCAAAGCACATCTTGAAATAACTATTCCCCCGTTTAGAGAGTAAGCAACTGATGTTGGTGTGAGATTGTGGGTTTGATTCTCCAGTGCCCTGCATCCTGTGAGGTCATTTACCCTAGTGCTTCAGAGGCAACAGACAGTGAGGCTGGTCTGTCCAGAGCAGCTCTTACTGGACAGAACTTTCCTAAGCAATTTGAATCGTGTCCTATGGCAGTGGTCTCCAAACTTTTTTGATCGCGCACCCCTATCAGTAAAAAAATTTTGAGCACGCACCCCCTGCTGCGCCGGCGCTACCATTTTTGCCAAAGAAAAAAAAGCCGCTCGGACTCCCGCCCAAACTGAAGACAAAGCAAAAAAAAAAAAGCAGCGCTCCTCCTGCCGCGCACCCCCCAGGATCCTCTTGCGCACCCCCTAGGGAGCACGCACCCCACTTTGGAGACCACTGTCCTATGGGACTGCACCCGATGTTCCCCACGTATGTACAGAGTTAAACACCTTTCAAACACCTTCAGGAAGACACGTTCAAGATCGTTATGTATAGTTCTCAGTCCTGCATCTAACCAGAATCCCCATCAGTGCGGACATTCTTTGGGACACGCGTGTGTCTTCTGGAGACAGAAAGGCACCACTGGGCTGAGATACAGATACTGCCCACAGCAGCCTTTGATCCAGTTTCTCTGTCCACGCTGCCTGGAAGCCCAATACTAAACCAGGAGCCTTTTCTCTTTCACCTTGATTGTTCACTCCATAACCCCGCCATGTTGAACATCACCTGACTAGGGCTGGAGCCTCGTCATAGGCTCTCCCGTTCAGTTTAGGATCCATAGCCTCCATGGGCTTGCTCCAGCCTCTCTCTCTAGATCTCCACACCTCTAGCACTACCTTTCTCCAGACACTCTTGCCACGTGTTGTGGAAGAGCCTTCTCTTCTGCAGCTGCCGCTCTCTGGAACGGCCTCCCTATCTCATCAGCCCCCTGTTCCACCTCAGATTTCCCTCCTCTCCATGGCTCTGAATGTTCCTCTCCTGCTGCTGGTTGTCAGGGCTTTTTACAGCGCATGGAGACTCTGTCTGGAGGAAGGATGCTGGAAAGCTGCCTTGTCCTAGATGGTACCTGTCCATGGGCGAGACCATCAAACCCATCGTGCACAGCCAGCATCTTGTGCCCATGGATTAGCCCAATCCTGACGGCCGCCCTCACGGCTGCGTTCATCCCGGAGGCTGGAGCGCCGACGTTCATCACGGCCAGGTTATACCCGCTCTGCAGTGGGGGGAGCAGGAGATGGCATTGAGAAAGAAACAGAGAAAACGGGAATGCTCCCCAAACTGCTGAAATAAGTGGGGAAAGGTCCCACAGCACCAGTACAGCAAGGCCCCGGGGCACTGGCACAGATGTACAGCTTTGGGCTGGCCCATAGTACAGACCCGTAGCCTTGCATTGGCACAGCCACGTGGCCCCACAGCATGCTGAGGGTCTAGACCAGTGGTGGGCAACCTGCGGCCCATCAGGGTAATCTGACTGTGGGCCGTGAGACATTTTGCTGATGTTGACCATCTGCAGGCACGGCGCCCCGCAGCTCCCATTGGCCAGGAACGGCGAACCACAGCCACTGGGCGCTGCGGGGGGCCATGCCTGCGGATAGTCATCATCAGCAAAATGTCTCGTGGCCCGCAATCAGATTACCCTGATGGGACGCATGCAGCCTGCAAGCCACGGTTGCCCACCAATGGTCTACACTTTCATTTTCAAAGGGGCCTGGGGCATTAGGCGCCTAACTCCCATTGAAAACTAACAGGGAGGGTTGGATGCCTATCTGCCTTAGCCTCCTTTGAAAATCCCAGCCCTGATGCATACGCAGCTGCGCAGACCGTAAAGAAAACGGACGAGGAGCCACCTGTTGTTTGTTTCGTACCTTTGTAGAGGGTGGGCGCACGTGAGCCAGCAACTTGTAAACGTTCCAGTTATTCTGGAAGCTCCTGCAAGAAAGGAGGGGGGAGTCAGATCTCAAGGCCAGAAGAGGCCATTCTGATCATCTAGTCATCTTGCATCACACAGACCGGAGAGCCTCTCCCAGTGAGTCCTGCATCCAGCCCATATCTGGTGGTTGAGCTAAACTATTTTTCATTTCAATATTCCAGCATTGATTTAAAGACTCCAAGCAATGGGGAATCGACCGCGTTCCTGGGAAAGTTGTTCCAATGGTTAATTCCCCTCCCTGTAAAAATGGGCACTTTTCTTTTTTGTAGTAGATAAGCACCTTCATGCTGTGGAGGAGGCTGTGAGCTTCGCCTACTTGTAAGTCTCCCAATGAAGCACCATTAGAGGAACGCTGGTTTCTTTTCAGTGCAGTGTGGCTTAGTAGCTAGAGCACTGGATTGGGACTCAGGAGACTTGAGTCCTGGCTCTGCCACTGGCCTGCTGTGTAACCTAGAGCAAGTCACTTCACCCCTCTGTGCCTCAGTTTCCCCATCTGTAAAATGGGGGTCATAATACTGACCTCCTTTGTAAAGCACTGTGAGATCTGCTAATGAAAAGTGCTAGATAAGAGCTAGGGATTATTTATTAATTATTATTATTATAGTATGTTTAGAGCCACAATAGGTCCCTGACCCTTTAAATATCTTATTTTAAATAGCACATTCACTCACCTTCCTCTCAATTTAACAGCATCGTCAAATCGTCTCTCATTCATTGCTGTCGTGACATCTTTGGTCTGTGAGGAGGAAGCAGCAGGAAAAAGAAAAGATCTAAAGATCGGTCTCTAAAAATCTCATTTTAACTCGACTGCAGTCCCAGATGGAAATTGAGATTAAGCACAAGCAGGTCTGGAGCAAGACACTACGGGCCTGGGCTGTATGTTAAGATCAGAATCTGTTTTCATTTAAAAATACTATTCCTGGCTCTCGTAGCTGCACAGAAAAGCTTGGAAATGTGACCTGAGACTGACCGAGGCCTGCTGGAGTCTGCAAAGAGCCTGAAACAAGAGCTCCAAGAGGTGTGAACTTTCCCATTCATCTTAAATCTGAAACCTGATACCTCCCTTAGGAGAGGTGGGGCCATGCCCCAGGGCTGGGGGGACAGGACATGAGCCTCAGACACTAGATTGCCTTAATTCATACCTGCTCTCCAGCAGTTCAGCCAGTCAACATCAGGAACACTACGATACCTAGAGAACATGGCCCCTGGTGATGTCTAGGTGGATGGCAAGTTGTCATCTCTGCTACTGATTGGCTAAGAACTGCCCATCTGTTTTAAAGCATCTATTTGTATTATTCCCATCCACCCTCTTGTTAGTCTCATCCACCAGTCTTTTAAACTGTAAGCTCTTTGGGGCAGGAGCTGTCATTTACCATATGTTCGTACAGCACCTAGCACACTGGACGTGGTTGGAGTGGAGGGAGGGAAATACTCACCACTTGGACACACTCCATGAGAGGCAGGCGGACAGCTTGGTTCCCGGACAGGCTGACGACACATGCTGGGGTATCCGGGGTCCCTTCCAACAAGGCCATGACTGCTTCCACCCCCATTCTGCTTCCCTGAGACACACAGAAGGGGCTTTAGTCTTTGATGGCTCTATATTTCCTTGGACATCCATATCCCATGCTCCCGCTTATACCCTCAATACAGATTCCCCTGAATCAGTCCTTAGGAAGAACTTAAAAAAACCACACTGTAACATACGGATAAGTAGATCTCTTCCCCCAACCCTACCATTGGTGGCTAGTCTACATAGAAGATAACAGCCTACTACTGCTATCAGGTAATGGGGCTACTCCCTTTGTTCTTTCATTTGGAGCTGTAGGTCACAGGTTCAGTCCCTACTGATGAATGGAGGGTGGTGGCCCTTTTTAGGACTGGTCAAAAAAATTGCCATTGAAGCTGTTTTTTTAATGTAAAATCCGTTTTTCAGCTAAACTAGTTTTTTCGTAAAAAGTGTCTGCTTTCCAGGAAAATGTTGATTTTTCATTGAAAAAATTAAATATCCAAAACCGGAAATATTTCAGTTCTAAAATGCAATCGTGGTGCTTCATGGGCGCTGTAGTTTGGGTGTCTTATTCCTCCATTCCCCTCTCTGGGCTGGGCTCGCCAACTGGCCTGTATTTCCTATGATGCACCAGGGCCATGCGACTGCCATGAGAGAGAGTCCAGAGGAGAGCAACAACAAAGATAAGTGGTTTAGAAAACCTGACCTCTGAGGAAAGGTTGAAAGAATTGGGCATGTTTAATCGAGGGAAGAGACGGCTGAAGGGGGTCATGAGAACAGCCTTAGCACATAACATAAGAACGGCCACACTGGGTCAGACCAATGGTCCACTAGCCCAGTGTCCCATCTTCCGACAGTGGCCAGTGCCAGGTGCTTCAGAGGGAACGAATAGAACAGGGCAATTATTAAGTGATCCAGCCCATCACCCAGTCTCAGCTCCTGTCAGTCAGAGGTTTAGGGACACCCAGAGCATGGGAATCGTGTCCCTGACCATCTTGGCTAATAGCCATTGAAGGACCGATCCTCCAGGAACGTATCTAGTTCTTTTTTTAACCTAATTATACTACTGGTCTTCACAACATCCCTTGGCAATGGGTTCCACAGGTTGACTGTGCGTTGTGTGCAGGGGCAGCGCGTGAAGCTTCCCCTTGGGGAGGCTAGCACCCCTGCCCCGCCTCTTCCGGCCAAGGCCCTGCCCCTGCATGCTGCTCTTAACCCGCCCCCCGTGGCCCTGGCCGGGACTGCAGCGGAGCTCTCAGCCCTGGCCAGAGCTCCAAGCCCGGAGCCTCTTCTCCCCCCCACCCCCTGTCTGGGGGCCGCAGCGGAGCCTGGAGCCCCTCCCCCCCGTCTACTTGCAGCCCTCACCATTCACCCCCCCACTGTGCCTCTTTTCCCTGAGGCCCCCCCGCGGCCCCGAGACTGGAAAAGCTCCATGCCCCTGCTGGAGCAAGAGCTCCTCCAGCCCAGGGGCCGGGGAGATTTTTCCGTGGGCCCCAAATTGGCCAGGACCAGTGTGAAACAGTGGTTAAACAGTGACTCACTGGAACAGGTTTCCTAGGGAGCTTGTTTTTAAGACAAATCCCAGTCAGGGATGATCTAGGTGTGCTTAATCCTGCCTCAGTGCAGGGGGATGCACTGGATGACCTCTCAAGGTCCCTTCCAGCCCTGTGTTCCCATGACTCTATGCTCTGCTCTGGAGTCCCCTGGCTCTGTCTTGAGGGAAGGCCGCAATGGGGGTCATTAGGGTTTGTAAAAGGATCTCAACTAGAAGGAGAAGCATGGAGGAGATAGCAAATGTTCATACCAGGATGCGGTCAAAGGCAGAGGGGGTCCCACCACGCTGCACGTGCCCGAGGATGGTGACTCTCGTGTCATAGCCAAGGCGTTTAACAACCAACTAAAGGGAAGCGAGAAAACGACAGAAGAGATTCATCTTTATCTCAAGAGTCCAGACTGTGACATGAGTGAACATGCAACAGCAGAGACCACTGGAGACTAAGATCCGGGGGCCAGATCCTCAGCCTTCAAATGGAGCCGTGCCAGGCGATTGACACCAGCTGAGACTCTGCAACTGAGGGTGGTTTTAAAGCTTTCTGCTAGCGGAGCCCTGTCTTGCTCAGCCATAATGTCTGGCTAGCTGTAATCCAGCACAAATGCTGGACAGCAAAGAGTACCAGCAAATCTTTAAGGCCTCCAGGCCCTCCAAATCTCGTTAAGGCAGCCATGTGGAAGGCCGGAGGCTCCTCATTCCATTCGGGCATCTCGGGCAGCACCAAAGAGGGATGCACTTTTGGGGCCATATCTATAGCTGGGGTAAATCGCCAACACGCCGTCGAGCAATGCTGCTTTACAACCGCCGACGAGCTGAGCGTTCGTGGTAATTTGAAAGCAGACAGGTGCATTCTGGGAGATCACAAGAGCACAGGAGAGAGCACAGAGCTGACCCCAGGCCCCACTCACGTTTTTGATGTCCTCCGAGGTGATGGGTTGGCCCTGCTTGGTGATGGCTCCTTCAGCCACGATAATGATGTTTAGTCTCGATCCCCGGCCTCTTGTCTGAAGGAAAGGAAAGGAGAAAGCAACCCATTGATGGAACGTGTAAAATTGCACACTGCGGGTTGGAGTCACCCCCTTGCAGGGGACAGAATAGGGCCAATGCACTGCTCTAGTCCCACTTACAGCCGTGGGCTGAAGCAGGATCTAAGCAGAACTCTGGGTGCTAGCGAGGGCTGGCTGGGAAACCAGAAGTCCATTCTGTGAACAGTTTTGAGCTGTCGACATTCTTGTTCCACGTCAGAACAACACCGAGGCCCTGCCTATTTTTTTGTGAACAGAGACTGATCCCATGATCAGCATATGACAGCGCACTCACCACTGTGGCCAATCGCCTAGTGGTTAGGGCACTCCCCTGGGATATGGAAGAGCCTCGTTCAAAACTCTGCTCTGCCGGATTCTGGCAGATCAGATCAGTGGGCTACTCTGGGGTGTCTCTCTCCAGAAAGGTTTCAGAGTGGTAGCCGTGTTAGTCTGTATCAGCAAAAAGAACGAGGAGTACTTGTGGCACCTTAGAGACTAATAGATTTATTTGGGCTAAGCCCACGAAAGTACTCCTCGTTCTCTCCAGAAAGCCCATCCTGGATGCGAGAAATGTTTTGTCACAAAATTCCTGACCAATTAGCCTTCCTGTCCCCGGGAACTCCTTCCAGCAGGAGACCGGACCAAATGGAGAAGGGAAAGCATCGAGCTAAATCTAGCTTCAGTTCGCACATGGCCCCCCACTGCCACGGTATCTGAGCGCTTCACAATCTTTAAGTAGATTTATGCTCACAATCTTCCTGTGAGGTGGAGCCGTGCTATTATTCACGTGGGGTATTTCAGGCACAGAGGGACACGGGCTCAGGTGTTTCAGCATCTAATTCCCAGTGATGTCAGTGGGAGTTAGGCACCTAAATACCTCTGAAGAGCTGGGCCCAAGTGACTTGCCAAAGGTCAAACTGGAAGCAGTGGCAGAGCAGGGACTTGAACCCCAGGATCCGACCAGTACCCTAACCACTAGACCAATGTCCTTCTCAGAGCTTGACTCTCGAGCGTCCTAGCATCCCAATCCGGGATCAAGTCTGTGCAAAGCAGGAGTTGCCTACGAGACGTTTGGCTGGGGTTACCTCGATTAGCCTCCTGCACAAGTGTTCCTCCCAGTCATCCTCAGGCGGAGATTCGGGAATGAAAACCCAGTCAGCACCACAAGCCAGGGCCGTTATGAGAGCTAGGTAGCTAAGGCGAGAGAGAAGGAGGAAGGTTAGCGAGCCAGGGGTGTGCTGCGAGTTTTAAAGTTCACGCCTCGTGCTTAGCAAGCGGAGAAGCTGCCGTTGATGGCAAGGGCTGGAGGGAGCCGTTCTGGAAATAACTGCTTGCTGGTTTCAAATTTGCATGCAAAAAAAACCTATTCCATGCAGTTCTGTTCGATGCCCTGGGGCACCCCGAGTTCCCTGGCGCTCTGTTTCTCTTCTGAACTAACTCTGATGAAATTTCAAACCTCCTGAAGTTTTGGGGGACAATCGGGGGGGGGGGGACCACGCTGCAGACTGAGCTCCCTCAGCTTCCCCTGGGGGACATCTACCCTGGTGCACAAGGGGCCCTGCCCTGCTGAAGGGCAATTCAAGCCCTATTATGGGGGCGTATGTGGGATTGCAGAGGGACACCAGCCTTGTGCTAGGGGAGAATTCCACCTGCAGCCAACTTAACAAAACTCTTATACAGCCACAGATCTCAAGGTCAAAAGGGACACTCCGCTAGGCTGACCAGACAGCAAGTGTGAAAAATCGGGACGGGGGGGTGGGGGAGGGGTAATAGGAGCCCATATTAAAAAAAGCCCCAAATATCAGGACTATCCCTATAAAATCGGGACATCTGGTCACCCTACATTCCGCTGAGCCCCAGAATTTCAGCCTTGATTTCAGTGGAGCGACACCATTTTATACCAGCTGAGAACTGGCCCACTGTCTTCAATGGAGCAGGATCAAGCCCCCGAGCCTCACGACGTGGGGACTCGCCGTTTTCCCTTTCCTGACTCAGCCTTTCTTCTCTCCAAACCGGAGGAGCTTGCCCCGCTGTTACATTTATTAAACAGCGAGCGAGTCACAACCTTCACTACCGTCCGAACTGTAAGACTAATGCTACTTTTTAGTGGCGGCACAGTGACTCGCATAGGGCAAGAAATGCCCCTGCAGCCCGCGTCATCAGAGAATCCCATCTGAGTCCTGGCTGGAAAGAGGAGACTATTATAATAGTGGGTGAGAGAGAGGCAGTACTAGGCCTAGACACCACTTACATGTCATTTAAGCCCTAAGGGCGCATAGGCCTCATGCTGGCCCCTGTGCATCAGGATCAGTTTCACCCAGCTTGATTACAATTAAGTGACTTTTTTCCACCCCTGGGTTTTCACTGGTTTTGTTGGTTGGAAAGACAGGCGGGATGGCTTGCCCCTTCCGGCCCGTCTTTTCCTGCGATTGGCCCCTCTTTCTAGCCTCTCCACTTCCTGTGAAGCAAGCACCCCGCCTCCCCGTGCGCTGGGCCAAAGGGTCAGGAGGTGGCAAAAATGCAAAACCGTTAAACGCACAGAGAGGAAAGATTTACCCACCCGCAGTGACGGCCCATCACCTCCAGCACAAACGTCCTCTGGTGACTGCAAGAGACAGGAGAGAGAGTGCACCCAGCAGTTACCGCAGTGCAGCAATACCACAGATATATCAACCTAAGTAGCAACAAGGCCTTAATATTGTGGAGACGCAGCTGAGTCCAGTGGATCAGGGCCGAAGACTGGGATTCAGAAGGCCTTGGTACTATACCTGGCGCTCCCGTGTGACCTTTGGCAAGTCATTTCTCCTCCTGTGTTTGTCTTGACTTTGCAGATGGTCAGCAGTTGAGGGCTGGGACTGGTTCCCACCACGCATTTGTGCAGCACCTTGTTATTAGCATTATTAATAATCATCTGTGTTGCATCAGTGCCCAGGAGCCCTAGTCATGGATCAGGGCCCCGTTGTGCAAGGTGCTGTACAGACACAGAACACAAAACCAAGTGCAGAAAGGCAGAAAGCTGCCCTATAATGACCCAGGGTGCTAGGCAGGCTGGTCCACCCCATGATTGCAGTGTGGACGTACCCTTAGACTCTGGCATCCCAACACCCCTGCATCCCAACGCCGATGCTGAAAAGGAAGAGGTGAGTTGCAGACCCGCCCCCAGGCCTCACCTCTGGGCAGTCGTCGTTATAGCATCGACTATCTCCATTATCCTGTGAAGGGCAGAGTCTGTGCCTATCGTCATGTCCGTGCCACAAAAGTCATTATCGATGGAGCCGACCATTCCTACAATGTTCAGGTGACTCGAGTTCTTGGCTTCCTCTGCCGTGACGCCACCTGCGGAGAGATTCCACGGGCCCCTTGGAATGCTGATGGTCTGCGGTGAGCTTATCATTGGGCGATGCACATCGAGGCCCTGAGCCAGAGCCCAGTGAATTCAAGGGGCTTTGGGTAAGGCCCAAAGTCACAGAGTTTAAGGCCAGAAGGAACCACCAGCCCATCTAGTCTGACCTCTTGTACATCACAGGCCACAAAAGGCCACCCCGCCACCCCCGTACCAAACCCAGCAACCAGACCAAAGCAGTACAGTCCTCAGGAGACTGAACTGTTGTGGGCCACAGACAGAGACCAGGAGGGACAGAGTGTCCCCCCATGCCCCAGGCCTCTGCAATGGCAGGGGATTGATTCAGTGAGATACACACAAATGATCCTGGCAAGTGACCTGTGCCCATGCTGAAGAGGAAGGCGAACCCCCTCCCCCCAGATCCCTGCCAGTCTGACCATGTGGAAAATTCCTTCCTGACCCCACAAATGGCCATCATTTAGGGTCTGAGCATGCGAGCCGAGCCCCTGAGAAAGAATTCTCAGTACCACCTCAGCGACGCTTCAAACCCGTCACTTCCTGCTAGAGCCGAATGAGGAACAACATCTGGATGGAAAAACAGGGGAGGGGAAATTCACTAAGTGTTTGTGAAGTTTTTTTTCCACTTCCCAGCAAGCTCTGCTGTCTGGCATTTCCACGCCCTCACCATCTTTGCTCCACTGTGGTCTGCTTGGGGATGTGCGTAGGTGGGGAACCCGGGAGTGACACACGCGGCCAGACGGGTGTCCTGGGACGAGACGCACACACTAGGAGGTGTCTCCGGGAAGGGAGTGCACCGGTGAGTGGGTGTCTTGGGGGCGGGAGCTCGGGAGATGGCATGCACTTGGGGCCATAGCATGTCCCTTGGGGAGTGTTTGGGGCTTCAGGGGTGGAGAGGTCATGGGAAGCTGGGTGACATCGCAAAGAGAGCAGGGCCCAGATCCTCAAAGGTATTTAGGTGCCTGGCTCTCCTCAGTGGAAGTTAGGCACCTGCTTTGCGGATGGGGCCCAAGTGACTGAGGTAGCCAGTTATTTTGTAACTAAGATCAGGGGAAGGAGGAGGCCGTGCAGCAGAATTACTGGGGCTCCTGGCCACACTCCGGCAGGCTGGAAAGCTTAACCCCCTCCCACTCCACCTATTGCTTTGTCACCACGTTACCTGTTTTAACCAGTTCCACTAGCAAACTGCTCCACTCGGCCTGGAAGGTGTTTGCTCCGGTCAGGCTGCCGTCTCCCCCGATGACACACAGGTTGGTGATGCCTCTCTTCACCAGGTTGCGGGCGGCTTTCAAACGACCCTCGCGCGTGCGGAAGTCCTGGCACCTGGCGCTTCCAATTACTGTGCCGCCCTGGGATGGAGGCAGAAGGCGGGGGTCAATAAGGAACCCCCAACATCCAGAGGGTTGTGTGGTCTGTCGCAGGAGCTGATGGAGGCGTGGAGGCCAGCAGGTTGCATGTCAGAGTGGATTCTCGGTGAGACTGACATGGGAACAGTTCTGGTGTCCACATTTTAAAAAGGATGTTGACAAATTGGAGAGGACGCAGAAAAGAGTCACAGGGCTGGAGAAAAAAACTTAAAGAGCTCGATGTGTTTAGTTTATCAGCAAGAAGATGGAGAGGCGGCTTGATTACAGTGTGAAAGTACCTTCCCCGGGAGTGGGCTCCCTAACTAGCCGAGAAAGGCAGGACAAGAACCAAGGGCTGGAAGGTCAAGCCAGACCAATTCAAATTCAAGGTAAGGCGCACATTTCCAACAGTGAGGATGCTGGAGCAAACCTCCCCAGGGAAGTGGTGGACTCTCCATCCCTTGCTACCTTCAGATCCAGACTGGATGCCTTTCTCAACGATGCTGTTGTCAAACGTACGATATTGGCCTCAACACAGGGGTGAAATGTAATGGCCTGGGCTATCCAGGAGTCCAAACCCGATGATCGAATGGTCCCTTATAGTCTTAAACGCTGAATCTATCTTGGTTACGCCAGGCCTTGCTCTTTACGCTGGCACTTTCCTGCCAGGGAGGCACCCTAGTAGATAGAGGCATAGGCGGCGACTCCGTGGGTGCTCCGAGGCTGGAGCACCCACGGGGAAAAAATGGTGGGCAGCCCCCATATCAGCCCGCCCCTCCCTCCCCCAGCGCTTCCCACCCGCCAGCAGTCCCTGTGGATCAGCGCCTCCCTGCACTTCCCGCCCTCCGCGAACAGCTGTTTCGCGGTGTGCAGGAGGCTGCGAGGGACAGGGGAGGAGCAAGGATGTGGTGCGCTTGGGGGAGGGGGTGGAGCAGGGACGGGAAGAGGCGGGGCGGCGGTGGGGCCTTGGGGGAAGGGGTGAAGTGAGGATGGGGCCGAGCCAGGGGTCGAGCACCCTCCAGCCCTTTGGAAAGTCAGCGCCTATGGATAGAGCTGCTATCATTCCACTACCATGAGTAGCGCAAACTACATCCTCCCCCCGCCAACCCCACTCCGGCCCAGTCCTCGGCTGGCGGATGCTCCTGTCGATGGGGAAATAGCCACACTCCATTCAACTATCCTGCTCTCGGCTGAGATGCAAGGAGGAACTGGCAGCTTTCGCGAGGGGATAGCGTGTTATCTAGCTAAGGTGCTACCATAGAACCGTAGGGTTAGAGGGGGCTGCAAGGGGCAGCTAGTTTAAGCCCCTGCCCAGATGCAGGATTGGTTGTCTCACAGCAGTATCCGCGCACCTCACCATCTGTACCACCCTTACCCTCCCACCCCCCCTGGGACGGAGGGAAGTGCTGTGATCCCCATTTCACGGATGGGAAACGGAGGTGCCGAGAAGGGAAATGATTTGCACACAAGAGCAGGGGCTTGAACCCACATCCCCTGAGGGCTGGGCTCATGCCCTGACCACTGGACTCACCCTTCCCCTCTAGCTGGGACTGAAACCCCCAAACATGTGCCATCTGTTTTCAGCCACTACCAGCCTAGGCTGGATTTGAATTGGTGACCTGGAGGGGAAAGGTTCCATCACCGGTTAGCCGTTCCCAAGAGCTGTCCGGTCCTGGTAGCTCTACAGTAGATGTTCAATTTATGCAAGAGATCCCTTGCTCTTTCAGTGATTCCCTGCCAACGGACCCAAGACGTGGTGGGGAGAGACACCTCTCCCGCGGCCCCAGCCCCAGAGCTGCTGTGGTGGG
>NW_020665187.1:2398900-2413464 GCF_002925995.2 Terrapene triunguis | reverse complement strand
GAGAGACACCTCTCCCGCGGCCCCAGCCCCAGAGCTGCTGTGGTGGGCATTAGGGAGAGACACCTGTCCCGTGGCCCCAGCCCCGGAGCTGCTGTGGTGGGGAGAGAGGGCTGGGGGGAGTCCTCTCTCTCTGCTTCAGCCCTGGGGCAGCCTGCACTCCAAACCCCTCATCTCCAGCCCCACACCAGAGCCTGCACCTCCAGACGGAGCCCTCACTCCCCGCCCCCTGCACTCCAACCCTCTGCCCCAGCCCTGAGCCCCTTCCCACACTCCAAACCCCTCAGTCCCACCCCGCCACACATCACCTCCATATTGGTGCACATAGCAAAATTCATTCTGCACACGGAGGGGAAAAATGAGAGACAACATAGCCCAGGGCCCTGAGCCCTGCCACCTGAGGCTGAAGCCGAAGCCTGAGCAATGTAGCTTCGTGGGGGCCTGGTGGCGTGGGGCCCCAGGCAGTTGCCCTCTTGCTACCCTCTAATGCCAGCCCTGGCTTTTATATGCAGAAAACCAGTTGTTGTGGCTCAGGTGGGCCATGGATTTCTCATAGCATGTTGGGGGGAGGCTCAGAGAGAAAAAGATTGAGACCCCCAGCTCGAGAACACAAGCAGCTATTTATCCATGGCAGCAGTGTCCCGCTGCATTCCCCGTCGAGTCCTCTTAGAGGGCGAAGTTCACCTCTGTGCAGGAGACCAGCACAAGGGCCTAGAACCTGTGTAAGTTCCACATAAGCCTTAAAATGATGCATAGGGCTTGCGCTAATTTCTGCAGAGGGGTCAGTTTTGCCCTTCGATACAGGCCTGAGAGTTAGAATCAGGGTTGAAACAACAACATGTGCACATGTGGGGGGAGAGGGAGGTCTGATTTCATGCCAGTTGATTCCATCTCGAGGGTGGCACGCTGCCTAGAGCTGGGCACAGCCCTGTTCCCTCTGCAGTCCTTGTTTGTGAAACCCGACCCGAGGTCCCCGATCACAAGCAGGGCTGCTGGCAGCCTTCAGCTCTGATTTCACGATATTTTAGGGCTCAGACATTCGTTGTGAGCCCAGCCTCGGGGATATCGTTACACGCAAGTTCCCGAGCCCTTGCCTGTGACCCCGCCGAAGAAAAGGGCAAGATGCTACAATAATTTTCCTCCTGGCAGGAATCCCTTCCGTGAAACTGCAATGACCTTGAAAGTCATTATAAGAATCAATGGTTCTTCCAACCCTGGGAGGACCATCGGATCCAGTGAAGGCAAAAGCTGTGGTGACTGTGACTTAGTGGCACGTTTCCCTGTCCCTGTTGCTAACCTGCTGTTCCCTGGGATGGAGACAATGGTATTCTCTGGGATTCTGGGCCTACTTTATGTTCCCTCATAGCTGCTTGCTTCCGGTAGCTGATTTAGGACTAGATGGTGGGGTGAGCCTTGCTGTATGCCTCCAGGTCCTCCCTTCCTCTCCTGTGCTGGCTGTTCACAGGGCAGGTAGCATTGTGAGGAGGTGGGAAGTAGCTTGCAGGGCTTCTACTCCCATGCATGTGAGTGGGCGGAGCCTGGATTCAGCCCCGCCCCCTCCCTCCAACTCAGCCAAACTGGCGTGGAAGGGGAAGTATTCTGTGCTGCCAGGTATCCTGGGCTAATCCTAGGGCAGCCCAGCGACACGCTGCCCCCTTTGCTTGGGGCGTGTGGCACAGCCACGATTGATGTGTAACGTGTCTTATACGCTGGTTCAAAGCCAAGCACCATAAGGCAGGAGGAAAAGCGCTCTTGTATTCCCGCCTGCCAGGGCCTCTGCCTGCGGCCTCCCCCCTGCCGGAGCCTTTCACTGCCGCGTGTAGTTACTACACGGGTAGCGCCTGTACTCTACCTGCTGCCGTAAGGGTACACATAGAGGAAAGCAGTTCGCAGCACAAGTCCCAGGACTTTCAATGGGGACCTACGTTCCAAAGCCCCTTAAGCACGTTTGAAAATCTGGCCCCTAAGTATCCAAATCCCACTGAAATTCAGTGAGAGTTGGGTGCCTGGCTCCTTTGTAAAGCCCGGCCAGGGCACTGGCTCCCTTTCACAGCCAGCAAGGGGATTCATGCCAGGACCTACCAGCTGAAGCATCATGGAGACGCGTTCCCATGTGGCCTCCTGGATGTTGTCACCGCCGTCCACCAGTCCTTGGTAACCCTAGAACAGAAGGCACAGGAAAGAGATTAGGGGCAAGTCTGAAGGCTTTCCTACGCCAGTTCCCGCTAGGATAGATAGATGGACACTTATGGTGATGGATGGACAGAGGGTGCCCACAGGAACTGGGGAGGAGAGTTAAGCAGAGTGAGCCTCAAACTGAATGGAACCATTAACATTCAGATGAGCACTCCCTACCCTTGCACAGACACCTCCCCAGCCCCACACAGAGGAACTTTCTTGCCCATATCCCACCCAATCCATTGCAGGGTTTCAACAATCCCAGCAGCTACTGATTCCAAAGCCTGTATCTCACTGGCCTGTTGCTGACTCAGAGGATTGCACGGACCATTATGGGTAGACCCAGAGAGGGTGAGAACTGAAGACAACAGTAGATGTGAGTTCGGTTCTGAACAAAGTACTCTGGGTAGGAAACACGTCCGCGGTCCAGGCACAATATAGGATAGTAAGCAAATAACAGACTGGCAGTACAATGAGACACAAGGTGGGCGAGGTGACATCTTTTATTGGACCAACTTCTGTTGGTGAGAGAGACAAGCTTTCGAGCTTACACTGAGTAGGTTTCCCAGACCTGAAGACGAGCTCTAAGTGTCACAGCGAAATACAAGATGGAGCAGATTGTTTAGCACAAGTAGTTAACACATATTTCAAGGGACCATTCAAGGTGAAGTGGCCTGTTAACACCTCTCCAGTCACAGGGAGGAAAGCGTGGGGGAAAGCAGTTTGGGGGACGGGGGATGTTAGTGGGTTATAAATTGTTGTAATAAGCCAAAAATCCAGTGTCTATTCAGTCCCTGATTTTTAGTGTCTAGCAAAAACAATGAGGAGTCTTGTAGCACCTTAAACACTAACAGATTTATTTGGGCATAAGCTTTCGTGGGTAAAAACCCCACTTCGTCGGTGTCTAGCAAGGTTCTGAATTTAAGCTTCTAGGCTCGTCTTGTGAAAGTGCGGTGCAGGTTTCCTTGGCAGTACAATGGACTTGGGAGCATTCCTATGCTTGAGCCTACAGCTTCCTCTTCTCCAGTCTGCTTTCTCCTGTGCTTACTGCCCTCCCCTTCCACACCTGTTCACACCTTTCCTGGTCTTCCCCCTTAGCCCAACATGCGGCATTAGTTACAATCACTAGGAAGCAGGCACGTGTAATGCTAAGTTCCCTCTAAGCTGCGTGGCCGTGCAGCAGGCTATCAAGGGCCGCGCAGGCGCGCAGCCACAGGGCCTGGACTGGAGAGGTGCCTCTCCCTCGGCCCCAGCCCTGCCACGGCCAGGTAGAGGCACCTCTCTCCCATCCCCAGAGCTGCCGTGGCTGGGGAAAGGCGCCTCTCTCCCGGCCTGGGGCTGCTGCAGCAAAAGAGGGCTGGGGGGAGTCCTCTCTCCCCGCTGCAGCCCCGGGGGAGCCTGCACCCCAAACCCCTCATCCCCGGCTCCACCCCAGAGCCCGTACCCCCAGCCAGAGCCCTCACTCCCCACACCCCAATCCTCTGCCCCAGCCCTGAGGCCCCTCCCACACTCTGAACCCCTCGGCCCCAACCCCGCCACACAGCACCTCCATATTGGTGCACATAACAAAATTCATTCTGCACATGGATGTAAAACATTAGAGGGAACATTGGTATAACGGTCATCTGTCACTGCTGCCCAGATAACATGATGATGGTCATATTAGAAATGATGGTTAGGTGAGTATTTACGGTGATGGATGGCTCGATGAGTATATGTAGAAATGAATGGATAGATAGATGCATCTAAATATGCTGATGGATGGATGGATGGGAATATGATAGATAGATAGATAGATAGATGTAGGAAAGGATGGATGGACAGACATATGGGAACGTGATAATAGATGGATAGACAATATTAATAATGAACAATAAGCTGCAGTTCAAGATAACTAATATATTCCCCGTTTCTCACTATTCCTTTCTCCATGTGGCAGATGTCTCCTACTATCTAAAGCCGGCTTCCTTTTCATACAAGGCAAGACAGTAAAACGAACACTGAACCTTTAAGAGCAGTACGTCCCGTGGAGACATCACAAAATAAATGTCAAAATATCAACTCCGGCCCTGACTCTGATTAAGTCAGTGAGTCTTGGTCTCAGGTGAGGTCCTGGTCTCTCAGTGGCTCTGTGTGTAGACACAGAATGGGTCTTTGAGGTTACTGCAGGGGTGCAGGCTGCTGATGGAATGTGGTGCCTGGGACCAGAGGATTGGGATTTAGGGTAGCAAGTTCTGGTTTGGGTTTGGGGTAGCGGGCTGGGGTTCAGGGATGTAGGTTCCGGTTTGGGGCAGGGAGTTAGAGTGGAGGCCAATGATTAACTGTAAGATATTACGTCAAGCACCCCATGAAAATCAGGAGAGATTTCCCTTCCTATCGCCCTTTGCGATGGGGATTTTTCTAGACACAATGGACTACGTTTATAATGATTCATGTACTGTGGAGACATTACGTTACTAAAAATCCCAATGAAAGCAAAGCTAGATGCAGTTCAGAGCAGAGGTGGGGGAAGCCATTCGAGATGGAAACGATCGTACCAACCTCATGAACAAAGTACACCTTGGCTCCTGTGAAGATGCCCACTCGAACCACGGCCCGGACAGCTGCATTCATGCCTGTGCAGAGAGAGAGAGAGAAATCACTCTTGCCTGCAAAACACCTGCCATCTCATTCCATAATGGAAGGGAATCTCTGCGGGACTTGGCTTTCTGATTCAGTAGTGTGCTCCAATTCAATCACAAACCGCTGGGCTCAATGGAGGAATCGCCAGGAAACATTCTCTGGCCTGTGCCATGCAGGAGTTCAGACAAGGGTTGGGATCTTCAAGAGTGTCTAAGTGAGTTAGGAACACAAGCCCCACCGAAAGCCAATGGGTCTAGTGCTCCTAAGTCACTGACATGCTTTTGAAACATCCCACCGCCTGGATGATCCCGATGGTCCCTTCTGGCCAACATGATGGAGCTCAGGGGTTTCTGATGCAGTAACAGGAAGGGGAATTTTTGAGCAGTTCTGGGCTGGATACAGATTCCAGCTTTCAGGTGACACTTGCAGGAGAAGGCTAGTTTTTCCTAAAGGACCGGAATGGTTTCAGCACTAGTCAAGCCTTTCCCTGACACGGCTGGGGGCAGCCTAGTCAAGTGTCATCATGGGAATTGATGGAGCCATTGACAAGAGATGGCGGGCCCAAAGTGAATGCAGGATGGTGCAACGGCATGATGCATGGGAAGGAGGCAGCATTATTCCAGGCCCCAATATCTGCTCATCCTCCCCAGAAACCCTCTTTGTCCTCTTCCAGCTCCGCTCTGGTGCCAGCCAACTCAGTCTCTGGAAGGAGGATGCCTCAAAAGCAGGCTTAGCTTTTTCTTGGTAAATGTCGATTTCGCCATGTGCACACAAACCAATGAAAACATATTTCCCTCCAGGATCATTGAAATTCACCGATAGGCAGAGCAAGAAAAATGCTGCTTGTGAATGGATTAGTGTTTGATTTAAGGCTCTCTCTGCTTTGCAGCTTTCGACAAGTGATGTTGGCAGTTTGTGTTTTAATGTTATGAAGCATTCACTTTTTGAATCCTGATGGAATCCCGATGTCTACGGTTATTAAATAATGATCATGTGACCTCCCATAATTTCTTGCAAATCAATCAAATAAATGTTTAAATCAATAAAAATAAAAAATGCTTAAAATAAACATTATCCATCAAAAGGATAAAAAATGCAAAAAAATCTAATTCTGCCAAGCTACTCACAAGGGGTTGATGGACACGTCTCCTCTATTGTCCAAGAGCCCCTCCCCTTACAGATCTCTCTCTACTGCGCAGAAGGCACATCAGGTGGCTATGGACCACTTGGCTGATGCTACTCTTTGATGACAGACCTGAACCCTCCATTCACAACACACCACCACCACTCAAGTAATCACGGGATAAACTGTGGAGCAAACGTGACTTCAACCACGCAGCGTTTCACTGCAACCTGTCCTTCCTCCAGCTGTTATCTGGTGAGGTCCTGTGCCTGCAAGCAACCCTTGTGCTCCTCTGATGTGAAATTCTATCGAAGCCATCAATGTTCAGAACATATTTGATTGAAGCAAATCCCATGAATCCCTGTGCTGCCTAAGCGGCTGCAATACATAAGGGGGTGGATTTCTATGGAAGCACTCACCCCGAGGTGGGCAGGAAAAGGAGCCCTCTTAGCTCCAGCAGCTCAACCAGAAAAGGGCCCAATTCAGATCCCTCTACACAACTCTGGTAGCATACAGAGGCTGTAATAGAGCCAGAAGGGGATGGTGGCAGGGCATCTGGTACAGAACCAGCAGAAGATTGATGTAGGAAGAACTGGGTAAAATTTTTCAACTAAAACTTTTCCCCACCCTTGGCAAAAAAAAAAAAAAATGCTGATTCAGCAACACGGAAACATTCAGGAAATTTGTGGATTTCGGCAAATTGTTTCAGTTGGGGAGGAAAAAAAACCTAAAAGAAAACTCCAAAAACATTGAAAAGTTTCATTTCAACATTGTCTAAGCAAAACTTTTTGATTTTTTATTTGAAAGGACTTTTTGTTTAGAATTTTTTGTTAAAAAATATAAAAACCTGAAAAAAAAATGCTCGAAATCGAAGCAAAATGTTTCATTTCAGGCCGAACATAATATTTTGTTCAACCCAAAACAGGATTCCCGCCCCCCCCAACTTTTCAAGTAGCCAAAAGCGTCAAAAGAATGTGTTTTCTGTGGTCCGAAAATGGATTTTCCCCTCCTCCAATTAGTCGGATATGCCAGTGAATTGAAACATCTGTTATTTGCCCAGCTCTAGATGTAAATGACCCTATGCCGCACCCCCCTTGTGGGTCTTGGCATGGGCGGGGGCATGACAGGAAGGAATGTGCTCAAACCACTCTGTGCTACAGGGATTTTAGGCTGGGTTGAAGCCCTCGGGAAGCTGCTGTAAAAGTTAGCCAAGTCCCTGGGGCTGCTCTAACTTACCCCAGGGGTCATTCTGGTCCCCACGTCAACCCAAAATCCAGAGAGTGCAGAGGTGGCTTAAAGAACGTGCCCCTGTTAAAGAGAAATATCCACGGGTTTCATTTAGATTTGGATTCTGGCACACAGACTAATAGAACACCCACCAGAGCATGGGAACGGTTAGATTTCTCCAGACTCCTCCCGGCCACCACCCAGAAACTGGCCAGCTCTAGAGGTGAACCCCCTCCAAGAGTTAACCTGGTGATGGCTGGGCAGGTGGAAAGCTTGGACCATTGCTACTGACCAGCTAAGAATTGTGCCCATCCTATTCTATTGATACATCACCCTGTCTCCCCCACCTCACCTTGGGCCACTGGTTTGTCTCCTCTACCTGCTCCATCTTGGCTTTGAGGTTGGATGCTCTTTGGGGCAGGGAGCGTCGTTTATCCTAGCTTTGTACAGCACCTAGCACAATAGTGCCCAAGTTGGTTGTGGCCTTTAGGTGCTACTGCAATGTAAATGACAGATATTATCTAAGGTTAGGGTGACCAGACAGCAAATGTGAAAAATCGGGACAAGGGGTGGTGGGTAATAGGAGCCTATATAAGAAAAAGACCCAAAAATTGGGACTGTCCCTATAAAATTGGGACATCTGGTCACCCTATCTAAGGTATTTTTATGGCCCCCATCACCCTAGCATCTGGGCACCTCATAATCTTTAATGTAGTGAATTAGTGACAAACTGTCATGCTTCAGGGTATAAGCTTGCCCCAACTAACTGGTGGTCAGCAAGAAACTTTCCCTTCCCAACACTGCTCTGAGACAGGGCAATTATTCCCATTTTACAGATGGGGAACTGAGACCCAGAGAGACCAAGTGGCTTGCCCAAGGACCCACGAGGAATCTGGCAAATCAGGGAATTTGCCAGATACAGCTGGCTGTATTTTAAAGAATCCTTATTGAGGTTGCAGGAAAAAACCATCCCGATGTGTAGAAAGAATAGTAAATATGGCAGGCGACCAGCTTGGCTAAACAGTGAAATCCTTGCTGATCTTAAATGCAAAAAAGAAGCTTACAAGAAGTGGAAGCTTGGACAAGTGACCAGGGAGGAGTATAAAAATATTGCTCAGGCATGCAGGAGTGAAATCAGGAAGGCCAAATCACACTTGGAGTTGCAGCTAGCAAGAGATGTTAAGAGTAACAAGAAGGGTTTCTTCAGGTATGTTAGCAACAAGAAGAAAGTCAAGGAAAGTGTGGGCCCCTTACTGAATGAGGGAGGCAACCTAGTGACAGAGGATGTGGATAAAGCAAATGTACTCAATGATTTTTTTGCCTCTGTCTTCACGAACAAGGTCAGCTCCCAGACTGCTGCACTGGGCAGCACAGTATGGGGAGAAGGTGACCAGCCCTCTGTGGAGAAAGAAGTGGTTCGGGTAGGGTGACCAGACAGCAAGTGTGAAAAATCGGGACGGGGGTGGGGGGTAATAGGACCCTATATAAGAAAAAGACCCCAAAATCGGGACTGTCCCTATAAAATCGGGAAATCTGGTCACCCTAGGTTCGGGACTGTTTAGAAAAACTGGATGAGCACAAGTCCATGGGGCCAGATGCGCTGCATCCGAGGGTGCTAAAGGAGTTGGCGGATGTGATTGCAGAGCCATTGGCCATTATCTTTGAAAACTCATGGTGATCGGGGGAGGTCCCGGATGACTGGAAAAAGGCTAATGTAGTGCCAATCTTTAAAAAAGGGAAGAAGAAGGATCCAGGGAACTACAGGCCAGTCAGCCTCACCTCAGTCCCTGGAAAAATCATGGAGCAGGTCCTCAAGGAATCAATTCTGAAGCACTTAGAGGAGAGGAAAGTGATCAGGAACAGTCAGCATGGATTCACCAAGGGCAAGTCATGCCTGACTAACCTAATTGCCTTCTATGAGGAGATAACTGGGTCTGTGGATGAGGGGAAAGCAGTGGACGTGTTATTCCTTGACCTTAGCAAAGCTTTTGATACGGTCTCCCACAGTATTCTTGCCAGCAAGTTAAAGAAGTATGGGCTGGATGAATGGACTATAAGGTGGATAGAAAGCTGGCTAGATCGTCGGGCTCAACGGGTAGTGATCAACGGCTCCATGTCTAATTGGCAGCCGGTTTCAAGCGGAGTGCCCCAAGGGTCGATCCTGGGGCCAGTTTTGTTCAATATCTTTATTAATGATCTGGAGGATGGCGTGGACTGCACCCTCAGCAAGTTTGCAGATGACACTAAACTGGGAGGAGTGGTAGATACGCTGGAGGGCTGTGGTTCAGCACAGCAGCTGATGTGCCAGCCTAGCCTCCTCCCTAAACCCAGGCCACGTTAAAACATGCAAGGAGCTGGCTCTGTGTCACATGGAGGGCTCTAGGCTCCCCAAATTGTGCTCCATCTCTTTGCCCAGCAGAACCTCCCGGTGCTGCCTAACATAACTCGGCCCTCCTGTGTGCCTGGAGCCCCTTAATGCTGGACGATGCTGTCTCATGCACCTGATCCCTCGGATGATTTTCACATTTTATTTTTGGTCTGCTGACATTTAACAATAAATGCCTGCGGTTCTCCCTGGCGCCTGAAAATACCCCAGCGGGAGAGGCCTCTCCTTGGGACAGAGGAGTACTTTGGGATTGGATTACAACCCCTCTCCCACTGGGGTATTTGCAGCCACAGCTACCCTCCTTGTGTGGACAGCGGCCTTGTCCGAAGGCACAATGAGAGTTTATTGGTCACAATGCAACCTTGGACGAGATCCTACGGACAAACTGTAATAGCAAAGCGGTTGGGGGAGATATTAAGAACTAAGACAAAGGAGAAAAGATATTTGTGCTAGACAAATTTACACCAGAATTTACAACACAATGATTAACAGGGAGGGTGATGAACCATTGGAGCAAGGGATGTGGTGGATTCTCCACCACTTGGAGTCTTTTTTAAATCAAGACTGGACCCCTTTCCAAAAGCAAGGCTCTGTTTCAGTCTACAGGGGGCACAGAGAGAAGGGTAATCTTTACCTTCTTACACATCGAGGGTGGTTTCTCCCCTTGTGCATCAGCTGGCTCTGAGCGCAAGGAGGTGTGGCTTAGCAAAAAAATCAACCCGAATTCAGCTGTGAGATTGTTTGACCCTACCATAGAGGGTCCCCCATACAGTCACCCCAGCTAACAATGCCATTAGCCAAGACTGCTCCTGCCAGTGCTGGTGCGTGGCTGGTATCACAGCTCCTGGAGCATCAGGCTGGTGTCGCCAATTTAATTACCCCCAGCCCTGCAGCTTCCACTTCACCAGCAAGTCCTAGATCAAAACCATCAGGTCTATTCCCTGCCCCTTTCTTATCTTGGTCCAGTGCCCAGTATGCTCAGTGCAGGACTGGGGGCATGGGGATTCCCCCAGCCCTGTTCTACCCTCCCCACTGTCTGAGGATGAGTGTGTCACTTTTCTACCCCCTGCTGCAAGCTGCTGTGTCTCTCACATGGGAAGGGAGTTCTGCAGAGTTGCTAGATCAGTGGAGGTAGAGCAGAGAGCTAGGCAATGCCAAAGCACTGCTGGCACCAATCCTCCCACCATAAACTTCCTGCACAATTTATAAAACCAGGGGGGGAGGGGGGTTCCCAGAAATTTCTGAACTACGCAGATCTTCTGTTGTGATTTACAGCACAGTAGTACTTCACATGGGGACAGACAAACATAACCCAGCCAAGGATTTGCAAAAGTGACTAGGGATTTTGGGTGCCCAACCTGAGATGCCTTAAAGGGGCCTGACGTTCAAAGGGTGGAGGACTCAGCACTTTCTGAGAATCCGGGCCCTTAACGTGCCTTAAATAGGGCTCCCAAAAGCTCTAGTCACTTTTGAAAGTATTCAGTTGAAACCAACAACATTCAAAGAATGAAAGAACTTCCCTTAAAATGAAAAAAAAAAAAAAAAGGAAATTCCCAGACCAAAAAAAACTTTGTTAAACTGGACTTAGGTTGCAAATATTGATCAATAACTTAAGGGGATCAAACTTGAGAAGAACGTTGTGATTTAGAATGAAATCAAACATTGGAAAAGCCAGAAAATTCTCAGTTAGGGGAAGTCTTGAAACAGACACAAGTATGGAAACGCAGAGTAAGTTCCCCTTAACTCTTCCCCTTATCTGGTGCTGATCACTGTCAGAGACAGGACACGGGGCTAGATGGACCTCAGGTCTGAGCCATTCCAGGAGTTTCCTCTGTTTCCTTTAACGTGTTCGTGCTTTGCCCCTAATGTAAATTGTGGTGGACATGCTTAAAGGCATCTTCAGTCATAGACTGTGGTGAGCTTATGATACAGCTCATAGGTGGAAGGAAGAATGGCCTAGTGGTTAGGGCACTTGCCTAGGTACTGGGAGACTCAGGGTTCAGTTCCCAGCTCTTTAGGCAAGTCAGTCTCTCTGTACTTCAGTACCCCCCATCTGTGGGATGGGGATGCTAGCCCTGCCCTGCCTCATAGGGGTGTGTGAGGACAGATACAGTGAAGGTATTGAGATGAGGGTCTGTACAAGTATGTGAGATACACAGAGAACCCCAGTTACTTGGTGCACAGATCTGTTGTCTCACCTCTTAGGGCAGGGGCCATCTGGGATATATCTGCACAGCACCTGGTACAAAGGGGCCTTGGTTACCTCCATATCAATGAGAACAATAGATTGACCTTCCCTGAGGACTGCACCTGGAGAAGGGGAGAGGGAGGCTTGTGTGTCCCTGGAAGCTCTGCCAGTGGGAGCTTTCACTCCTGGTAGGATCACCCAAGCTGGACGGGTCAAAGGGTAGGGACCAGCCGAAATGCAGTTTGGGTTCTGAGTGACAGGCCAACAACCTAGTTGTAAAACAGTTTCTGTTACAGAAACACGACAAGGCAGCCGTTCCTGCGAACGGCAGGAGAGACAGGGATGGCAGAGCCTTGTTTGTGCCATAAGCAGGGAAGGATTCAGAGCAATTGACCAAGAGGCTTTAGGCTCCCCTTCCCATGCGGTGGTTCAAAGCCCGGGAGGAAGCAAAGGGGGATTCTAAAGTGTTGAGTTCTGGTGGGCTAGAATTTGGGTGCGTAATGAGTGTATGATGGGGGAGGAGAGTGCCCAGCGCTCTGCTCCTGCACATAACCCTCCTCCTTGCATTCCCTGACAGCAAGCGTCAGGAGAGCCTGCTGCAACCAGGGCAGGGAGATTGAAGGGGCAGCACATGCCGCACCCTTCTAAAAGCCATCACAGCCCTTGCTTTGCTGTGTGGAGCTGTTCTGCGAGGCCCCCGAATGCGGGCTGCAGCTCACAAGCTGCACTGAAGCCCATGGTGCTGTTCGACTGGAATGGGTCTCTGTGAAAGTGGCGTCGCGGGCCTCCATCTTTACGTCCTCGCTTACTTCCAGACCTGCTCCATCCACACACTAAAGAGTCACTCTAATAAGCACCTTCCAGCTGGGGAGATCAAAGCACTTCACAAACATTGATCCTGTGGGGCAGGGGAGTGTGATCGTCTTTCTTCTGCAGAAAGGGTAACTGGGGCAGGGGTAGCGACTTGCCCTACCCAGGGATAGAGTCAGGGAGGGAGAGGAATTATTTAAGCTCAGTACCAATGTGGACACAAGAACAAATGGATATAAACTGGCCATCAGGAAGTTTAGACTTGAAATTAGACGAAGGTTTCTAACCATCAGATGACTGAAGTTCTGGAACAGCCTTCCAAGGGGAGCAGTGGGGGCAAAAGACATATCTGGCTTGATAAGTTTATGGAGGGGGTGGTATGATGGGATAGCCTAATTTTGGCAATAAAATTGGTCTTTGACTATTAGCGGTAAATATGCCCAATGGCCTGTGATGGGATGTTAGATGGGGTGGGATCTGAGTTACTAGAGAATTCTGTCCTGGGTGCTGGCTGGTGAGTCTTGCCCACATGCTGATCGCCATATTTGGGGTCGGGAAGGAATTTTCCTCCAGGGCAGATTGGCAGAAGCCCTGGGGGGTTTTCGCCTTCCTCTGCAGCGTGGGGCACGGGTCACTTGCTGGAGGATTCTCTGCACCTTGAGGTCTTTAAACCACGATTTGAGGACTTCAATAGCTCAGACATAGGTCAGGGGTTTGACACAGGAGTGGGTGGGTGAGATTCTGTGGCCTGCGTTGTGCAGGAGATCAGACTAGATGATCATAATGGTCCATTCTGACCTTAGAGTCTATGATTCTAACCCAGGAGTCCTGACTCTCAGTCCTGTGCTCTGCCCACTTGAAAATGCGTACTCCCGTGTTGGGTAAGCCCCCCCTGGGGTCTGAAAGCCAAGAAGCTGCATGGTGTCACACTCAAGCACGGATTCCGGGGACAAGAGTCCATCTGCAGTGAAACTTGCCGCCAGTGGAGTCGAACAGCATAAGTGAGGACAGAATCCGGCCTTGCAGTCGGGACTTAGTTAATAATTCTATCGCTCCGCAAGAGGCATAGACTTCAAGCCCCTCTCCCATAGCTGTGTGGGTTCTGCAGGGCTAGCCGGAGTAGAATAAGAGTAATAGACATTTATTTTACTCAGCCAATCAGCACACAGGACTTCACACTTGCTGCTCCCAAATTTAAAATAAATACTGTATCTATCCAGGTACGTGACTCTCTTCCCTGTAGTGTCCGAACCCCAACATTTTCCAAAGCGGCATCTGAAAAATGATCTGTTTTAAATTTGATATCTATATGAAATTTTGGACCCCTTGATTTTTGGAGAGCTCTGTTTTAGACACCCCTACCCCACAATCAGTGCACTTGGAATGAGAGGCCCCATTTGCAAATCAGGCTGTAAGAGGGGCATTATTGTATCTTTTATCTGATGGTTTATGAAAGCAATCACAGGCTCTAGGTGCCATCACAGATCCTTGCACTGCTTCCCGAGTAGTGGTTAAAGCCACAAGGCCTCATGGGCACCTGAGCCAGGTTGGCATCTGATCCAAAATCACACCTTGTGATTTTATTGCGAGTCTCATGATAGTTAATGTTCTCCAAGCCCCAGCTCCCGGAGTCACATGATGCGAATCTCAGCTCTCGTTTAAAAAAAGAAGTATGTTTCTAGCCTTTGTGGTTATGGAGAAAAGCTTGAAAATATGATTCCTAAAGGCTCAAAACCCAAAAGGCAAAGAAAACGCACCCACAATTTATTGTTTCCTTCAAGCCCACCCCACCCCCCAACCTCATGATTTTTATGCCTATCTCATGATTTTGGGAGGTGTAACTCATGATTTTGGATGCTCAGGGAATACCGCATTTAAGCAACAAAATAAGGACTGGATTTCCCCAAAGTATCTTGCCAACATATCTATACCACACACATTGGTCACCATTTTAAAAAACGACTGGGGGGGTTTGAGTTCCCAACTGGAGACACCTTAAAGCAGTGGTTCTCAACCAGGGGTACATGTACTCC